>NC_080700.1:10511532-10814562 GCF_030445035.2 Dasypus novemcinctus | reverse complement strand
AGGGGTGGTGGTTAGGTATTGGCTGTCGCTGTTGCTGGGGGAAGGGGCAGGGTTTAGGGATTGGTGGCTGCTGTTGCTGGGGTGGAGGGCAGACTTGAGTTTCCCGCCCACGCCTGGCTGTTGCTGCTGTCAGGGGGAGGGAAAAGGGCAGACTGGATTTTTCCACCCACGCATGGCTGTTGCTGCTGTCGGGGGAGGGGAAAAGGGCAGACTGGAATCTTCCGCCCTGCGCCTGCGCAGGGAGAAAGAAGAAGAAGGGTGCCGCCCTACAAGGCATCGTGTGGCGCTATCCGGGAGGAGGGGCAGCTGTGGAAGCATGGCTGCCAAGAAGGGGAGACCCGAGGGCACTCTGCGCCCATGCCAAGCTTCCTTCAGGGGTGGCGGTGAGTCCGACCAGCCACCCTATTATGGGGGCAGTGGCTTGGCCTGCCGCGGCTGCTCCCCCGCCAGGCCAGCAAACCACACTTCAGCCCGAGGGGTGACCGCATCTCCCCTTCTCCCGCTCCCCCCAGTTTTCTGCTCTCTGTTTCCATTCACTGTGCGTTCTTCTGTGACCACTTCTAATCTTATCAGCATCACTGGGAATCTGCATTTCTTTTTGTTGTGTCATCTTGTTGTGTCAGCTATCCATGTGTGTGGCTCCATTCTTGGGCAGGCTGCACTTTCTTTCACGCTGAGTGGCTCTCCTGATGGGGGGCAATCCTTGTGAATGGGGGTCCCCTATGCAGGGGACACCCCTGAGTGGCACGGCACTCCTTGTGCACATCAGCACTGAGCATGGGCCAGCTCCACATGGGTCAAAGTGGCCTGGGGTTTGAACCACAGACCTCCCATGTGGTAGCGGACACCCTATCCATTGGGCCAAGTCTGCCTCCCTGCATACCTTCTTACTCCTCACCAGTCTCCAAGCCAGGGGCTCAGAATACATAGGCTAGAATTTCTCAGCCATTCCAATCAGAATGGATTCCTACAGCCTGCCTGGAACTCCGCCTGAGAGTGCTTAAGGGAATCCTGAGAAGAAATTCAAAGCTAGACTTATTATTATTATTAAGCCATTCATCCCTCATGAAGAGAGTTCAAGGTTGTAAATGTTTTTCCTGGCTCACCACTTTGGAATGGAAGGGTCAATCCTCACTGCCTCCTCAGAAGTAACAACTCCGTGGGTCTAGAAATCCCATGGTCACCGTGGGAGCCAGAGTAGCAGGAGAACCCATGCTGCCAGCTGTGCTGAGTGTGCACTTCCCTGAATCCATCTGTTCAGGGGGGCAATGTCAGTTAGAGATGTCATTTGTAGTGGAAGTGTATTTTTTTGTTCTCTGAAAACTGGTGGGAGCACTATACCAGAAATGGGTTGGCTTTTCTTATGGGAAGTTGTCAGGCTAAAAGCTTACAATGGAAGCTGTGAAAATGTCCAAATCAAGGCATCACCTGAGATGTTGTCTTCCTAGAGTTTGGCTGCTGGTGATCCTGGATGCCTGATACATGACAAGACACAGTGACATCTCTGCCAAGTCACTGGCTTCTCCTCCAGGCTCTCTTTCTAGCACTTGTGGGAAGTCAGGTCAATGGCATATTTCTTCCCTGTCCTCAGACTTCTCAGCATCCTCTTTTGGTAGCTGTGTGTGCACTGCTGATCTCACCCTCCAGCCACTGGGACCTCTCTCATCCAGATTCTTGGGGCTTATCTGATGCTGCAACTTTTTTCTGCTTTTCTGCTGCTTTATTCCACCATTTAGAAGGACTCAAATAGAAGGATTAAGGCCCACCCTGTCTCTTGCCATCTAATTAAAGGACCTGAACAGGAGTAATTTAATAGAGTTGCCACCTCCAATGCACAGGAAGGGATTACCTGCATGGACATGATCTGTTCTGAGAGCCACAAATACCTTCAAACTGTCACAGTTGCATTCATGCTGCCCTTTTTAGGGATCAGAAAATATGCTGTTCCTGTAGCAAGTCCTGCAGAGGTGGGTGTAGGGGCTCCCCCTTCTGCTAGTTTTCAGGAGAGCCATGTCATAAATGGCAAAGGCCTGTTGGTGAGGTTGTCTATGTAGCGGTGTATGCAGTAACCACTACATGCACATGGACATGGACATATATATGTACCTACAGATACACACATATGAAGTTATACATTTATAACCTGTATTCCTTTATCTCACTGATGGAAATAATATTTTTTTCAAAGCCCTCAAATTTTTTTCTCTTTTCATCACTCCTTTTTTGAGTATTCATGTTTGATCTCTATGTTTCCTACTACATATTTCCTCAAATATCCAGGTTCCTAGTTGCTTACTCACACTTAGCTACTGGGAGTATACACCTGTCTAAGAAACTCTGTGTTTAGGTGGGGTCCGTGTCTTTTAGCGTATTTCTGTGGGTTGATGGATTTCAGTTTTTTATAGCAATTTTATTGAGATAGTATCACACAGAGTCCATCCAAAGTGTGCAATCAATGCTCTCCATATAATTAGGGTTGTGGAACCATCACCATAAACAATTTGAGGACATTTTCATCATTCTGAATGGAAAACCCCATAACCAACAGCAGCTACCTCTCAATTCCTCTGTCCTTCCCCCACCATACATAGCCACTAATAACCATTCTATGTCTACAGGTTTATTTATAATTACATTTTAAACAAAAAATTCCTCTACCATTTGTATTACTTTGTGTCTGGTTTTCTTCATATAGGAAAATGATTTTATTTTGGTGATTTTCTAATGAGAGTTGATCTAGGTTTATATAAACTCACAAAAAAGATAACATTCCCATATCACCTCCTCTTGGTACACTATGCATTGGTGTGCTACCTCTAGTGCGATGGAGGAACAATATTAAAATATTACTGCTAAGTAAAGCCTATAGTTTTCATTAGTTATATTTTCTCCTATTCCACCCTATTGTTAGTACCTGTAATAGTGATGTGCATTCGCTTTATCTCCTGAAAGAACACTCTTATATTTGTACTTTTAACCACAGTCATCCTCCACACATGGTTCCCTATATAATACCCATGTTCTACCCTCTAGCTTTCCTCCTGGTGATACACATGACCAAAAACTTCCCCTTTAAACGCATATTCACTTGTAATTCAGTGCTGTCAATAACACTCATGATAATGTGCTTCCATCACCTCTATCCATTTCCAAAGATTTGCAATCAACCTGATGAAAACTTCTGCACAATTAAGTGTTAGTTCCCCATTTTTACACTCCTTCCATCTCTGGGTAACCTATATATAAGGGTAGATTATAACCCTATGAGCTAGTGTTTTGTAAATAGTTGATATGAGTGCAATCATATATTTTTCTTTTTGTGCCAGGCTTATTTCCCAAAACTCCATAATGTGACATGAATATGGTCTTCATTCTTTCTTACATACAAATTGCATTCATATATATATATAAATGTGATATATATATCACATTTTGTTTATCCATTCATCTGTTGATGGACACTTGTCTCCATCCTTTGGTAACTGTGAATAAAGCCACTATGAACATCAGTGAACAAATGTCTGTTCATGTCCCATCTTACAGGTTACTCTGATTATGAACCTGGTAGCATATTCCTTGATCATATTACAAGTCTATCCTTAGCTTCCCAAGAAACTGCTAGTGTCTTCCATAGTAGCTACCCCATTTTACATTGCACAAGCAGTGTATGACCATTTGTCTTCCTCCACATCCTTTCCAACAATTGCAGGTCTCTGGATGATTTTTATACTGGACATTCTAGTAGGGGTGATATGAAATCTCACTGTGGTTTTGATTTTCATTTCTCTAATAGGCCAGTGGTGGAAAACACTTTTGATCCATTGTGTAGGCTGCTTTCTAGACCAGGTCCTTTCAAGCAGAAATGATTTTATTGTGAGAAGGTTCCTTTTATCTTTTTCTCTTTCACTGTAAGCTTTTGAGTGTAAAGTCAAAAAACGTTGCCCAGTGCAAGGTCTGAAGATTCTTCAACATATTTTTTCTATGAGGTTTATGGTCTTGGTTCTTATCTTTATATCGTTGATCAATTTTGGTTAATTTTTGTTTAAGGTATGAGGTAGGGGTAAGGTCTGAAATGGTGGAAAGGCAGCTGGTTACTGGGAGGAAATACTTGGAAATCACAGATCTGATAAGGGCTTAATATCCATGATCTATAAAGAGATTCTACAACTTAATACCTGAACAACAAATGACACAACTAAAAAATGAGCAACAGACTTGTTTGAACAAATGATCAAAGTTCCCATACACAGACACAGTGTTGATAATAGGGAAGCAGTGGACATGGGTGGTTACATTAGAGTGTTCTATTTCCTGAATGATTTTTCAGTAAACCTTACAACTTTTCCTGTTAAAATGATGAATTATCTGGAAAGAGATAACAAATGATGTTAACTTTAAATCTGAGAAGGCAAAGAAAAACATCTTTCATATATAACTACTAAAGAATGTAAAAATAGTATATATCTTCTAAAGAAATAGAAAAGATAAGATTGAATAAAGACTATGATTCCAAAGAAGACATTCAGGTGAAAAATAACAATATTGAATAGTGAGAAAAAAAATTAGATGGAAGGAAGGAAGATTACATTTAAACTTGAATAGTAATTACAGTCATATAGGTGTTCAACCTAATAAAAATTTTCAAAAGGATTTTTTGAGAATTCTGTGTGTTTCATTTTAAAACCAAGGCCCTCCTGACCCATGTGGAGAGTTGGCCGATGCCCACCTGGAAGATGCCCCAAGGAGTGCCGTGCCATGCAGGTGTATCCCCCGCATAGGAAAGCCCCACTCTCAAGGAGTGCACCCTGTAAGAAGAGCCACTCAATGCAAAAGAAAGTGCAGCCTTCCCAAGAATGGTGCCACACACATGGAGAGCTGACACAACAAGAGGATGCAACAAAAGGAAATGCAGATTTCCAGTGCTGCTGATAAGATTAGAAGCGGTCACAGAAGAACACACAGTGAATGGAAACAGAGAGCAGACAACTGGGGGAGAGGGGAAAAGGGAAAGAAATAAATTGAAAAAATCACAATAAAATTTAAAAAAAGAAGGTATTCAATGTGAAAAAGGGTAAAAGTTCTCAGAATGACTTTCAGAAGCATGAAGATTTGGCAGGTTACCTCAATAGTGAGGATCACATGGTCCTGAAGTCCGATCTCCTGAATTAAAAGCCCAATCCCAGGCAGAAAGGAGTATCCCCGGTAATACCGTTGTTGACATGAATTTTTATTAGCCAAAGGGCAAACACAGCCCTTCCTTCCTATACCATGAATATGTGTGATGGGTCAGGACAATTTCTGAGCTCTCTCCAGGGCTTCATTATATAGGACTAGAATTATTTAGTGATGTCAGCTCTTTCCCCGGGAAAGGAGCTCCTTCCTGCTCCCTCAGCTTTCCATGGGGGTGTGTCATTGAAATGGAAAGCAGGAGTGAGAGATGGGTATGGGATGGGGTGTGTAGATTTTCTGGTCTTGTCCAAGAGGGATTTCTTCCTGATACAGAACTCATACTGCAGCACTGTTGCATGGGAATAAAAACTGTTCCATATAAAGACATAACTTTTAAATTTTTATTCTTTATTATTTTCAAATAGACCATTGAATTACGTAAAATTCTTTGTAAGTATACTGTTTGCCTTCTTCCCAAGAAAGATGAGAATCTCATTTTTATTTTACATCTATTAAAATTTTAAAATTTACATCTATTAAGTTTTACTTATAACTTAGGTTTCTTGGCAATATACTCTTACAAGGTGTAATGCTTTTGTCTTAAAAAACTCATGACAACTGCATATATGTTCAACATACAATTACATATGTCATACATATTATACAGATAAGAATAAAAGAAAGTTTATACTTATAAGATCAACACAAAAATTGTAACATAATTATAAGTAGAGATTAATAAATAATGAACATATACAAAAGTCTCTTAAGTATATGAACAATTTTGTCAGTAGTATTATTTTCTTTCATGTTGAGTTTCTGTAAAGAGAAAGTTGCATATTGCTGGCGTGTTCTTCAAGTTGAAACTGTGTGATTGAAGGAGGAATTCACTATGGAGGAAATCACTTGTGTGTCCAGGAGGTGAATGTAGAAGATCTCCAGCACATGGAGCAAGTTCCGTTGATCTACTGCCCTCAAAAACTCTCCGATGGAAGAATTGGAGAGGGTCATTCCTGCCTGGTGGCTCTGCAGGCCTGAGGGGAGTAGAAGCTCAGTGCTGCTTTAAGACCCACCCAGGCCCACTGCTGGAGGAGGGACCATCAGGGAGGGGAAGGGATTCCAAACAAACTGAGTATGGAAAAGCACTGGTGCTGTGGAGGTCCTCAGTACCTCTTCTTGGGACTTCCATGTTTTCAGCATCTTCTTCATCTCATCTTCATGTCTGGATCTCTGTTCCTGTAGTTCTAGGACCACTGAAGTTAATTCCTCCATCAACACTGCTGTCGTTCCCTTAGACTTTCTGTAGGTGTCAATGAGGCCGGTCATGTTTAAAGTCACTCTCCCTAGCCTAGCTTCCCCTAAAGATGACTTACTCTCTGCATACCTCCTGTTAGCAGCACTCATCTTATCAAGAAGCTGACATTTCTTGACAATAGGGTAGCTAGTGTGTCCGCAAGCTGTTTTTCCTGTTTTATATAAAGTCAACTTCTAACAGATTGCTCAAGTCTGAACAAGAAGAGACACACCAGAATGCTGAAGAAGGATTGAAATGCCCCCGAGTCCCCCTGGAGGCTGTGGAATGTGAGGTGTGGAGTAGTGCCACTGTGCTCCATCACCACCTCTCAAAGCTTCCCTTGGATCATCCAAAAGACAAGCCCCACAGAGCAGTACAGGCCCTCCTTGGCACTGATGCCACCACAGGACTCTGCACAGTCACCCGGTATCCACAACAAACCCCAGAGAACTCCCCAACATTCTGCCTGGAACCCACAAGCAACTGACAGCCCAGCTGCTCATCAGTGAGGTGATCAGGGGGGAAGGATACTGAAAATAAAATGTGCTCTTCTCCATTGCACGCTGACGAGCAGTCTTGTCTCTCTCTCTCATTGCTTCTTTCAAAGTGATGAAAAATTTAGAGTTAAGTGCTTTGTTCTTAACTGAATCATGTCCAATTTTTCAAACCTTTCATCTCCTTCACCTACATTATCCACTTGCCCTATCAAGATATGAATCATTTCCAACAATCTGGAAAATAATCCCTATACACGTCAACAATAACCACCTCCCAACATATTCACACTCGTTCTTACTTTCTATCCACATACATTCATTTTGCTACGTCTTTAAATTCATAAAAATGAAGTTGGAACTCACATTTTGATGCCTGCATCGTTTGCTCAAAATAACTGTTTTGAGATTCATTCTTGTTGTTTCGTGGATCAATAGTTCCCTGTTTGTTGTTTTTTTTATCCTTTAATCCTTTCAAATGGAGTATTACAAAATTCTTGTACCTTTTGGTGTGGATATTCAGACCCTTCAAGTTTAGGGTATTATGACCGAAAGGTGTTACAGGTATCCTTCATATAAGGACATGTTTTCCTTTCTTCTGGATGATAGAAAAGGAGAGCTTACTCCCAAAAGATACTTCACATTGTGGGCAAGCCACTGACGCCTTCTTAGATGCAGGAAAACCTCTCTAACTATAAGGCCTTTGGGTTTCCACCCAAAAGATGGCGCTGAAGCATGCAGTGGACATGCCTGGGCCTGGGAATGTCCCTAAGAAATCTGCCTTCCCCCCAACAACTAGAGCACATGAACCAATCAGGCTCGCTAAGTTAGCATAGCCAGTAAGCTCCTTGCACCTTGCCTCAAGTTCTATAAAAACTACTACACTTCCTCAATAAATCAGACCTGCACCACCAGCCTGCATCTCCAAAGCAGTTATTGTGTGTTGTCTTGCTCTGTTCATCCTTACTCTTCTGGAGCGGAGCCGCTGGACTGCACTGCATCACATCTCACTAATTTCTGCGTCAGCTGCATTTGGCACAGCTGGTTGCTCTGAACTTCTTCAAGAGCTCCCCTCACTTATTTCTGTTTCACCACATTCTCCTTTTTCTTTTTATCATCTGTACTCTCTAGTCTTTCCATGTCTGTCTCCTCTGCTGGTTTGTGTGTTCTTCCAAAAATTCCTCAGCTTTAGTTTTTTCCCCAGGGCTCTGTACTTGGGCCTCTTTCCTTCCTCAGAAATCAATTCAGCTGCGGGTCATGTGATTACTCTTGGCTTTAAGTTCCTTCTCACCTGGCATGAGTACTAACCCTATTTATCTAACCCAGTTTTTCCACACAGTCCAGATTTACAGAGTTGTATCCAGGACATCCCACTTCTGTGTGTAATATGCCAATGCCAAACTCTAGACTCCTTCCCCAAACTCCTCCTTCTTGGTCTCTCCGTTTTCCATAGTCAGCATTTCCCTCCTGATATGTGTTCAGGCCAAAGCTTTGTGACCTTTCTTGACTTCTCTCTTTCCATGTGACATCCATCCTTCACTTCTTGTGCTCATCTGGCCCCTTCTCCTTTGCCTCCTCTTTCTCTCTTGTTAGAGCCTCCTTCTTTGATGACAGGATGACCATGGTTGTCTCCTACATATCCTTCTCCTGCCTCAGTCCTTCAGCTCCTTAAGTTCATGAAAAGTGTATTTTTCTCTTTGCCATGATTTATATAGATGGTGTATGGAAAAATGTGCCTTAAGATGTAGTCTGTTATCCTTGTTGATATTTATTCTATTCCATCCCTTGCTGAGAGAGTCATCCCAAAATCTCCTATTGGGTTTTGGGTTTGGCTCTTACATGTTGTAATTCCGTCAGTTTGCAAATGCTTGCAAATAGGCACACTTCAATTTTAATTGGCTATTTTTTTCTCTGAACTAAACCTTTTAATAATGTGATAAGCCCCTACAATTCCAGTACTTTTTCCTTAATGATTGTGTAATTGCTGTTGCCATACTGACATAAGATTTACTTATATTTGTATTTATCTGTAATTATATAAAACCCATATTTTACTGCCAAACATGCTCTTTATCTTTGACTTTTTTCAGAAGGTACATGGGATTGAACATGGGAAGTAGGCGCTCAACAATTTGCATTACATCTGCTTCCCCTTAGATGGGTTTTGTTTTTTATATATACAGAAATATTATTTTCTTTTTTTTCTCTCCCTTTCCTCTCCCCCCGCCCTCTAGTTGTCTGTTCTCTGTGTCCATTCACTGTGTGTTTTCTGTGTCTTCTTATATACTTGTCAGTGGCCCAGGAATCTGTATCTTTTTGTTGTGTCATCTTACTGCATCAACACTCCATGTGTGTGGTGCCATTCCTGGGCATCCTGGTTTTTTCTCTTCTCTCCTGTGGCGGCTCCCTTATGGAGTGCACTCCTTCAGCGTGGGGCTCCCTATGGGGGGGATACCCCTGCATAGCATGGAACTCCTTGGGGCATCAGCCAGGTGGGCATGGGCCAGCTCTTCACAAGGGTCAGGAGGGTCTGGGTTTTAAAATGAAACACACAGAGTTCTTAAAAAATCCTTTTGAAAATTTTTATTAGGTGGAACACCTATATGACTGTAATTACTATGCAAGTTTAAATGTAATCTTCCTTCCATCTAATTTTTATTTATTCTCACTGTTCAATATCGGTATTTTTCTCCTGAATGTCTTTTTTGGAATCATATTCTTTATTCAATCTTATCTTTTCTGTTTCTTTAGAAGATATACACTATCTTTACATTCTTTTAGTAGTTATATATGAAAGATATTTTTCTTTGCCTTCTCAGATTTAAAGTTAACATCATTTGTTATCTCTTTCCAGATAATTCATCATTTTAACAGGAAAAGTTGTAAGGTTTACTGAAAAATCATTCAGGAAATAGAACACTCTAATGTAACCACCCATGTCCACTGCTTCCCTATTATCAACACTGTGCCTGTGTATGGGAACTTTGATCATTTGTTCAAACAAGTCTGTTGCTCATTTTTTAGTTGTGTCATTTGTTGTTTAGGTATTAAGTTGTAGAATCTCTTTATAGATCATGGATATTAAGCCCTTATCAGATCTGTGATTTCCAAGTATTTCTTCCCAGTAACCAGCTGCCTTTCCACCATTTCAGACCTTACCCCTACCTCATACCTTAAACAAAAATTAACCAAAAATGATCAATGATATAAAGGTATGAACCAAGAACATAAAACTCATAGAAAAAATATGTTGAAGAATCTTCAGACCTTGCACTGGGCAACGTTTTTTGACTTTACACTCAAACGCTTACAGTGAAAGAGAAAAAGGTAAAAGGAACCTTCTCACAATAAAATCATTTCTGCTTGAAAGGACCTGGTCTAGAAAGCAGCCTACACAAGGGATCAAAAGTGCTTTCCACCACTGGCCTATTAGAGAAATGCAAATCAAATCCACAGTGAGATTTCATATCACACCTACTACAATGTCCAGTATAAAAAACACCCAGAGACCTGTAATTGTTGGAAAGGATGTGGAGGAAGACAAACAGTCATACACTGCTTGTGCAATGTAAAGTGGGGTAGCCACTATGGAGGACACTTTAGCAGTTCCTCGGGAAGCTAAGGATAGACTCATAAGATCGGGCAATCATTCTACCGGGTTCATAATCAGAGTAACTGTAAGATGGGACATAAACAGACATTTGCTTACTGATGTTCATAGTGGCTTTATTCACAGTTACCAAAGGATGGAGACAAGTGCCTGTCAACCGAAGAATGGATAAACAAAAGGTGATATACATATATTTATATATATATAGGAATGCAATTTGTATGTAAGAAAGAATGAAGACCATATTCATGTCACATTATGGAGTTTTTTTTTGTAAGCCAGGCACAAAAAGATATGATTGCACTCATATCAATTACTTACAACACACTAGGTCATAAGGTTACAATCTTCACTTATATATAGGTTACCTGGAGATGGAAGGAGTGTAAAAATGGGGAACTAACACTTAATTGTGCAGAATTTTACTTCAGTTTGATTGCAAATCTTTGGATATGGGTAGAGGTTATGGGAGAACATTACTGTGGGTGTAATTGACAACACTGAATTACACATGTACAGGGGAAGTTTTTGGTCATGTGTATCACTAGAAGGAAAGCTAGAGGGTAGAACATGGGTATAACACAGTGAACCATGTGTGGAGGATGACTGTGGTTAAAAGTACAAATATAAGAGTGTTCTTTCAGGAGATATAGCAAATGCACATCACTATTACAGGTACTAACAATAGGGTGGAGTAGGGGAAAATATAACTAATGAAAACTACAGGCTTTACTTAGCAGTAAAATATTTTAATATTGTTCCTCCATCGCACTAGAGGTAACACACCAATGCAAAGTATCAGCAAGAGGGGGCGATATGGGAATATTTTATTTTTCATGAATTTATATAAACCTAGAACACCTCTAATTAGAAAATCACCAAGATAAAATCATTTTCCTATATGAAGAAAGCCAGACACAAAGCAATACAAATGGTAGAGAAATTTTTTGTTTAAAATGTAATTATAAACCTGTAGAAATAGAATGGTTATTAGCGGTTAGGTAGGGCGGGAGAAGGACAGAGGAATTGAGAGGTAGCTGCTGTTGGTTGTGGAGTTTTCCATTTGGAATGATGAAAATGTCCTAAAATTGCTTGTGGTGATGGTTCCACAACCCTAGTTATATTGAGAGCCATTGATTGCACACTTTGGATGGAGTATATGCATGATAATATCTCAATAAAATTGCTTTAAAAAAGTTCTCCATCAACCCACAGAAATACACTAAAAGACACAGATTCCATGTAAACATACAGAGTTTCTTAGGCAGGTGTATACCCCTAGTAGCTAAGTGTGAGTAAGCAACCAGGAACACTAGATATTTGAGGAGATTTGTAGTAGGAAACATAGAGATCAAACATGCATACTAAAAAAGGGAGTGATGAAAAGAGAAAAAATTATCGAGGACTTTTGGAAAAAAATATTATTGCCATCAGTGAGATGAGGGAATATGGGTTATAAATGAAAGGATATGCATCTATAACTTCATATGTGTGTATTTGTATGTACATATACATGTCCATGTCCATATGCCTATAGTGGTTACTGCATACACCAATACATGGACAACCTCACCAACAGGTCCTTGCCATTTATGACATGGCTCTCCTGAAAACTAGCAGAAGGGGGAGCCCCTACACCCACCTCTGCAGGACTTGCTACAGGAACAGCATATTTTCTGATCCCTAGAAAGGGCAGCATGAACCCAACTGTGACATTTGAAGCTATCTGTGGATCTCAGGACAGGTCATGTCCACGGAGGCAATCCCTAAATATAATGTAAATGAGGACAAGTAAAATAAAATTCACACTTATAAAAGCAACTAAAATTTAAATTATAAATATAAGGTTAATAAACATGCAAATGATCATATATAAACAAAGAGCTAAGTCTCTTGAATAGTTTCTTAATTATATTAACCATCTCATCAGTCATACTAGCTTCTTTCATGTTGAGATTTCATAATGAGAAAGCCACATATTTCTGGTGTGTTCCTCAAGTTCAAACTATGTGTGCTTGAAGGATGAATTGACCGAGGAGGAAATCACGTGTGTGTCCAGGAGGTGAAGGTAGAGGATCTCCAGCCCATGGAAGAAGTTCTGTTGATCTACTGGCCTCAAAGACTCTCAGATGGAATTGGAGAGGGTCATTGCTGCCTGAATGGAGCAGAAGCTCAGTGGTGCTTTAAGAGCAACCCAGGCCCACTGCTGGAGGAGGGAACATCAGGGAGTGGAAGGGATTCCAAATAAATTTAATTTGGAAAAGTGCCTGGTGCTCTGGTGGTTCTCATTTCCTCTTCTTGAGACTTCAGTGTTTTCAGATTCTTCTTCATCTCTTCTTGTTTGGAACCTTTGAATCCTCTTCCTGTAATTCTAGGACCACAGATGTTAATTCCTCCATCAACACTGCTGTTGTTCCCTTAGCCTTTCTGTAGGTGTCAATAAGGCTGGACATTTTTAAAGTCACTTTCTTGGGAAGGAGATGTGGCTCAACTGATAGAATGTCCACTTACCACATGGAAGGTCCAGGGTTCAATACCCAGCACCTCCTGGCCCGTGTGGTGAGCTGGCCCATGTTCAGTGCTGCCATGCATGAGAAATGCCCTGCCACATAGGGGTTCCCCCACTTAGTGGTGCCCCACATGGAAGGACTGTGCCCCACAAGGAGAGCTGCCCCCACGTGAAAAAAAGCACCCAGGAGTGGCACCACACACATGCAGAGCAGACAGAGTAAGATGATGCAAAAAAAAAAAAAAAAAAGAGACACAGTTTCCCAGTGCTGCTTGTCAAGAATGCAAGTGGACACAGAAGAACATGCAGCAAGTGGACACAGAAAGCAGACAATGGGGAGGGGGGAGGAAGGGGAGAGAAATAAATAAAATAAATCTTTTATAAAATAAATAAATAAAGTTGCTTTCTCTAGCCTAGCATCCCCTAAAGATCACTTACTCTCTGCTTACCTCTTGTGATCTGCACTCATCTTATCAAGAAGTTGGCATTGCTTGTCAATCATTGTAGCTAGTGTGCCTGTCTACAAGCTGCGCTTCTTGTCTTATAAAATGTTGCTGCACTTGTGTAATCAGACTGCACAAGTTTGAATAAAAAAATGAAACACAACAGAATGCTGGTGAATATTGACACATGCCTCAGTTCCCCTGGAGGCTGTGGAATGTGAGGTCTGCACTAGTGTCTTCCTTCCCCACCTTTCACAGATTCCCCAAGATCATTCAAAAGACACTTTCTGTTCATTGGGATGGACATTATCCATCATCACCTCCTGGTTGTTTGTCCCGGGTGAGTCCAATGAATTGGAGACTAGGTGTTGCAATGCTTCTGTAATTCAAGGCTCAACAGACACGTGGATGGACCAAAGGTTGAAGTCTTTTGGACATATATTTATCAAGTATAATGCTAAGTATGGGTTCAAATAAAGGGGTAGAAGAGCCATGTGTAGAGATCGTATAAATGAGTGTAACGCTTTATATCCTTATGAATATTTTTTCTCTCTTTCTGTTTTTAAAAAATTGATAGAAAATTTTTAAATAGTGAAATGCACTGATCTTAACTGCATGCCTTGTCATATTTTTAAGTTTCATCCCCTGTCCCTACAGTACTAATAACCCTATCAAGATATGAATCATTTCCTTTAATCTGGAAAATAATCCCTATACCCTTCACTCATTACATACCCTCCCAACATATTCACCCATGTTCTGATTTTCTATTATCATACATCAGATTTGCCACATCTTCAAAGTCATAAAAATGAAATAAATTTGAATTTACATTTTGGTGCATGCATCTTTTGCCCACAACAGTTTCAGAATCTTTCATGTGTGGTAGATCAGCAGTTCTCTCATTTTTTATGACTGTGTCCTTTGACTTTGAATGATTATATTACAAAATGTTTATTCATGTTCCTCTTGGTGGATATTTTGGACCTTTGAGTTTGGGGTATTATGACCATCCATGTATATGTCCTTTATATCAGGACATGTTTTTCTTTCTCCTGGGTGATAGAAAGGAAAGCTTAATCCCAAAAGATCCTTCACATCTTAACTAATTGCTTCCCTATTATCAACACTTTGTATGTGTGTAGGATCTTTATTAAGTTGGTTAAATTTGTAAGTGGGTGGGGCAAGATGGTGTCTGAGTGAGTGCACCTTATAGTCTCTCCTGCAAAGAAGCAGCTGAGCAGTCTTGGAAGTTTTTCTGGACCAGGCTGTTCTGGGGTTTTGAAGGGCAGGAGGTGTCTGGACATCGATTTGGTGGGACGGTGACAGAAAAGATTCATGTAAAAGGTAGAATTTAGGGTCTCTTTCATGGAGATCGGGGCTGCTTGCGGGATGCTTCCCACTGGGGTGGGCAGCATGGCAGTCATGATTACTGGAGGCTCTGCTGTGCTGGGGAATTCATAAGCCCTGAGCAGGCTATTCAGGGGCTTGCAGGGCAGGAGATGTTTTGAAACTGATTTGGTGAGACAGAGATGGAGGAGATTTTTGCGAGACATGGAATTTTGGGTTTCTGACATGGAGATCAGAGCTGCCGGCTAGAGGCCCACCCCCTAGAGCTGATGGCTGATCTGTGGCAGTCCTTGAATTGATTGTAATACGGAGGCATCCCCAGTAGGCTGTTTCAGGGACTTGCAGGGTGGGAGGTGTCTGGAAGTCGATTTGGTGAGACAGAGATGGAGGAGTTTCTTGTGAGACATGGAATTTTGGGTTTCTGACACAGAGATCAGAGCTTCTGAGTAGAGCCCTTCCCCCTAGGGCTGGTGGCTGATCTGCGGTGGCCCTTCAATTGTTTGGAATACAGAGACACCCCCAGCAGACTGTTTTGGGGGCTTGCAGGGCGGGAGGTATCCTGAAGGCAACTTGGTGAGACAGTGACAGAAGAGAATCTTGTGAGAGGAGGAATGTTGGTGAGCTCGCTAGCAAGTAACCTCTAGCCAAAATGGCCACTGAGCATGCATAATGGCTACTGCAAATGGCACCACCCTTCTTCCTTGCCATTTTCCCACCAGAGAAGCCTGCGCATGCCAACTTTAAACCTGCCGCATCCAATCAACAGCCGCTTCAAATTATCCCAGTCCCTTTAGCCTATCTCTAACTGCCACACCACCCTAAGCCCCTACCCCTGCCCATATAAGCTGTACCACTTCCTCAATAAACTAGACCTGAGCCATGAGCCTGCATCTCTGGAGTGGTTATTGTGTGTTGCTGGGCTGTGTGATCCTGGGGCTCCGTCATCACTTACCTCGTGGACTGGCAGCCTGCTCCATCTGAGCAGGGAATGACAACAGAGGAATTTTGGGTTTCTGACACAGAGGTCAGAGTTTGCAGATGTGACCCCCCCCATAAGGCTGGCACCCAGCTGCGGGGATCCCTGAAGGTTGTGTTGCACTGCAGTGCTCCCAGGCTCCCTGTTAACAGGATTTGTGGTTCCCAGGTCTGTGTTCCCTAAACCCTGGTGGCACACACCCCAGAGACTCACACCTCTTGAGTCTGCAATATCTCAGACTTCCCATCCCTGAATCTACCATGCCCTGAGGGCCATCTGAGGTCCTAGATTGTCCTAGCCCTTGGCATTTGTGTTTTTTTTTCCTTTTCTTTTCTTTTTCTCTTTCTTCTTTTCTTTTTTTTTATTGTCTTGGTTCCTAATATTGCAATATCTCCTCGTATTATCTCCCATTGAATCGGCCAAGATCCTTTTTCATTTATTTAGGGTTCGTCTTTTCTTTTCCTTCCATGTTTCCCTCCCTTTTCTTTGCCCACCCCCTTTTTTCTTCTCTCTTTTTTTTCTTTTCTGTCTTTTTCTTCTTATTTTATTTTATCTTAATTATACAAGAGGTGCTGCAGGGAATGCCTCACATTTGCTGGGTTTCCTCATCCTCCATTTCCTCGTTTCTGTGTGAATTGATTTTGGCCACCTACACTATCCACTTTCCCCCACATCGTGCTATTCTCCATCATCTACAGTCTCTCCTACATTCCACCTCCCTTTCTTTGGTACCCAAATTGTCTAACTTTTAATTTCTGATACCTTTGTTTTGTTTTCTGTCTTTTATCCACTCTTGATACTATTGTCTTTCTTTTCTCTTTCCCTCTCTCATGAAAACACTGGCTTTTTAATTCAAACTATATTCCTCTCCATATTCAGTTGATTATGTCATTATAGGTACTTTACTTACTGCTATAACTCTACACAATGTACATGAATCTAATATCCATTCTCCCAGATCTCATATTGTTGTTCTGTTAACATTTATTACCAATACTACTTTACACATTTTCCTTTCTCACACAATTGTCTTTCCCTGGCCCTAATATTTTCCTTCAAAGTGAACGCAGCCAGCAACAAGAAATTAGAATAAGAAGAACAAAGTGACAAAGAGAAGATATAACACTTATGCAAGAACAAGAGCTAATTAATCCCCAAGACAAGACAAAGAAGCTAAGGAACTGATTAAACGCATCAAGATAAAATGATGGCCAGACAGCAACAAAAAAACTACAAACCAAACCAGTAATCAGGAAAAGATGGCTGAATCCAATGAAAAAACTAAAAACCAGGAAGGGGAGCAGAACATCGGACAAGTAATTAAAGATCTCAGAACATATATTAGAGACCAACTTAATGAAGTAAAGGAAGAGTTTAACAATATGAAGGAAACACTTGGAGAAGAAATTGCAGACATACGCAAAAAGATAACAGATATGATGGGAATGAACACCACAGTTCAAGAAATCAAAAATATACTCCCAGCAAATAGCAGCAGATTAGAAGAGGAAGAGGAGAGAATTGGCAATGTGGAAGACAGTATATTGGAAATCAAACAGATAGTAGAATTGATCAATAAAAAGATAGAAAAAAATCCAGCTACTACTTAGGGACCTGAATGACAATGCAAAATGCACAAACTTATGTATTATAGGCATTCCAGAAGGAGAAGAGAAGGGAAAGGGTTCAGAAGGGGTGTTACAGGAAATAATGGTTGAAAACATCCCAAATCTACTGAGAGAGAAAGATGTACATATCCAACAAGTACAACACACCCCAAATATCATAAACCCCAACAGGCCGACTACAAGACATATGCTTGTCAAATTATCCAATGCTTAAGACAAAGAGAAAATTCTAAGAGCCACAAGAGAAAATAAAAACATCATATACAAGGGAGGCTCCATAAGATTAAATGCTGATTTCTCATCTGAAACCATGGAGGCAAGAAGGCAGTGGTATGATATAGTCAATGTACTAAATGAAAAAAAATTCCAACCAAGAATACTCTATCCAGCTAAAGTAGCATTCAAAAATTATGGACTGTTCAAAATATTCACAGATAAACAGAAAGTGAAAAAGTATGCCAAAAAGATACCTCCCCTTCAAGAAATACTAAAGGGAGTTCTGCAGGAAGAAAGGTAAAAACAGGACAGGCAGAGTTGGAGGAGAGTGTAAGAGCAACAAAAAAGACAAAAAGAGAAGAAAAAACAAACAAAATATGACAAACACAAGTCAAATCAAAATATGGCTAACATGAATAATTCCTTGAAAATAATAACACTGAATGTCAATGGATTAAACTCACCTATCAAAAGATTCAGACTGGGACATTGGATAAGGAACTATGACCCATTTATATGCTGTCTACAAGAAACACATCTTAGAACCAGAGATTCATGGAGGCTGAAAGTGAATGGTTGGAAAACAGTCTTACAAACAATAACCAAAAAAAGGCAGGAGTAGCTATATTAATATCAGACAAAATAGACTTTAAATGTGAAACAATTGTGAGAAACAAAGAAGGATACTACATATTAGTGAAAGGGACAATCTCGCAAGAAGAATGAACAATCATAAATGTTTATGCTCTTAACAAGGGCGCCTCCAAATACATGAGGCAAACACTGGAAAAACTAAGTGAAAGAATAGATGCCTCTACAATTATAGTGGGAGATTTTAATAAACCACTATCAACTTTGGACAGAACATCTCAAAAGAGAATCACTAAAGAAACAAAATATTTGAACAATATATTAGAGGAGATGTATCTAATAGATATATACAGATCATTACACCCAAATACAGCAGAATATACATTTTTCTCAAGTGCACATAGATCATTCTCCAAGATAGACCATATGCTAGACCACAAAGAAAGGCTTAATGAATTCAGAAAGATCGAAATCATGCAAAAATAATATTTCTGACCACAGTGGGGTGAAGATGGAAATCTGCAAGGGCCAGAGGCCCAGATTTCACACCAAGATATTGAAATTAAACAGCACATTCTTAGAAAACAGTGGGTCAAAGAGGAATCCTCAAAAGAAATCAATAACTACCTTGAAACAAATTATAATGATAATACAACATACCAAAACTTATGGGATGCAGCAAAAGCAGTACTGAAAGGGAAATTTATAGCAATAAATTCATACATCAAAAAAGAAGAAAGAGCAAAAATTGAAGAACTAACTGCACATTTGGAAGAATTAGTAAAAAAAACAACAAAGTAATCCCACAGGAAGAAGAAAGAAATAACAAAGATAAGAGCAGAACTAAATGAAATAGAAAATAAGAAAGCACTTGAAAAGATAAACAAGACCAAGAGCTGGTTTTTTGAGAAGATCAATAAGATTGACAAACCCTTAGCAAGACTAACAAAGAAAAAAAAGAGAGAAGATGCACATACACAGAATAAGAAATGAGAAAGGAGATATCACCACTGACCCCATAGAAATAAAAACCATCATAAGAGGATACTTTGAAAAACCATATTCCAACAAAAATGACAATTCAGAAGAAATGGACAGATTCCTAGAAACACGTAAGCAGCCTATATAGATGAAAGAAGAAATTGATGATCTCAACAAACCAATTAAAAATAAAGAGATAGAATTAGTCATTAAAAACCTCCCAACTAAGAGCCCAGGGCCAGATGGCTTCACAGGTGAATTCTACAAAACATTCCGGAAAGAACTAACACCAGTCCTACTAAATCTCTTCCAAAAAATTGAAACAGAAGGAACATTACCGAACTCATACTATGATGCCAACATTACCCTAGTATCAAAGCCAAAGAAAGACACCACAAGAAAGGAAAATTACAGACCAATTTCTCTAATGAACATAGATGCAAAAATATTTAACAAAATAGTTGCTAATAGTATTCAACAACACATGAAACAAATTATACACCACGACCAAGTAGGATTCATTCCAGGTATGCAAGGATGTTTCAACATGAGAAAATCAATCAATGTAATACACCACATATACAGATTAAAGGAAAAAAATCACATGATTATAGCTATAGATGTAGAAAAAAGCATTTGACAAAATACAGCACCCTTTCTTGATACAAACACTCCAAAAGATTAGAATACAAGGAAATTTTTTGAACATGATAAAGAGTATATATGAAAAACCCACAGCCAACACCCTTTACAATGGTGAAATCCTAAAATCCTTCCCTCTAGGATCAGGAACAAGACAAGGATGGCCACTCTCTCCCCTTCTATTTAACATTGTCTTGGAAGTACTTCCTTGAGCACTGAGGCAAGAATTAGATATAAAAGGCATTCAAATTGGAAAGGAAGAAGTAAGAATTTCATTATTTGCAGATGACATGATTCTATACATAGAAAACCCTGAGAGGTCTACAACAAAGTTTCTAGAACTCATAAATGAGTTTAGTAAAGTCTCAGGTTATAAGATCAATGTGCAAAATTCAGTAGCATTTCTGTACACCAATAATGAGCAAGCTCAGGAGGAAATCAAGAAACAAATAACATTTATACAATAGTAAATAAAAAATCAAATAATAAGGAATAAATTTAACTAAAGAGGTAAAGAACTTATACACAGAGTACTACACAAGACTGTTCAAGGAAATCAAAGAAGACCTAAATAAAGGGAAGAATATTCCCTGTTCATGGATAGGAAGACTAAATATTATTAAGATGTCTATCCTACCAAAACTGATCTACACATTCAATGCAATCCCAATAAAAATCAACACAGCCTTCTTTAAGGAACTAGAAAAACTAACTATGAAATTTATTTGGAAAGGAAAGAGGCCCCAAATAGGCAAGGACATATTGAAAAAGAAAAATGAAATTGGAGGAATCACACTACCTGACTTCAAAATATACTACAAAGCTACAGTAGTGAAAACAGCATGTTATTGGCATAAGGAGAGACACACGGACCAATGGAATTGAAATGAAAGCTCTGATATAGAACCGCCTATATATAGCCATATAATATTCGATAAAGCCACCAAACCCTCTCAACTGGGAGAGAATGGCCTCTTCAACAGTTGCCTGGACAACTGGATATCCATATGTAAAAGAATGAAAGAGGATTACCATCTCACACCTTATACAAAGATCAACTCGAGATGGATCAAAGACCTAAATATAAGAGCCAAAAGTATAAAGACTTTGGAAAGCAGTGTAGGGAAGCATCTACAAGACCTTGTAATACGAAATGGCTTTATGAACTTCACACCAAATGCACAAGCAGCAAAAGAACAAATAGATAAATGTGACTTTCCTCAAAATTAAAGCCTTCTGCACTTCAAAGGAGTTTGTCAAGAAATTAAAAAGGGAGCCTACACAATGGGAGAAAATATTTGGTAACCATATATCAGATAAGAGATTTATAACTTACATATATAAAGAACTCCTATATCTTGAAAATAAAAAGATAACCCATTTAAAAGAAGAAATACAAGTGGTTAAAAAGCACATCAAAAAATGCTCCAAATCTCTAGCTATCAGGAAAATGTAAATCAAAACTTCAATGAGATACCATCTTACTCCCATAAGATTGGCAGCTATGAAAAAAACAGAAGAATACAAATGCTGGACATGATGTGGAGAAATGGGAACACTCATCCACTGCTGGTGGGAATGCAGAAGGATTCAACCACTCTGGAGGACAGTTTGGCAGTTTCTCAAAAAACTAACCATAGATTTGCCATATGACCCAGCAATTCCACTGCTGGGTATGTACCCAGCGGAACTGAAAACAAGGACACAAAACGATATATGCACACCAATGTTCTTAGCAGCATTGTTCACTATTGCCAAAAGTTGGAATCAACCCGAATGCCCATCAACAGATGAATGGATAAAAAAATGTGGTATATACATACAATGGAATACTACTCGGCTTTAAGAACAAATACACTACAAAACTCACGTGATAACATGGATGAATCTTGAGAACCTTATGTTGAGTGAAGCAACCCAGGCATTGAAGGACAAATACTACATGACCTCAATGATATGAAATAAATAAACCAAGCTGCCTCAGAAAGCTAGAGACTGGATGATAGGCTTACAGGAAATGGGGGGTAGGGGAAGGATGTAAGCTGACATCTACATGGGTGAAATCTATGATAAGCTGGAGGTAAGTGTGTGTACAAGGAAGGGATAAAATGGGGGCATAGGATTACCTTTGGGTGGGGCTTTGTGGGCTTGAAGGTGGCTAGGGGTGGGTGGATGGGTAATATTGCTCATGAAATTGGGGGGAGGTTGGGGCAACATACGAACATAGGAGATTGTCAGATGTTCATTGAGAGTATAATGCTGAGAAAACCTTTTCAAAATATAATTATGAAAGTTACCTGTTTAAGATACTTAAAGGGGATAATCTGATGTAGGATAGACTCCTAGGGAACGTGTGAATGCTCATTTTGCCAGAGTGGGTTATATCATTGGGCAGAGACCCATATAATGAGAGTGAAGGTATACCCACATCCTGGGGAGGACTGATGCCATCAAATAGAGGGAACTGTATCTCTCAAGAGAAATGGTGGCTACCAGGGCATTAGGGCAGTTAAGCATGTCAAGCTCTCAACACTGTTGCAAGTATCTCTGAACATGGCTCTTCAAGAAATGAAGATTGACTGTCACTGTGGGCCCTAATGGGAGGGGAAAATAGGTACTGAATAGATGGAACAAACATAAATGTGAGGGCAATAGAAGTGTTTCACAAGAGTATGCAAGGATGGATATAAAACATGTAATATTACACCAAAAATATATAGGGGTCGATAGACTAATAATGTAAATCATAATATAAAACATAGGATAACTAAAAATTTAGAAACTTGTGTAGCTTAAAGTATAAACCACAATGTAAACACAAATGTTACCTTGTTTAAAATTTATTGTCTCAATATCTGTACATCAGTTTCAGTAAATATAGTATGAATATTTTAAAAGATTATTGCTGTGGAAGGGAAAAGGTTTTATATTGGATATATGGGAGTACTGTATTGTATCTATGAATTACTGTGATCTAAAACTCTTGTGAAGATAAGCTTAATAATTAGAAAAAAGTAAAAGATAGGATGTAAAATTTCTCCAGATTAATATGTATTCTATATCTAACCCTTAAACTCATTGCTATATTCCATTTTACTATTAAGGGAACCTGGCATTATATTGGGCTTCACTTTTCAGGAAGTTTTGGATCACAGAGTGGTTCAATAATGGCAGTGGAGGTATACTGGTGTGGATGTTATTGACAGGGGACATATGGTTGACAGGGAGTTATAGAGGGCATGTGTCCGGGGTGCATGGAAATGTTTGGATATATTCATAGTGGAAATAATTAAAATCAACAGCTGGGGGGGGTGCTGGGTTCCTGGCCAGAGGGGCTCTGTTGCAGTCCCTAGGGGAGCAGAGGCAGTCCCCCGAGTGTGACAGCAAGGAATGAGGATCCAACAGTGAGCCCCTGATACTAATGACTATGCTTGTGAGCCTGTGTACCTGAAATAAGAACAAGGCCTAGAGCAGCAGTGTGCCTAAGAGTTCCCTCCTGAGAGCCTCCGTGTTGCTCAAATGTGGCCAGTCTCAAAGCCAAACTCAGCATGTAAATGCACTGCCTTTTATGGTCATGGCAGATGGAGTTTAGTCATGGCAGATCGAGTTCAGTGCCATGTCAGTTGGCCCTTCTTTGAAGTTGGTGTTTCTGCATGATGGAGCTGGACTCAGATATGATCTCTCTCACAAGCCCCTCCTGTTACTTTACCAGAATTGTAGTTGGTGCTGGGGTTTAAGATATATCTAGGGGATCTGGATCTCTGGACTGACCATATGATAGCCAGGCCCTGGGCCTCAACAGACTTCAGCTACTACACTCTGGTTTATTGGACTTACCCCACTCAGCTAACATAGAGTTGAAGAATGTCAACCACCACACCATGGAACCAAGAGTGCCTACAAATGAAAGCAGGAGGATTGCATTCAGCATCCATGTGAAATCTAAGCCCCCTCCTGACATAGATGTGGAATGAACACAACTAATCCAAGGTCCACAGGATGGAGGAATAGAGTAAGGATTAGAGTGGACTTACTGATATTCTACTCATGAAGTATTGTGGTTAGTAATCGAAGAAAATGTGGCATTGGTGTGGAAAAAGTGGCATGGTGTCTACTTGGTGCGGGGAATGGGAGGAAGAGATGAGATGTGGAGGCATTTTCGGAACTTGGAGTTGTCCTGGGTGGTGCTGCAGCGACAATTACCAGACATTGTAGATCCTCCCATGGCCCACTGGATGGAACGTGGGAGAGTGTGGGCTATGATGTGGACCATTGACCATGAGGTACAGTGATGCTCAGAGATGTATTCACCAAATGCAATGGATGTGTCATGATGATGGGGGAGAGTGTTGCTGTGGGGGGGGAGTGGGGGGGTGAGGGGGTGGGGGTTGCATGGGGACCTCATATTTTTTTAATGTGATATTTTTAAAAAATGAATTATTAAAAAAAGAGTTGGTTAAATTAAGTGTTTTACCCATTTTTAACTTGGGTGATTTTTCATTTTAGTGTTGAGCTGTAGAATCTCTTTATATATCATGGATATTAAACCTTTATTGGATATGAGATTTCCAAATTTTTTTTTCCATTCAGTTGGCTTCTTTTTCACCTTCCCTCACGTTACCCCTATCTAACACTTTAAACAAAAATTAATTGAAAATGAACAAAGACCTGAAGATATGAACCAGGACCATAAAACTCACAGAATAAAATGTGGGGAAGGAACTTCAGATATCATGCTGGGCAACTGTTTCTTAGACTTACACTCAAAGCACATGCAATGAAAGAAAAAAATAAATAAAGGGAACCTCCTCATAATCAAGTCATATGTGCTTAAGAGGACCTGGTGAATAAAGCAGCCTACACAATGGAAGAAAATATTTGGGAGTTGAATGAAAATGAGAACAAAACATATCAAAACCTATGGGACAACACAAAGACACTGCTAAGAGAGAAATTTATAGCTTGCAATGCTTATATTAAAAAAGAAGAAATAAGGAAGCAGTTGTAGCTCAAGTGGTTTTGCACCTGTTTCCCACATACAAGGTACAGGGGTCAATCTCCAGCTCTGATACCTAAAACAAACAAACAAACAAAAAATCAGAGCTAAATTTGAACTAACTGCACATCGGGAGAAACTAGAAAAAGAACAGCAAACTAATCCTAAACCAAGCTGAAGAAATGAAACAGTAAAGGTTAGAGCAGAAATAAATGAAATCAAGATCAAAAAAACCCATAGGAGCAGCTGTGATTCAATCAGTAGAGCTCCCATCTACCATATGGGGCCACTGCGTTCGCATCCTGGGGCCTCCTAGTGAAGGCAGGCTTGTCTGTACCCTGGAAAGCCATCAGTCCCGGCACTGCAGAGTGGTACCCAGCTTGCAAGCACCTTGGAGTGGCACTGCCCGCAAGTGCCATGGAGACCTGACTCAGCAAGTTGACACAACATAAACGGGAGACAAGCAAAAAAAAACCACAGAAAAGAATGCAGTGAATGGACACAGATACCAGAAAACAAGCAAGCCAGAAAGGGGGAGGGGGAAGGAAATAAATAAAAAAATAAACACAGACACAGAAGACCTCACAGTGAATGGACACAGAGAACAGACAGCAAGCCACCCCCAAGGCGGGGGATAAGGAATGAATGAATGAATGAATGAATGAATGAATGAATGAATGAATGAATGAAAATAAATAAAATAAAAATAAATAAATAAATAAATGCAATTGGGTGAATCAACAAAATGAAAATGAAAAGTTGGTTCTTTGAGATGTTCAACAAATTTGAAAAATCCTTAGGGAGAGTAATAATCAAAAAAGATGCAAACATATGAAATCAGAAATGAGAGGGACACATTACCACTGACCCTGCAGAAATGAGAGGTGAAAAAAGTATGCTATGAACTACTGTGTGCAAAAAAAACTAGACAATGTAGATGAGATGGACAAATTCCAAAAAACACACAAACTTATACTGAACAAGGGTTCAACACCTCCCCCAAGGATCCATGGGAAGATGACAGGGGGTCTATAAGCTTGAAGGAATTTTGAATAATCCTAAATTTTAATTTAAAGACATGCCAATGTTAAGTGTCAAAATCTCTGCTGCTACATTCTGAGAAAGTATTCGTGGTTTTCACCTGACTGGCAAAGGGGTCCGTGGAACAAAAAAGGATAAGAACCCCTGACCTCCACTGACTCTAGAGGAAATAGGAGATCTCAACAAACCAATCACAAGTAAAAAGATTGAAACAGTCATCAAAAACCTCCCAAAAGGAAGCGGATTTGGCTCGACTGATACAGTGTCTGCCTACTACATGGGAGGCCCAGGGTTCAAACCCAGGGCCTCCTGACCCATGTGGTGAGCCAGCCCACATGCAGTGCTGATTTGTGCAAGGAGTGCCATGCCACACAGGTGTGTCCCCAGCATAGGGGAGCTCCATGCACAAGGAGTGCACCCAATAAGGAGAGCCACCTGTACAGAAAATTACAGACTGCCCAGAAGTGGTGTCACACACACAGAGAGCTGATGCAGCAAGATGATGCAAGAAAAAGAGACTCAGATTCCCGGTGCTGCTGACAAGAATTCAAGCAGACACAGAAGAATTCACAGCAAATGGACACAAAGAGTAGACAACTGGGGGTTAGGGGTGGGAAATAAATAATAAATCTTAAAAAAATACCCAGACCTCCAAAAGATGAAAAGTTCAGGATCAGATGGCTCCACAGGTGAATTCTTCCAGTCATTCAAAGATGATCTAATACCAAACTTGCTCAAGCTTTTCCAAAAAAATTGAACAGGAAAGAACAGTACCAAATTGATTCTATGAAACCAACATCACTTGAATATCAAAACCAGATAAAGATACCACAAAAAAGAAAATTACAGTCCAATATCTCTAATGAATATAAATGCAAAATGTCCTCAACAAATACTTGCAAACCAAATCAAAAATCACATTAAGAGAATTATCATCACAATCAAGTCGGTTTTATCCTAGGTATGCAAGGGTTGTTCAACACAAGAAAATCAATTAGTGTAATAAACCACATTGATAAATTGAAGAGGAAAAATCACATGATCTTCTTGATTGCTGCAGAAAAGGTATTTGTCAAAATACAGCACCTTTTCTTGATAAAAACACCCAAAAGATAAGAATAGAAGGAAGCTTTCCCAAAATGGTAAAATGTGTATAAGAAAACCGTAAAGCTAGCATGGTACTCAATGATGAAAGGTAGAATGTTGTGGGAAACTGGCTTACCTATTTGTTGCTTCCTGTTATTATAGATGATGTTGCAATTTCTTCCTGCTATTGTAAATGTTACCTTATTGTAGATGTTGCAGATGCTTCCTATTGTGAGGTGATTGCAGCAGTAGAAAGCTTTCCTGTTGAGATCAGGAACAAGACAAAGATGTCCACTGTCACTATTGTTATTCAATATTGCACTTGAAGGTCAAGCTAGAACAATTAGGCTAGATAAAGAAATAAAAGGCATCCAAATAAGAAAGGAAGAAGTCGGGAAACGGACTTTGGCCCAGTGGTTAGGGCGTCCGTCTACCATATGGGAGGTCCGCGGTTCAAACCCGGGCCTCCTCGACCCGTGTGGAGCTGGCCATGCGCAGTGCTGATGCGCGCAAGGAGTGCCACGCCACGCAGGGTGTCCCCTGCGTAGGGGAGCCCCACGTGCAAGGAGTGCGCCCGTGAGGAAAGCCGCCCAGCGTGAAAAGAAAGAGCAGCCTGCCCAGGAATGGCGCCGCCCACACTTCCTGCGCCGCTGACGACAACAGAAGCGGACAAAGAAATAAGACGCAGCAAATAGACACCAAGAACAGACAACCGGGGGAGGGGGGGAAATTAAATAAATAAATAAATCTTTTAAAAAAAAAAAAAAAAGAAAGGAAGAAGTAAAACTTCCACTATTCACTGAGGATATGATTGTATACCGAGAATCTCCTGAAAAATCCATCACAAAGCTACTACATCTCATAGACAAGTTCAGCAAAGTGGCAGGATACACGATTGAAATGCAAAAATGAATAGTGCTTCTATACATTACTGATGTGCAATCTAAGAAGGTGAGGCACAGCGTCAGGCAACAGTCTGGCTTGCCTCTCTGGCCAGCTCTGGCGCAAAGTAGGTACCGCTTCTGCTAGGGTAAGGGTGACTGGTACGGGCCTGGTACGGGCATTACCGCCCTCGGCCTGCCCTTCGGCCCTCCCACCGCACGTCATCTCATGCCCCCCCTGCTTGCCGAGCGGACCACCTGACCATATAAGGGCATTCAGCCCGCCCGGACCAATAGGGAGCTGGGGCCAGCAACAGCCCTCCCCGCGCTGGCCTGCAGCGCCTCAGCTCCCATACCATAGATAGGCAAAAACCCCGTGCTCACCAATCAGCTCTCACCCCGCACTAGCCCCACCCCCGTTCCCTCGGGCTTATATTGTCAAACACTTCCTCAATAAATCGGATCTGCGCCATCAGCCGGTCTCCGTGGTCTGTCTCCTCTAGCCGGGCTGCGGCGTCCTCGCCTCCTGCGACCCCACGAAGCCCCACAGAGGCTTCAGAAGGAAATCAGAAAAAAAAATCCATTTATAATAGAAAACTAAAATAAAATATTTAGGCATGGGAAACGGACTTTGGCCCAGTGGTTAGGGCGTCCATCTACCATATGGGAGGTCCGCGGTTCAAACCCCGGGCCTCCTTGATCCGTGTGGAGCTGGCCATGCGCAGTGCTGATGTGCGCAAGGAGTGCCGTGCCACGTAAGGGTGTCCCCCGCGTGCGGGAGCCCCACGCGCAAGGAGTGCGCCCATGAGGAAAGCCGCCCAGCATGAAAAAGAAAGTGCAGCCTGCCCAGGAATGGCGCCGCCCACACTTCCCGTGCCGCTGACGACAACAGAAGCGGACAAAGAAACAAGACACAGCAAATAGACACCAAGAACAGACAACCAGGGGAGAGGGGGAAATTAAATAAATAAATAAATCTTAAAAAAAAAAAAATTTAGGCATAAAATTAAGGAAAGATATAAAGGGCCCATATTGTTGTTGGAGAAAACTCCAACACATTGCTAAAAGAAACCAAAGAAGGCTTAAATAAATGGACAGCCTTTGTTCCTGGACTGGAAGGCTAAATATCATTAAGATGTCAATTCTACCCAAACAGATTTACATATTCAATGCAATCCCAATGAAAGTCCTGTCACCCTTTTTTTGCAGAGATGGAAAAACCAATTATCACATTTGCTTGGAAGGGAAAGGGTCCCTGAATAGATAAAAAATGTCTTGAAAAAAGAAGAGTTGGAGGACTCTGACTTATAGACTTTAAAGGATATTACCCAGGGAAGCAGATTTGGCTCAACTGATAGAGTGTTCACCTACCATATGGGTGATCCAGTGTTCAAACCCAGGGCCTCCTGACACATGTGGTAAGCTGGCCCATGCACAGTGCTGCCATGTGCAAGGAGTGCCGTGCCAGGCAGGGGTATGCCCCATGTAGGGAAGTGCTATGTGCAAGGAGTGCACGCCCTAAGGAAAGCCACCCCACATGAAAAAAAAGCACAGCCCACCCAGGAGTGACACTACACACACGGAGAGCTAATGCAGCAAGATGACACAATGAAAAGAGACACAGATTCCCAGTGCCACTCACAAGAATGCAAGTGGACCCAGAAGAACACAGAGCAAGTAACACAGAGAGCAGGAAGGGGAGAGAAATAAATAAATAAATATATCTTTATAAAAAATAGAAAAATAAAGGATATTACCAAGCTAGTGGTAAAAAAAGCATGGTACTGGCATAAAGACAGATTAACCGGGAAACGGACTTTGACCCAGTGGTTAGGGTGTCCGTCTACCATATGGGAGGTCCGCGGTCCAAACCCCGGGCCTCCTTGACCCGTGTGGAGCTGGCCATGCGCAGCGCTGATGCGCGCAAGGAGTGCCGTGCCACGCAAGGGTGTCCCCCGCGTGGGGGAGCCCCATGCGCAAGGAGTGCGCCTGTGAGGAAAGCCGCCCAGCGTGAAAAGAAAGAGCAGCCTGCCCAGGAATGGCGCCGCCCACACTTCCCGTGCCGCTGACGACAACAGAAGCGGACAAAGAAACAAGACGCAGCAAATAGACACCAAGAGCAGACAACCAGGGGAGGGGGGGAAATTAAATAAATAAATAAATCTTTAAAAAAAAAAAAAGACAGATTAACCAAAGGAAATAAATTAAGAATTCAGAAATAGACCCTCACATCTATAGTCAAGTATTTTTGACAAGCCTTCAAGCCTTCCCAGCTAGGCCAGAACAGTCTACTCCCTTGGTGCAGGGAGACCTGGATATCCATAACCAAAAGAAAGAGGATGCCTATCTCAAACCTTACACAAAAATTAATTCAAAATGGGTCAAGACCTAAATATAAAAGAGACAACCATAAAAGTGCTAATAGAAAATGTAGGAAAACATCTTTGACATCTTGTGACCAGTGGTAGTTTCCTAAACTTTACACCCAAAGCATGAGCAACAAAATATAAAATAGATAAATGGGACTGCCTCAAAATTAAACACTTTTGCACCTCAAAGTATCTTTTCAAAAGGGTGAAAAGGCAGCCAATTCAATGGGAGAAAATCTTTGTCAATCACATATCCAGGGTAGTGGAAGCGTTTTGGGCCTGGAATCCTTACACAACCCAGTGGCTTTAACACAATGAGCTCTATCTGCACTGAGTATGACCTGTCAGCCTCTACACTCCCTCCTGATGGGAGAGTTTTTCAAGTTGAATATGCTATGAAGGCTGTGGAAAATAGTAGTACAGCTATTGGAATCAGATGTAAAGATGGTGTTGTCTTCGGAGTAGAAAAATTAGTCCTTTCTAAACTTTATGAAGAAGGTTCCAACAAACGGCTTTTTAATGTTGATCAGCATGTTGGAATGGCGGTAGTAGGTTTGTTGGCAGATGCTCGTTCTTTAGCAGACATAGCAAGAGAAGAAGCTTCTAACTTTAGATCTAACTTTGGCTGTAACATTCCACTCAAACATCTTGCAGATAGAGTGGCCATGTATGTTCATGCCCATACACTGTACAGTGCTGTTAGACCTTTTGGATGCAGTTTCATGTTCGGGTCTTACATTGTGAATGATGGTGCACAACTCTACATGATTGATCCATCGGGTGTTTCATATGGTTATTGGTAAAGCCAGGCAAGTTGCAAAGACAGAAATTGGAAAGCTTCAGATGAAAGAAATGACCTGCCGTGATGCTATTAAAGAAGTTGCAAAAATAATTTACATAGTACGTGATGAAGTTCAAGATAAAGCATTTGAACTAGAGCTCAGCTGGGTTGTTGAATTAACTAAAGGAAGACATGAAATTGTTTCAAAAGATATAAGGGAAGAAGCAGAGAAATATGCTAAGGAATCTTTGAAGGAAGAAGATGAATCTGATGATGATAATATGTAACATTTACATCTGCTTCTGTTTTAAATTTCTACATAGTCTCATGTAAACTATTTAGCCCAATGGATTATTATATGCCCAGTAATGAATTGCCATTAAATTTTTGTCTTATAATCATTGATGTTTGCTTAATATCTGCTTAACAAAATTAGTGTGGGCAATTGGGTACTGGTACTCAGAATTAAAATGCCTGCTTAAACATTCCTTAGAGGCTGTTGGATCATATGAATTTAAAACCCCAGTCCACTAATATAGAAGCAAAAAGTAACCTGCTGGGCTGTTGTTGCCCAGTTTTGTATTTAAATGATACTTGGTTATCCTCCTCTATTAAACTTTAGGTGTAATTTAGAAAAACAGATCCTACAACATGTGAGTCAAGAATGTTTCTCTTTTCCTTTATTGTCATAAGGAGGAGTGGATTTAAGAATTAAAGATCCTACTCTGTCACTTTTTTAAAAATTCACCTATCCAGTAAGTGTTTAATATCCAAGATATACAAAGAAATTACACAACTCAAGAGTAAAAAGACAAACTTCCCAATTAAAAAATGGGCAAAAAACTTGAAAAGAAAATTGTCCAAAAAAGAAATACAAATGGTGAAGAAACACATGAAAAAAATGTTTTTCATTAACAATTAGGGAAATGCAAATGAGAACTACATGAGATATCATTTCACACCTATTACACTGGCCATGCTTAAAGTTGGAAAACTAAATGTTGGAGAGGATATGGAGAGATGGAGACACTTATTCACTGTTAGTGGGAATACAGAATGGTATAGCCATTGTGGAGGAATGACTGGCACCTCCTAAGAAAGTTGAATATCGATGTAGCATGTTACGTGGCAATATCATTACTATGTATGTGCTTAGAACAACTGAGAGCAGAGACACCAACAGACATCTGGACATTGAAATTCACAGTGGCATTATTCATGATTGCCAAAAGTTAGAAACAATCTGGGTGTCCATCAACCGATGAGTGGATAAACAAACTGTGGTGTATACACATAATGGAATATTACGCAGCTATAAGAAGAAATGAAGTTTTGAAGCATATGACATGGATGAACCTAGAGGACATTATGTTGAATGAAGCCAGACACAAAAAGACAAATACTGTATGATTGTGCTATTATGAACTAAATATAAAATGTCAACTCATGAAGTTAATAATTAGAATATAGGTCACCAGAAAAGAAAACGAGGGAAACGGACTTTGGCCCAGTGGTTAGGGTGTCCGTCTACAATATGGGAGGTCCGCAGTTCAAACCCCGGGCCTCCTTGACCCGTGTGGAGATGGCCATGCGCAGTGCTGATGCATGCAAGGAGTGCTGCACCACACAAGGGTGTCCCCCGCGTGGGGGAGCCCCACGTGCAAGGAGTGCCCCATAAGGAGAGCCGCCCAGCGCTAAAGAAAGTGCTGCCTGCCCAGGAATGGCGCCGCCCACACTTCCCGTGCCGCTGACGACAACAGAAGCAGACAAAGAAACAAGACACAGCAAATAGACACCAAGAACAGACAACCAGGGGAGGGGGGGAAATTAAATAAATAAATAAATCTTAAAAAAAAAAAAAGAAAATGAGGGTAGAGAATGGAAAGCTGAGGATTAATGTGTGCATAAGTGGTAAAAATGTTATTTGTAAATCTTTGGAAATGAATAGAACCACATCATGGTGTTTGTAATTAGCTGAGCTCTATATGGGTATGACAGTGGTTGAAAGGGCAAGTCTAAGGTATATTACTATACCTTATATATATAGTAATGTATATTACTAGAATGAAAGTTAAAAACTGTAACATGGGACTTCATAAGACAGTGAAACCTCACGTAAAGCATCAATGTGGGTGATATGGAATATATAAGACCATTTTTGCAAAATAAAAATACAAATATACTAGAGAGAAAGAAAAAGAATAGCAGCTTTGTACAGCAGGGGAAGCATAGAGAGATTTAGAAGGGATGAGGGTTTTTTGTTTATTATTATTATTGTTATTGGAATAATGGAAGTGCTCTAAAATGATTGAAGCAATGAATGCACAAATATGTGATTAAATGGAATACCATCTATCAGTTTGGAACAATTTATGCTTTATTAATATGTGTCAATAAAATTGATTTGTTTAAAGCAGTGCTAAAAAAAGAAAAAATAAGGAATTTTAGGTCTTCAAAATACAACGTGGAGAAAGCGCAAGTCAAGTCAACTAGTGGGAAAATACTTCTGCCATCCATATACCCAAGAAAGGACTCATAGCCTTAATATAGAAATAACCTTGACAAATTAATAAGAAAGGCAAAGAGCCCAGTAGAAAGATGGAGAAAACACTTGAAAAGGCCCTTCATAAAAGTGTATTAACAAGTGGCCAATTAATGTATGAAATAAAGAACCTTCAGTCACAAGGCTTGTTCTCTGTCTTTGTTTTTTGGAGGCACCAGGACCAAACCTGGGATCTCCCTTGTGGGAAGCAGGTGCTAAATTGCTTGATCCACATACACTCCCCCCTCCCTTTTTAAAAAATTATGTATTTCCTCCCGGGGATTCTAGCTTTTTGTCCATAGAGATGCAGTGCGTCTGGGTCCGTACTTAATCTTGAGGATCCAGAAATTTCCTGGTACAAAGAATTCAATCAAAAAGTATTTATTGAATTAATAGAGGATACAAAATGTTTGCAAAATTTTATGAGATTTTAAAATTTTAAATGTATGATAAATTCAATCAAAGTGAACAGGGTGCATCCCACAGCATCTGTGTAAACAGGGTGTGTCCCTTGAAATGTAATTCTGATTAGGTTTATGAACTGTTTCTCCTTGTATAAAAGGAAGACAAATAGAGGAGATTTTTAACCAGAAAAGAACAAGATGAAGAGTACAGGATTTTAGTAGAAAAGTCAAGTGCTGCCTTCCTGTGGAACCTACATTGAAACCTAGTTGGCTTCACCCTTATGGTTTCAGTTCTGGTTATTTTTTCATCTATTTATATAATGTCCTACTCCATGGCTTTCAACCTGGGACAAAGGGTAGTCGTTGTCCACACCATGCAGCAGTGGAAGGAGTTCCTGTGGGAAACTGAAATACAGATATCTTGCTGTTTCCACAAACACCTCAAATCACTCAGGACGTCATTATAATAATTGCCCATTTTCTCTTTAATAACATCTAGATTCTTAAAAGGTCAATTGCTTTCTCAATTTTTGTTGAATAACATTGAAGTCGATTTGGACTCAATACTTTAGTAGGATGGTAGCAACATGGGTGTTTTTCTTTTTATTTATTTATTTTTTTTATTGACTTTGTAATAATATTACATTAAAAATATATATGTGAGGTCCCATTCAACCCCATCCCCCCACCCCCCCTCTCCCCCCCCAACAACACTCGTTCCCATCATCATGACACATCCATTGAATTTGGTAAGTACATGGGTGTTTTTCAAAGTCATTTATTTTGAAATAATATTAAAGATATGAAAAACTGCAGTAGGAGTGGGTATAGCTCATTGCTTGAGCTCCAGCTTCCTATGTACAAGGTCCTGAGTTCGATCCCCAGTACCTCTTTTAAAAAATTGCAAGAGTATGTACAAAGAACTCCCAATCCAATCCCTTCCTTAGATTCACCAGCTGTTTCCCAAGTTATTTTAATTTTATCCCACTTGCCCACTAATAAGTATTTCACAAAAAGATATCTATCTGCAAAACAAGGACACTCTACTAGAACACCCCAAATGAGGAAATTAGCTCTGCTTCTATGCTGTAATCCCATTCACAAACTCCTTCAACTTTTATCTACTGTCTCATCCTTCTCAAACTCTCTCAGAAATACATTTTTCCAGTCAGCTTTATCCTGTCAACTTCAATATGGAGCTCCTCCTGAGAAGTTCTTTCATTTTCACATCTTTGAGAAATTTAAGAAGCACAAATTACCTCAGCCTTTGCCCAGTGTTTCCTCATGAGATTTAGGCCCTACATTCAGACCATCAGGAGAGTTAGGAGTGCAGCCCATCAGTAGAGGTAGGAGATCTCCTTTTGGGTCACCACTGATGATGTAAACTTGATAACTCCGTGAAATTTCTCTCAGGTTCCTTTTCATGCAAAAACATGTTTTCACTTTACAATGAATTACATATTATAAGGACATATTCTGATATCAATACTGTAGGCTGCAACCATCCTCCACCCATCATCCTCTCACCTGAATCAACTACCACTCTGATGGTTGTCAAATGGTAATATTTTTCCATTTCCAGCACTGCTTCTATATATCTTACATAGCTTTCTACCTTAAAAAGGCTTACTTGCTTCTTGTTTATTTGTTATAGCACTACAGATTGATGTATTCACTTTTATTCAATATGTTCTCATCTGTTATTATTGTTTTTTTTAATGCACAAATTTTCCCAGATTGCACTAGTGGGATACCCTTCAAGTTGATTCACTGAGGCCCCAGGTAGCTCATCTGTACTTAGTCTAGGAGGGATTCCCAGAAAAGGGGTTAAAGTATTCCTGACTTCTTTGCCCAAATTGCATTCAATGTCACAGGTCCTGTTTCTTTCATCAAGTCTTATGGATATCCATCATCAAATATTTAAAATTCACACCTACCCTCTTAAATTTTCTGTTGGTATACTCGCTTGTCCATATGTCAATGCATCCAAAATGCTCTCTTGGACATAACTATCTCATCCTGTCGTTCTTTAAGTTTGTTGATGGCTTCCCACTGTCCTTGGGACAAGGACCATAGAACTTACAATGGCCTTCAGGTCCTGAATACTTCCGTTTCCTCCAGTTCCCTCTGCTCTTAGTTTCTGCAAAGAACAGTCCAATGTTGCTTGGGTTTTGTACATTTTTCCAGTAAACCAATTCCTATCCCAAGCACCTTTTCTAAGACTTTGCCCAGTTAAATCTTTAAGGTTTGTTTTCCAGGATTTGTCCCATCTGAACTAATGAAATCCTTTGATACTAAGTGCATAATTTAACATGGTCATTCTCACTTTACTTCTAAATCAAACTGAACATCACGGGGCAGATGGTTGATTGATTTGCCTATATAATTCCATTCCCTGACTCTAACAAATCTTCACTTCCCTTGGAAAATGGCCAGACTGGAAAGACAAAGGGTAACCTAAAAGTATAAATTACCTAAAAAATATAATATATGATTACCTAAATTATTTTTATAAAAATCTGCACTAAATCTTTGCTTTTTGTTTTTCACAGCAGTGAATTTTTAAGAGTAAATATTTTAAAGAAGGCAAGGTGTATTTCTAGGAATTAGTCCATGTCATCAAAGATATCTAATCTGTTGTCGTGCAATTGCTCAAAGTTTACTTTTAAATCCCATTTTAGCAGTGTCGCCACTTTTATTACTAACTTTAGTGAATTGATTCTTTCCTTTATTCTTTTTTAAGTGATTTATTTCATTATTTCTCTCCTCTCCCCCCCCATTGTCTGCTCTCTGTGTGCGCTCCTTATGTGTTCTTCTTTATCTGCTTGCACACTCAGAGGCACCAGGAAACTGCATCTTTTTTGTTGCCTCACCTTGCTGCTCCATGTGTGTGGTGCCACTTCTGGGTGGGCTGTGCTTTTTTTGTGTGGGGTGACTCTCCTTGCAGGGCACACTCCTTGCGCATGGGCACCCCCACGTGGGGGACACCCCTGCGTGGCACAGCACTCTTTGCATGCGGCAACTGTGTGCATGGGCCAGCTCACCACCCAGGCCAGGAGGCCCTGGGTATCAAACCCTAGACCCTCCCATATGGTAGGCAGATGCTTTATCAGTTCAGTCACATCTGCTTCCCTTTCCTTTATTCTTAATCAGTCTACCTACAGGATTTTCAGTTCTATTGATCTTTTCAAATAACCAGGTTTTATTTATAGCTGTGTTGATTCTATTGATTTTCTCTTGTCTCATTCATTCCTGCTCTAATCTTTATTTCCTTCCTTCTGGCAGTTTTGGGTTTAGTTTGCCCTTCTTTTTGCATTTCCTTAAGGTGTAAAATTATGTTATTAATTTGAGATGTTTATTTTTTAAATGAAGGTGTTTTTGGCTACAAGTTTCTCTCTTAGTAATGTTCTCTGTGCATCCTCTAAGTTTTGATATGTTCTGTATTCATTTCTGTTAATCACAAAGTGTCTTCTAATTCCCCTCAAGATTTCATCTGTGACCCGTAGGTTGATTTGAGTGCGTAATTCAACTTTCACATATTTGTGGAACTTTCTAATTTCCCTTGTTATTAATTTCCAGTTTCATGCCCTTCTCTTATTAATTTCCAGTTTCATGCCACTTTGATCAAAGAAGTTCCTCATAATTTCAGGGTTTCTGTGTATGTTGTGGGATAACATAGGGTCTATTCTAGGAATGTTCCATGTACACTTGAGAAGAATATATTCTACCGCTTCCTGTTGGCTTATAGTGTTGTTCAAGTTCTCAATATCCTTATTAATCATCTGTACAATTTTTCTAACCATTTGTGAAATTGGGAAATTAAATTTTCCAAATATTATGGTAGAACTATTTCTCCCTTCAAATCTCTCATTTTTTTTCCCTCTATATATTTAAGTGCTCTGCCAAAGTGGATCCCTAGTGGGATCCTGGAATCCTTAGCTCCATCCCTAAGTGTTCTTTTTAAAGAGAGTAAGAGCATGGTACGAGTGATGGGAGTGTCCTTCCTATCTGACTCATTAGAGTCAGAAGTGTCTTCCTCACTGACCTGTACCATGTACAAGGAAGCCTTAGCAACCTGTATGTTCCTCTTTTCTGGGGTACAGTTGGGGCTTTTTGGGCAGCTCTGCAGAATTTTAATCCTTTTCAGTTCTGAGAGGCTCCTTCCTCCTGTTCTTTTATGGTTTGTAATATGGTCTTAAGATCTTATTTAAAGGGACCATCTTCTGCCCCATAACTTTGGCAGTTTTTCTGTAGGAATCACATCCATTTCTGCATTGTCTCTCCCCTGCTTTGGTAAGTAAAGCCACCTTGCCTTCCTTGGTGGGCCAGCCCTGCCTCCTCCTCTTTTTTCCTTTGGTAGTTCTTTATGCTTCCTTTATGTCCCTATTGGCATGGCCTCCCATTGCTGGACTTTTCTCCTTCTGGGCCACCTCAGTGAAAATGGCTGATTCTGTGCTTCTGATTCCAACCCAAAGCAAAACATTGTTGATCCTTTCTACCACTTCACCCACTAGTGTCACCAAGGTCAACAGAAAGAATATGGGAGTCTTCCCCTGGGAAAGCCCTTGTTTCATTAATGCCTCTTATGCTGTCCAAGGCAAGACCATATCCTCCACATTCTGTCAAAGAGAGGGATGATGTAGCCAATTGTCTTTCCTTTACCTACAGGGCATTTGTGACCCCATGCACAGTCTTGTAGGGTATTTTACTTTTTTGGGAAGTCCATCACAGCTGGAAACATCACTTCCGTGTTCCAGCATACCAGAGTGAGTGCTTGGGTTTGTCTCCATCCTTCTGTTGGTGGTCCTGCTCCGTACATGTAAAAATACACAGCACTTCTCTCTTCAATTTCAGTTGTTGTGTCTTCTGTATCACTTATCCTTCTATCATTTTGAGTCTACTGCTATATGCCTCTAATGTGTTTTTAAAATATATTTTTATTTTTTAAAGATACATTGCTCACACAAAATGTTACATTAAAAAATATAGGAGGTTCCCATATACCCCACCTTCCACAACCCCCACTTTTCCCAAAGCAACAACTTCTTTCATTAGTGTGGTACATTCATTGCATTTGATGAGTATATTTTGGAGCACTGCTACACAGCATAGATTATAGTTTACATTGTAATTTACACTGTCTCCTGGTCCATTCAGTGGGTTATGGCAGGTTATATAATGTCCTGCATCTGTCCATGCAATATCATTCAAGGCTATTCCTAGTCCTGAAAATGCCATGTCACACCGCCTTTTCCCTCCCCCTGCCTCCAGCAACTCCCATTGCCACTGTCTCAACATTAATGTTATAATTTAGTCCATTGCTAGAGTCACAATAATTCAATAATAGAATACAAAAAGTCCATTCTAATCCATATTCTATTTCTCCATCCTGAGGACCCTGGAATAGTGATGTCCACTCCACCTCTAAATCAAGAGGGGGTTTAGATCCCATATGGCTGAGGGATGGAATTATCCTGCTTGCATTAGTAGACTTTTGGTTCCTTGGTGTGGTTGTTGACCATCTCCACCTCCCTGTTAGCTGACCTAGGTAAGTCCAAGTCACCAGAGAGTAGGTGTTGCAACTCTGCTGACCCTCAGGGCACAGTTGGCACATAGTGTAGAGATTCAAGTCTCGAGTATACACCAACCCCAGTGCAAACCACAGGCTCAATAAAAGTGACAGAAGGGGCATCTGTAGAGGTCCCATCTGAATCCAACTCCATCACATTCATGAGCACAAATTCTAAAGTCTGTCCCACTGGCAAGACACTGAACTCCTTAGCCATCTGTTATGACTGTAGGAACTGGGTGTCTTGTCTCCATAGCCCTCAGCAGCACCCATACCTGGGTTTTATCTACTTTGGCTGTGTCTGAGATCCTTCTGAAATGTGCATAAGCATTTGACCCCTCTGGTGATCTCCTGACTCATTTTGAAGTCTCTTAGACATATAAACTCATTTCTGTTTACCATTTCCCCCTTTTATTCAAGGTCTTTTCTAGTTGCATCACCACCTGGTACTTGGTAGTAATCCCTCAATACCAGGGAGGCTTATCCCTGGGAGTCATGTCCCAAGCTGGGGGATGGTAATACATTTACATGCTGAGTTTTGCTTAGAGAGTGGCCACATTTGAGGAACATGGAGGCTCTCAGGAGGTAACACTTAGGCACACTACAGCTCTAGGTCAAGTTGAAATTTCAAGTGCCCAGGCTCTTAAGTAAAGCCATCAGTACCAAGGGCTCATTTTTGGACCATCCTTCTTCCCTGGTCTTTGCCATTGCACTTGGGGGATCATTGCTGTTCCATTAGGCAATTTGATGAGCTCCCTTGCGTAGGAACTCAGCACTCCATCAGTTCTCATTTGTTACTGTAGCTACTATGATGATACCCAATGAATATCTGAACATTTTTATATACCCTATATACATGCTCTGGAGAACTCCCTCCAAACCATGTGTCCCCCATCAATAACACCACACACCAGCATTCCTCCCCTGCCATAATTGAACCCATCTGTGGTCCAAAACATCTTAAAAAATGAAGCCTATTATATTGCCACATTCAAATAATAGGAAAATGAAATAGTAATGATAGGCTTAAAGATGAGAAATAGAATACAGCCTAATTAGGAAAACGGAAGTAAAGTAAAAATAAATTGGGGTACTATAAAATGAAAAATATCATAAAGCTTGTTTTTCTCATTTTCATCGCTGTGATAAGTGTTGCCCTATATGTACAGTGGCAAGGCAATTTCTTTCATTTCTTCCTCAGTGTCTTTCTTTTTCCTAATTTTTAAAATGTCTTCAAAAAAGTTTTAGATCACAGGAGAGTCACATATACAATATTTGTGACTCCCATATATCCATCATCAAACACTTTCCCCCTTCCCCAGGAATGATCTTTTTACATATTCATGGTATATTTGCTGCAGCTGATGTACAGATATTGAAACATATCTATCAAACATAGTTCCATTTTGGTTCATATTATGGTTTGTATTTTAGACTATACTACTTTCTAAATTTTTATTTACCTTATGGTTTACATTATGGTGTACATTTTAGCCTATAGGCTTTTATACATTTTTGGTGGAATTTAACATATCCTATATCCATCATTGCACGATCTTGTGGAACACTTACATTGCCCCCAGTTACCCTGCTTCTATCTATACTATTCCTCTCTCCTCCTCCCCTCAGAGCCCACAGTGACAACAAATCTTCACTGCTTGAAGGACCAGATTCACAGATACTTGCAACAATGTTAAGTCTCCCTCATTTTTGAATGCCAGCTTTGCTGGATAGAGAATTCCTGGCTGCAAGTTTTTTGTCTTTTAGCACCTTAACAATGTCATATCACTGCCTCTTGCCTCCACACTTTCAGATGAGAAATCATCCCTTAATCCTATTGAGCTTCCCTTTTATGTGATGGTTCTCTTTTTCTTGTTGCTTTCAGTATTCTTTTTTTGTCTTGAGCATTGGACAATTTGACAAGTATATGTCTTTGAGTTGGTCTGTTAGGATTTATTCTTTTTGAGGTGTGCTGCACTTCCTGGACAGGTACTCCCTTTTCCCTCAGTAGGGTAGGGAAGTTTTCAGCCATTAGTTCCTCCAACCCTCCTTCTGTCCCCTTTCCCTTCTCTTTTCCCTCCGGAATGACTATTATCTGTAAGTTTGTGCATTCCGTATTGTCATTCAAATTTCTAAATCCCTGCTGGATTTTTTTCTATCTTTTTAATCTATCTGTACTACTATCTGACTGATTTGAGATGTACTGGCTTCTACATCATTGATTCCTCTGCCTGTTCAATTCTGCTGTTGTATGCTTCCCATGTATCTTTTATTTCTTGGATTGTGCCATTCATCACCATCATATCTGTTATCTTTTCATGTATGCTTACAATTTCTTTAGTATGTTCTCCCAGTGTCTTCTTAATACCCTTAATCTCTTCCTTCAGTTCATTAAGTTGATTCATGTTAGGTGTTTGGACACCTCTGATTAGTTATTCCATGTTCTGCATCTCTTCTTAGTTTTTAGTTCCTTCATTGAACTGAGTCATGTCTTCATGTTTCTTAGAATGGCTTGTAATTTTTTGTTGGTGTCTATGCATCTGTTTGTCTTGATGGGTTTATTCAGTTGATTAGTTTCTCTATTCTATGGTTTTATTTTATTACTGCTTTTCTGTTCATGGTAAGATTTCACTTTGACACTACATTCCTTTTCTTCTACTTCCTTACTGTTGTCTGTGTTCCCTTGAAAAAAAAAATTGGACCAGAGAAAAGGAAAGAGTTTGGAAGAGGAAAAGAATAATAGTAATAATGATAGTAAAATGTAGGAGAGGAACTGTACTAGACCTAGGAAACGGGAAGATTAACTTGAGTAAGAAGTACAGGGGAATAATATGAGATAGTAGAATAGAAGCAATGAAACAAGAAACAGAATAGAGAAAAATATATAGAATGAACTAAAAGGCTGAAATGGTGAGAAAGGGGTGAAAGAAAAAAGAAAAATGTAAAAAGGAAAGAAAGCAGAAAAGGAGATAGAAATGTAAACAAAAAAATTAGAGACCAAAGAAAAAAGGTGGAATAAAGATAGAGAGAAAGGAAATAAGGTAGGTAGAGAAAAATGGTAAATGAAAGAAAAAACAGAGATGAAGGAAAGGAAACACAACAAACAAGAAAAAGGAGAGAAGTGACTCATTTTTACAAAGAGGAGAAAGAAGGAAAAAATAGAAAAACAAAAATAAACATGGAAAAACAGCCTTCTCTCATAGGCCCTTAAGGATCTTCTCACCATGCTGATGTTCAATCACCCAGCAGCCTGCCCTCTGCAGGTTTTGAACAGGCTTTAACTGAGTAAAATAAGGAAAGAATTTTAAAAGGAACCTTTAAAAAAGAGAAAGCTCCAAGAACAGCTAATACAAAGAGAATGTCTACATGTTCCCTGTCAAAAACTTGCAGCTGGATGCTTGATAACCCGGTGGATCACTTCTTTAAAAAACGGGACCGATACCAGGGACCTTGTATATGCTGGGCAGGAATAGTTCCACTGAGGTAATCTGTATCCTTAGGTTAGTTAGCCTTTCAGAAGGCTGTCCACCCCTTTTCCCTTGGGCAGGCTAGATTCCCTGCAATCCCCCTGCTGATCAGCTGCCTGCATCTGCCTCCTCTCTGAAGTAATTCCTCTTTTTACCTGGGTAGCTGGGGCTGAGAACCTGCCTGAGGAGATCCTCCCCTCTCCCTGTTGAGTCATGGTTCCTTCCGATGTTCAAGAGGGGCCCTGCTGGCTACATTTACCACAAAAAAATCATTCTCCACCCTCCCAGATTCCTCTTCCTTCCAGGGAATCTGCCACTACACTCCATCTGGAGTAGGGAGCCCACAGCTCCACCTAGGCTATCCTCCCTGAGGGCAGGATACATGTGCTGCTTCCAGTCACTGGGGCAAGCAACCCATGATCTCCCCCTGGCTTTCCTTCCTGTCCAGTTCCCTCCTAGATGACTCAGAGCACCTTCCTCTTCTCCATACATCCAAAGGATCTGGCAGGGAGGAACATGTCTGCTCTCTGCTCAGTTATACAAAGTTCTCTAGGAGTTTTACCCTCATTTAATATCTCTGGGGTTGGGGAGGAGAGCCCTTCCCAGCAGCCTGGAGATTTAATAACTCAAAGCTGGTTGTTTGAGCTTCTTCATCTCTGTCCCTCACTCTCCTAGCAGTTGTGAAGCAGTTTCCTCATCTGCTGTACCCTAAAGCAGGTCCCCAAGGTAGCCTCTGGCTCTTTCTCCTCTGTTTTAGTGAGAGGTGAGCCTTATCTGCCTAATCCATCAACCATGTTCCCAAGTCCTCCTCCCATGTTTAATCAACTTTGACTAGAACATTTTTCATCTCCCTTCTTCTGATTGCTATCTGGTTCTCATTCTTTAAGGCTAATCATAAATATTAAAACTTCAAAAGAGCACTTCCCTGCAATGATTTCCCTTAATATCACATATCTCAATTTTTCAGTGTACAAATATGTTTGTGTTTAGCTGTTTGATATAATTCTCTTGCACTAAATTTAAAGCTTTATAATAGCAGGGATGAAGTCTGTTTTGTCCACTTCTCTATAAATTAAGAATAGAGAATCTAAGAATAATAATCTAAGAATAATGTCTATATTGCCTCATCTGTCTAGTTGCTGAAAGAGAGAAATTGCTTAATAAGAGTTTAAAGTAAGTGTATGTCTCTATGGAGCATATAAAAATCAAGATTTCCAACATTTATTTCTCCTTGAGCATTTCTTACCATTGTTACATGTATCCCAGAAGCAAATAAAAATACAGGTCTCCCATTGTTTTTCCCTCCTCTTTATTGTCTTTTAGTCACCATATCTTATGTGAAGTTGGCAGAAATTTGTAGTAAGGAACAAAACACTGCAATTTTGGGAAATAAATGCTCAATAGTATGGAAGAGTCAAACTCTGAGATTGTAGTTTAGGGGATAAATGGAAGTCAGAAATTGTATCTTTCTTGGCATTTCCTAGTGCTCATTTCTCTTAAATAAAATGTAGGTGACCTATGAGGTGAACTGTGGTGAGAATTTCTATTGATTTAAAAATAACTTCAATCAAGATTATACTACTTTAGGAAGTGGATTTGGCTCAATGAATATAGCATCTGCCTACCACATGGGAGGTCCAGGCTTCAAACCCAGGGCCTCCTGACCCAGGTGGTGAGCTGGCCCACACACAGTGCTATTGCAACCAAGGAGTGCCATGCCACAGGGGCTTCCTCCATGTAGTGGAGCCACATGCACAAAGAGTGCACCCTGAAAGGATAGCTGCCCTGCATGAAAAAAGTGCAGCCTGCCCGGCAGTGGCATGACACACCCAGAGAGCTGATGTAGCAAGATCACACAACAATAACAAAAAATACACAGATTCTCTGTGCCACAGACAAAAACACAAGCGGGCACAGAAGAACACACAGTAAATGGACACAGAGAGCAGACACCTGGGGTGGGGGGGAAAGGGAAATAAATAAATAAATAATAAATCTTTTAAAAAATTATACTACTTAACTATGCATGCCATATTGTACTACTTTTACCTTTAATCTTTTTAAAGAATGCAGATTTTATCACATAATATGAAATGTTTTATTAGCTGATGTGCCACTCTAGTCCTCAGAGCAAAACAACCATTCAGGTCAGAAAGAGACATTGTCATTTATTTACTTTGAAGGGAAAATGATCATACTGTAAGCAGGCAGGTATGGTATGCACACTTTAGATGTGACATCAGAGTAACACTGATGGATGCAGTTGCCAAATTATCTTACAATCTTGACATCCTTTGTGCCTATTGTGTCTAGAATCTCCAAATCGGTATATATAAAACAGAAAATCTACTATCTGTGAATTTCCTTCACTTTTGAACATGTAGAATGCAAATCTTATTGGATTTTTAAAAATCTTAGATTGAAGAAAATTTTACAGGCGCATTGTATCCCAAAATTGTACCTTTTTCTTTCTGTCCATATACTTGTCAAGGTTACACTTGCCCTACAAGGCTCCCAGTTTAAAGACTATTGTTGAGTTGAGCTAAATTGAAATCAGGAAAAAATCCAAACCTGGAAATCAGAGATAAGAATGACTTCCACCACACAGGATTTGAACACACAACTAACTATTCCACCTACAGGTGGTGGGAGCCATGGCTTCTTTGTGCTTTGGGAACATCAGGCTCAGCAGTTCTCAGGCACAGTGCCCAAAATTTGTTTCTTTCCTGTCCACAGGATTGGGATTGCCTGTGAGCTCTTTGTCCCATTGCTGTTGCCAAAATGGGCTCTCTGCCAGATGCACACAAAAAATGTATCCTATGACACCAGGTTTCAAGGAAAGAAAGAGCTTTATTACAGTACAGCTGGGGCAGGAAGCAGGAGATTCAAAGCCTTTGCTTAAACTGAAGAGATTCTGAGGGTCTTATGACATTCTGGTAGAGACCCGATTATGATAATGAGGACAGTGGTCTGATGTTGATGGATGTAGGATGACCAAATATCCGAAAGTAACGTGTTTCTCTCCCTGTTGCTAGGATACAAAGGAAAGAATTATATGTAAATTAGAAGATAATGAGATGCAACCCTCTCTTGGTCCCAAATTCCATTTCTTGTGGTCCAGAATATCCTGTTGAAGCAATGCAGTATGAAAACCAGCTTCAACTGGTTGGTTAAACCTGCACAGAAGAAACCCCTGGCAGTCCTCACGCCAACTTGCTTAATTAACATAATAAAATTCCCAACCGGGGGCGGAGTTATCTACCCCATTTTTGATCATGCAAGCATGATTTCCTGAAAATACTAATCATACAATTATATAACTAGCTATGTATGTTCATCCATATGCATAAAAGCTAATGCATAATCAAAGCAAATGTTAAGTAGTAACAGGTATGTAAAGAAGAATAAAACTACCACATGGGAAGTCAAGTCTGAGTTGCTTTACAACAACCTTGGATCCTGTCTGCAGTCCTAACAAATGTAAGTTCTGCCCAACACTCTTCGTAAAGTTTTTTTTCCCTATACATCTTTGGTTATCCGCAAAGGCCTAACATGGGACCTAACATGTGGTCCTCTGCAAGGAACTTGTTTGGAGCATCCTTCATGACCAGCTTAGAATAAGGTGTGTGGAGGTCACAGGGTGAACTTGCGTCCTCTCTAGACCCATCTTAGAGGCAGAATATGGAAAAAGGGCAGGGAGCCCTGAGACTTGGCATCTCCATAATGGGGTTTAGGGCCCTTAAGGAAAGGGAAGGCAGGCAGGTAGAACAGGATGGATGAGATAAGGATAACTAGGCCAAGCAGATACACTGGGGCAGCTAGCAGAGGGAAACTGATCCAAGATGATAAAGGAGAAAGAAGAGAGAAGAAACAGTGAACAGAGGGCAGGGGCTTGAGTGCCTAGGAACTGAAAGGAGCCAGGGGAGAAGCCAGGGGAGACAGTGAGAAGAGGGTCTGGGAGAAGCTTCCCTGGGGACTGGGGACAGGTAGTAACTAGAAGGCACATAGCTAGGGAAGGGAGCACTGGGGCAAGGATGGAGAACTGAAGGATGGAAAAGGTCAGAGGCATCTCCTGAGATGAGGCATCAGGCTATGTGATGAGACGCATGTAGACCATGGTGTAAATAAACATGGCTGAGGTGAAGAGTACAGAGTTCAGGGTAAAATGAGGGGAACAGCAGTGTATGGAACATGGAGGCATGGAGTTGGGAGCAGGTCATAGCATTTCAGGAAGGTGAGAGGTCTAAGGGTCTTCATAGAAAATGGTATGACTTGTGAGAGGGGAGAGCTGTGGTGACCTGAAGCAGGGACTTGGGGCCAATTTGGGGAGAGGAGTAAGAGAGAAGGAGAAGAAAACCCTGGTGAGGATATGAGGCCTCTCTGCATGTTTGTGGTGGGCAGGGTTCAATGATGGAGCTAGGAGAGGTCAGCGGCTGAGGGGCAGATGAACTGGGTGATGCAGAATCAGAAAGGTGAGATGGTCTAGGAGGATGGGGAAATTAAAAGGGCTGTAGGGAGCTGAATGAAGAGTAGTGAATGGGTGGGGCCAATCCATAGAGGGGGTCTCTGCAGAGGGTAAACCGAGGCAGAGGAGGAGCAGGATCCTGGGCAGGAGTAGGGAAGGGAGGTGGGTGGTGAATAAAGGACAGAAACTAAGGGATGCAGGCCAGGCTGAGGGGTCCTTGTGGGATGGGTCTGAGGTCTAAGGTGAGAGGCAGGAAAGAGGGAGTTCATGAGAGGGACTGGGGCAAGCCTTCCTAGGAAGGAGTGAAAAATGAGAGAAACTGGTGACTGGTGGGACAAAGCAAGGTGCCCAGAGTGAACTGACGTAAGTTTTGGGGAAGGTCAAGGAGAGTTGACAGGGTCAGCATGGTGGGAGTTGTGAGGGGCCGTGACTGACTGGGGCACGTAGTGCACAAGAACTGAGGCAAGGCTCATGATAGGAAGAGGACAAGACAGGGGAGCTGAGTCCAGGACAGAGAAGAGAAACAAACCAAATATAAATGGAACATTCAGAAATTATAGGAAATAATTCTCTTTGTATTGAGGAAGAGATATTTGCACATATAGCATACAATCAAATGATGTTTCCACTTATATTCTTTAATATGCATCTTCTCATTGAATAAGAGTTGACATTCATTTTTAATAAATCTGCACATAAGTATTGTCATAGCCTTCATTGAGCCATATTTTGCCATAAAAATGTTTCATAAAATGTCATTATGCTTCCCAACAATGTATTAAAATTTGGGAAGTGGATGTGCCTCAAGTAATAGAACATTCACCTACCATATGGGAGGATCTCTGGAGCCTCCTGGTGAAAAAGAAGAGAAAGTGTGCCTGTGTGGTGGGCCTAGGACGGCATGAGTGCCCATGTGGTAAGCCAGTGCCTGTACAAGTGAGTCACACAGCAAGATGATGATGCATCAAAAGAGAGACAAAGTACATCACCTTAAGTAAATATGATGTGAATAGGGTGTAAGAGTATCGCTGTGGAAGAAAAAAGGTGTTGTGGTGGATGTATGGGAGTGCTGTATATTATATATATGCATTGCTGTGGTCTAGGACTCCTACGAAGAAACGCTGAATAATTAGGGGGGGGGGAAAGGATAGGATGTGGAATTTTTCAAGTCAACATTCTTTATCTAAGTTCTTTATCTAACTTTATCCAAGTTCTTTATCTATCCTTTAAACCCATCGCTATATGCCATTCCCTAGTAAGGGACCATGACATTATATTGGGCTTCAAATTTCGGGGAGTTCTGGATCACAGAGTGTTTCAACAATGGCAATGGAGGGATACTGGTATGGGATACCAATGACAGGTGATATATGGCTGACAGGGAGCTGTACAGAACATATGTCCAGGGTGCATGGTAATGATTGGATATACTCATAGTGGCAACAATTAAAAACCCAGCAGGGGGGGTACTGGGTTCCTGGCCAGTGGTGCTCTGTCGTGGTCCCTAGGGGAGCAGCGATAGTCTCCCAGTTACAGCGGCGGGGACCGGGAGGGAGTGAGGGTTCAACAGTGAGCCCCTGATGCTAATGACTATGCTTGTGAGCTGATAAACCTAAAATAAGAACAAGGCCTGGAGCAACATTGTGCCTGGGAATTTCCTCCTGTCAGCCTTCATGTTACTCAAATGTGGCCAGTCTCGAAGCCAAACTCAGCATGTAAATGCAATGCCTTCCCTCCAGCGTGGGACATGACACCCGGGGATGAGCCTCCCTGGCAACGAGGGACCACTATCAAATACCAACTGATGATGCAACTGGAAAAGGACCTTATATGGAAGGTTCAATGCGGATCAGCAGAATATCCATGTCTACATAAAATAACATGACTTTAAAATGCTGTTTGACCTAAAGTAAGGGGGAAATGGAAAGGAGAAATGAGTTTATATGGCTACGAGTTTCTAAAAAAGAGTCTGGAGGCTGGCAGAAGGATTGCCCTCATGCACAACTGAGCAGAGTCAGAGAGACAGATAAAGCAGATACAACCCCCAGATATTGGTTCCTATGAAGGCTAAAGAGACCCATGAGAGTTATGGTCATGGCCGATGGGGTTTACTACCAGGGCAGATGGCCCCTCTCTGGAAATGGTGTTTATGTGTGATGAATCTGGACTCAGATGGGATCTCCCTTCATAAGACTTTCATATTAATCTGCTGGAGGTGCAGTTAACGTTGGGGTTTAAGATATAGTTAGGGGATTTGAATCTCTGGACTGATAATGTGATAGCCAGGTCCTGAGCCTCAACAGACTCCAGCACCTACAATCTGATTTATTGGACTTACCACACTCAGCTAAGATGGAGTTGAAGAAGGACAATCACCACACCATGGAGCCTAGAGTGATTACAACTGAAAATGGGAGGATGGCAGCCAGCATCCATGTGGAATCTGAGCCTCCTCTTGACATAAAGGTGCAATGGACACAACCAATCCAATGTCCACATAGAAGAGGTGGCATTGGATTGCGAAAGTGGACATGGTGGCTGATGGGTATGGGGAAAGGCAGGAAGAGATGAGAGGTGGAGGCGTATTTGGGATGTGGAGCTGCCCTGGATGGCGCCTCGGGGATGATCACCGGACATCGTGGATCCTCACAGGGCCCACTGGATGGAATGGAGGAGAGTATGGGCCATGATGTGGACCATTGTCTATGAGGTGCAGAGGTGCCCAAAGATGTACTTACCAAATCCAATGGATGTGTCATGATGATGGGAACGAGGGTTGTTGGGGGGGGAGAGGGGGGTTGGGGGGGTGGGGTTGAATGGGACCTCACATATATATTTTTAATGTAATATTATTACAAAGTCAATAAAAAAAAAAAGAAAAAAAAAAAAAGAGAGACAAAGGGGAGACTCAAGGTGAAGTGCAGCAGAGACCAGGAACTGAGGTGGGGCAATTAACAGGGAAATTCTCTCCCCTTCGGCGGTCTCCAGGATCAAATCCTGGTGAATCCTATAGGACAGAAAATGAGAAGAGAAGACAACACAGACAGCAAAAACAAAAGGGCAGGAGGAGGGGAAGGGGATAAATAAATCTTTGAAAAAAACTATATTAAAATTTAGTAAGCTATTTGTCATTAAGATTGCTTATGAAATGAAGATTCCTTATGACCAACTCTGCAGTTAGTTTTAAAAGATTATAAAAAATTTAGCCAAAAATTTAGAAAACAGACATAAATTATTATAAAAACTATAAATACGTCACTCATTTGAGGCATTAAGCTTTCCTTTCAGAATGATTCAGATCAATATATCTATTTTCACTTCCGTATGTCTAGAGTTCAAAGAATATTCCATTTTAAAAATAATAGAATATGTGCATGAGCTTTTAGTTTGGTGGGTAGTAGACCAAAATAACAGCCCTCAAATATGGCTATGCACTAATCTCCATGTAGGGACATGAAATACCCACCTCTCCATCCCACTAGTTATTTTTGTAGATTGCTGGAAAGTGTGGGGGCGGAACTGACAAGCAATCCATCCTGGAAGTTTCTGCACAGCACATACAGGATCCTAGGCATAGTAATCATTAACCTTCATATGTGCTGACCCTCACTCTTCTGGGAACCCACATAATTACCCTCATATGTATGCACTGACTGTTAATTACTTACTAAGCTACCTACACCCTTGAGATGCTCTGTGATTAGCAAGAGATCCTCCATGTGCTTTCTGCCCTATATAATCTGTATTTCTCTACTGCACAGCATGGTAGCTGCCTGATCACCATCATTGGGACACGTGAGTAAATAAATGGTGTGAGTGCTGCTGAACTCCCCATGTGGTTTCTTTGGAATATCAAAGGATTCTGTCAGCCTTCCTGGGCTCAACCTTCCTGCATTACAATTGGCATAGTTGGCAGGATATTCCAGAGAATCCCATTGCAGATAAGGCAGGTGAAAGCATGTCAGCCATTCCAGATACTGTAGAGTAGACCCGGCAGCACATAGGGAATTTGTCAGGGAAATCCTGGGACAGCCATACATGTCTATGTGGTATGAGCTTGCCCAGCTGATAAACACTTGAGGACCCAGGAGGGAATTGGGGGATGCCCCATACTCCTGCTGGATTAGTGCAGTTAAAGAGTAGAGGGAATGTTTATTAAGAAAAATGAGCAATGTGCAGTGGCTGAAGCCACTGCATGGCCCTTCCTCCTTCCCTGGTGTGATACTACTAACAAGCAGCAGCTGAACCAAAGGCAAGGTGACTGGAGGAGGACTTAAAAGTTGGAAAGGAATCACCAACTGATAAGTAAATCAAAAGGAGAATTTAAGAAATCAGAGGAATCACAAGAACAGGTGCAAACAATGGTCTGTCTATGCTCAGGCTAGAGGAAAGCAGAACTACAACTACAAAGGAATTTGCACACTTCCACCTTTGCCTTAGTGACAGGTCTCTCTGAGCAACTAGATAAAAAGGAGATACTGATTCAGATGTAGAAACTATAGAACCTTTAAATTATGCCAAATCACTTGTGCAAGGGAAGGCTAAATCAAAGATACAAAGTCGCACACAAGTAGAAGTGCAAAAGACAGCGCTTTTCACTGAAACATGCTTGTAAGAAAACATTCTGCCTACGAGTTAACTAACATAAGGAAAACATTCCTGCAGCAACTCTGCAAACCCCCTGCCACCTGAATGTTGTGTCTGTGGGCTAGTGAAGGCTGACAGAATTAAACTGCTCGAAAAGTAGAAAAACATAGCAACATTAATGTTCTGTTTTGTTTCCATAATAATTCTAATTGAGCCAGGAGAGCCACACTGACAAAAGGAGTGCTGTAAAAGTTTAGTACCTTTTAAACTGGAAAACCCTAAAGAAATAGATAAGTAAAAAATGCTACAGCTTTTGTAAACCTGCAATTAAAATATATTACAAACTAAAAGAAAATTAAAACGTTGACAGTATTTTAATTTTAGTCACATTTTATTTTGAGCAGAATTTTTATCAAGGTGTTAAAAAGAGCTTTCAGTTTTAAATCAATATCTTACTCCTGAATTACAAATCTGTCAAAACTATACTACTGAAGAGTAACCCAGAATATATGTGTTAAATGTCTGTCGGTCTAAACTGATACATTAGTGCTTACCTACAGTTATACTGCATGAGTATTCCTAACTGTTTGCTGATTACTAATAAAAGTATTTCCAGGAATGAGCTTGCATATTACAGGCAACATGTATTCCAGAAGAGATCTTAAATGCAGGATAATCAGCTTTGTGAAATGACAGAGAGCTTGGTAAGAGCCATAGCAAAGGAGTAAGAATAATGAGTCAAATTAGTGAGCTTTATGTTTCTGTTGGTGTGTTTTAAATCTTTTTGCATTTCTCTGTTTGTTCAGTGTATATTTTTATATCTCCGAAGGTAACATTCAATTAACAAATGACAATTCTTAAAAGACCTCTATTCAAATGACCAAAAAATTACTAAGTTCTTATATTGATAACTAATTGTGGATACTAATAAGCTAAATTAATATTGTATGTGTTAAATTTTTGAAATGGTGAAAATTGTAAATTTTGCCTAATAAAATTATTACAACCCTCTTTTTAAAAAATTGTTTTTGCCTAAATTGAAATGAATATTTTTGCTTCACAGAACAGAATGAGGGATATGACCTAAATGGATATAGAAAGAAGTAAAGGTTTGTGGAAGTGCGACTAAAATTTGATAAGTTTACTTAAGGGAGTGTGTATTGTCCTAACATAAGATGGCTAGTTTTCATAAAATCAGGATGGAAGTAATACAAATTTTGAATGTATATGGCAAGTTGTAGAAGACAATGTAGGAGTTGGTATTAAGGGACTGTGTTCTGTGAAGGTGAAATTTGTCTTGAGATGAAGTAACCAGTCTATGTGGTTATGGATTGTTACAAGATATTTCTAAAAGCATTGTCTAAATGCAATATCCAGTAAGCCATTATTAAATAGAAAGTGAATTGGTATTGATGAAAAAAAGTAACTTCATAACAGGAAAACCTGTCAGAGGCCATTTCAATCTGCATATGAAAGTGGTGGTAGGAAGATCATCTTGATTCCACTGGGAATTTTAGGTTTGCATAAAATAATGAAGTAAGTAGTTTTTCCTGTACTGCTAAAATAAAATACCAGTTAATTAATGTAATCATGGTAATGGTGTAAAAGGAAAAAGTGAAGTAATAAAATAGTTAAGCCATTTGACATGTTACAAGTTGAATAAAATGTGTTCAGAAGTTTTTACAAAATTAAAGCACTTTTGGACTCAGATGGGATCTCTTTTCACAAGACATTCATGCTACTTTACTGGAATTGTAGTTGGTGTTGGGGTTTAAGGTATATTTAGGGGATTTGCATCTCTGGACTGACAATATGATAGCCAGGCCCTGAGCCTCAACAGACTTCAGCTCCTACACTCTGATTTATTGGACTTACCCCACTCAGCTAACATGGAGTTGAAGAAGGTCAACCACCACCCCATGGAGCCTAGAGTGCCTACAACTGAAAGCAGGAGGATTGCATCTAGTATCCATGTGGAATCTAAGCCCCCACTTGACATAGAAGTGCAATAATCAGGAGGAAATCAAGAAACAAATACCATTCACAATAGTAAATAAAAAAATCAAATACTTAGGAATAAATTTAACTAAAGAGGTAAAAAACTTATACATCGAGAACTATACAAGATTGTTCAAGGAAATCAAAGAAGACCTAAATAAATGGAAGAATATTCCCTGTTCATGGATAGGAAGACTGAATATTATTAAGATGTCTATCCTACCAAAACTGATCTACACATTCAATGCAATCCCAATAAAAATCAACACAGCCTTCTTTAAGGAACTAGAAAAACTAACTATGAAATTTATTTGGAATAAAAAGAGGCCCCGAATAGCCAAAGACATATTGAAAAAGAAAAACGAAATAGGAGGAATCACACTTCCTGACTTCAAAACATACTACAAAGCTACAGTAGTGAAAACAGCATGGTACTGGCATAAGGAGAGACACACAGACCAATGGAATCGAATTGAAAGTTCAGATATAGAACCTCATGTATATAGCCATATAATATTCGATAAAGCCACCAAACCCTATCAAATGGGAGAAAATGGCCTATTCAACAAATGGTGCCTGGAGAACGGGATAGCCATATGTAGAAGAATGAAAGAGGATTACCATCTCACACCTTATACAAAGATCAACTCAAGATGGATCAAAGACCTAAATATAAGAGCCAAGACTATAAAGACCTTAGAAAGAAGTGTAGGGAAACATCTACAGGACCTTGTAATAGGAAATGACTTCATGAATATCACACCAAAAGCACGAGCAGCAAAAGAACAAATAGATAAATGGGACTACCTCAAAATTAAAGCCTTCTGCACCTCAAAGGAGTTTGTCAAGAAAGTAAAAAGGGAACCCACACAATGGGAGAAAATATTTGGCAACCATATATCTGATAAGAGACTTATAACTTGCATATATAAAGAACTCATATATCTCGAAAACAAAAAGATAAACAACCCATTTAAAAAATGGGGAAAAGATTTAAACAGACACTTCTCCAAAGAAGAAATACAAATGGCTAAAAAGCACGTGAAAAAATGCTCCAAATCCCTAGCTATCAGGGAAATGCAAATCAAAACTACAATGAGATACCATCTTACTCCCATAAGATTGGCAGCCATGAAAAAAACAGTAGAAATACAAATGCTGGAGAGGATGTGAAGAAAGGGGAACACTCATCCATTGCTGGTGGGAATGCAGAAGGATCCAACCATTCTGGAGGACAGTTTGGCAGTTTCTCAAAAAATTATCCATAGATTTGCCATATGACCCAGCAATACCACTGCTGGGTATATACCCATCAGATCTGAAAACAAGGACACAAACCGATATATGTACACCAATGTTCATAGCAGCATTGTTCACCATCGCCAAAAGTTGGAATCAATCCAAAAGTCCATCAACAGATGAGTGGATCAATAAAATGTGGTATATACACACAATGGAATACTACTCAGCTGTAAGAACCAATACACTACAATCGCACGTGATAACATGGATGAACCTTGAGAATCTTATGTTAAGTGAAGCAACCCAGGCATTGAAGGACAAATACTATATGACCTCAATGATATGAAATAAGTTAACTGCCTCAGAGAGCTAGAGTCTGGAAAAGTGGCTTACTGAAAATCGGGGGGTGGAGGAAGGATGTGAGTTAATGTCTGTAGGGGTGGAATCTGTGATGAGCTGGGGGTAAGTATGAGCACAAAAAAGGGACAAAATGGGGGCAAGGGGTTACCTTTGGGTGGGGTTTTCTGGGTTTGAGGGGGGCTGGGGATGGGAAGAGGGGTAATATGGTCCAAGAAATAGGTGGGAGGGAGGGGGAACATACAAACATGGGAGAGTGCCAGAAGTTCGTTGAGAACTAAATGTTGAGTAAAACGTATCAAAGTATAAGTAGGAGGGTCACCTGGTTAGGACGCTCAGGGGGTATGGTCTGATGCGGGACGGACTCCGGAGGGAATAGCTGAAGGCTCATTTTGCCAAGGTGGGTTCTACCATTGGGTGGGGTGGACCTATATCCTGGGGAAGACTAATGCCGTCGAATAGAGAGAACTGTATCTCTCGTGAGAAAGGACGGCTCCCAGGGCATTAGATTGGCAGGCGTTGTGGGCCCTAAGGGGAGGGGAAAATGGATGTGCAATGGATAGAACAAAGGTAAATAAGGGGGCAAAAGAGGAGTTATGTGAGAGTACATGAGGATGAATATAAAACAGCTAATATTACACCAAAAACATATAGGGGACGACAGACTAATAATGAAAACCATAAGACAAAACATAGGATAACTAAAAAATTTAGAAAACTGTACAACCTAAAGTATGGACCACATAGTAAGCACAAATGTTACCTTGCTTGAAAACTATAGTTTCGGAATCTGTACATCAGTTTCAGGAAATATGATATGAATAAGTTAAAAGATTATTGCTGTGGAAGGGAAAAGGTTTTATGGTGGATCTGGGGAAATACTGTATATTGTATATATGAATTTTGGTGATCTAAGACTCTTCTGAAGCTGACATTATGTTGCGATTCACTTTACGGGAAGTTTTGGATCACAGAGTGGTTCAACAATGGCAGCGGAGGAATACTGATATGGGATGTTATTGACAGGATATATATGGTTGACAGGGAGTTATACAGGGCATATGCCCAGGGTATATGGTAATGTCTATATATACTCATAGTGGAAACAATTAAAAACAACAGCTGGGGGGGTACTGGGCTCCTGGCCGGGGGGTCACTGTTGTGGGCCCTGGGAGAGCAGCGGCAATCCTCCAGGTGCAACAGCAAGAACCAGGAAGGAAGGAGGGCCCAACAGTGGGCTCTTGATACTAATGGCTACACTTTTGAGCCTATGCACCTGCAATAAGAACAAGGCCTAGAGTAGCATTGTGCCTGGGGGTTTCCTCCTGACAGCCTTCATGTTACTCAAATGTGGCCACTCTCACAGCCAAACTCAGCGTGTAGATGTGATGCATTCCCCCCAGCGTGGGACACGACACCCGGGGATGAGCCTCCCTGGCACCGAGGGATCACTACCACATACCAGCTGAAGAAGCAACTAGAAAATGACCTTGAATTAAAGATTCAATGCGGAACAGCAGAATATACCTGTCTACATATAATAACATGACTTCGGGAAGCGGTTTGACCTAATGTAAGGGGGAAATGGAAAGGAGAAATGAGATTATAAGGCTGTGAGTCTCTAAAAAAGAGTCTGGAGGTTGTCAGAAGGAATACCCCTATGTACAACTGAACAGAGTCTAAGAGACAGATAAGGTAGATACAACCCCAGGTATTGGTTCTTTTGAGGGATAAAGAGACCCACGGGTTCTATGGTCATGACAGAAGGGGTTCACTGCCATGACAGATGGCCCTTCTTTGGAGCTGGTGTTTCTGCGTGATGGAAATGGACTCAGAGGGGATCTCTTTTCACAAGACTTGCATGCTACTTTATTGGAATTGTAGTTGGTGCTGAGTTTAAGATATATGTAGGGGATTTGAATCTCTGGACTGATAATATGACACCCAGGCCCAGAGCCTCAACAGACTTCAGCTCCTACACTTTGATTTATTGGACTTACTCCACTCAGCTAACATGGAGTTGAAGAAGGTCAACCACCACAACATGGAGTCTAGAGTGTCTACAACTAGAAGCGGGAAGAGTGCATCCAGTACCCATGTGGAATCTAAGCCCTCACTTGACATAGGTGTGCAATGGACACAACCAATCCAATGTCCACAGAGAAAATGTGGAATGGGTGTGGGAACGGTAGCCATGGGGGCTGCTGGGTGTGGAGAACGGGAGGAAGAGATGAGATGTGGAGGCGTTTTTGGGACGTGGAGTTGTCCTGGATAGTGCTTCACGGACAATTACGGGACACTGTAGATCCCCCCAGGGCCCACTGGATGGAACGTGAGAGAGTCTGGGCTATGATGTGGACCATTGACTATGGGGTGCAGTGATGCTCAGAGATGAACTTACCAGGTGTAATGGATGTATCACGATGATGGGAGAGAGTGTTGCTGTGGGGGGAGTGGGGGGCGGGGGCGGTGGGGTTGAATGGGACCTCATATATTTTTTTAATGTAATTAAAAAATAATAATAATAAATAAATATTTAAAAAAATAATAAAACAAAAAAAAAGAAGTGCAATGGACACAACCAATCCAATGTCCACAGAGAAAATGTGGCATTGGTGTGGGAAAGGTGGCCATGGTGGCTGCTGGGTGCGGGGAATGGGAGGAAGAGATGAGATGGGGAGGCATTTTCGGGACTTGGAGTTGTCCTGGGTGGTGCTTCACGGACACTACAGGACATTGTAGATCCCCCCAGGGCCCACTAGATGGAACGTGGGAGAGTGTGTGCTATGATGTGGACCATTGACTATGGGGTGCAGTGATGCCCAGAGATGTACTTACCAGGTGCAATGGATGTGTCATGATGATGGGAGAGAGTGTTGCTGTGGGGGGAGTGGGGGGTGGGGGCGGTGGGGTTGAATGGGACCTCATATTTTTTTAATGTAATATTTTTAAAAAAATAAATTAAAAAAACATACTGTTAACCAAAGTTGATAAAATGCTCATATGAATATTTAAAGATTTTATAAAATTCCCGCAAAGTAAACAATGCATTCTGCAAAATATTAAATAAAAGCGTAGTGTTGTTAATCATGGTTTTAATTATTTTAAAAAAAGGTCTGTGTCACAGAATCCACCTCTCCACCTTGTCATCAAAGGCAGACGCTTGGGCTTGTATTCACCTGGTTTGCCCCACCTCCACTGAAGAAGTTCTTTGGCTGTAGAGAGTGGTCATTGGGGGTTGCCAAGAAGGACACATAACACTAGGTTATCATAAATTAAAGTAACATCACTGCTGTATACAAAAGTTCCAAATATTGCTGCTTTACTGCAAAATATCAGTTATGTCACTATCACTTTGCTTTAGATCTCGCTAAGGCTTTCTTTACTATCTCCTTAGGCAGGTCAAGCCAGCTTGCATTCACCTTCATGTGGAGGACCAGCGGTGGATCTTGCAGTGTGTCACCAAGGCCATGTGCATACCAACACCATCTGGCCTGGCCTGGTGGCTAAGGATCCAGCTATGCAGAAGAAAGCTGTGGCTGTAACCCTATTTCATTATACTGATGATATTACTTAAACTAGTAATTCCTTTTCAGAATTAAAAGAAGCATCAGAAACAATGGTATATTATCTTCAGAGCCTGGATTGGGCAAACAATTGGGATTAACTTGCAAGGTCCCAGCTGCCAGTAAACTCTTAAGTTTTGTTAAAGTACCCTGTTTTCCCACACCACAAACCAAAATGATTAATGACCTTTTTGTGGTTGTTGAGGTACTGGAAACCCTTCATTCCTCATTTAACTCAGATATTAGAAACCAATGTATGTGCTAATCAGGAAGGGTCATACATAGAAATGAGAAAATCTCCCAAGTGGGCTGCCTTTTAAAAAGTAAAGAGGACAATAATACAGTCTCAATTAGTAAAGGGGGTGGGCCTTGACTTACCCCATGAATTGGATGTGGCTAGCACCAACATTGACTTTGGGTGAGATTTGTGGCAAAGACACTTTCTAAACAAATACCCCTTTGGGTTATTTAAAATACAGTTTTTAATTTTTTAAAAAGATACATGGATTACATAAATGTTACATATAAATATATAAGGGATTCCCATATGCCCTTCTCCCAACCCCTCCCACATTTTTCCACATTAACATCCTTCATTAGTGTGGTACATTTGATACAACTGATGAACACATTTTGGAGCATTGTGACTAAGAATGGATTATAGTTTACATTGTAGTTTACACTCGCTCCTGCACAATTTTGTAAGTTTGACAAAATATATAATGGCTTGTATCTGCCATTGCAGTGTCATTCAGGACAATTCCCAAGGTCTGAAAATGTCCCCATATTACAACTAGTTTTCCCTTTCCCTCCCCTCAGAACCGCCAGTGGCCACTGCCACCACACCAATGATAAAAGTACTTTCATTGTTAGAATCACAATAAGTCTATACTAGAATACCAAGAAGTCTACTCTAGTCCATCATTCATTCCCCAATCCTAAGGAATCTGGGATGGTGATGGCTACTCCACCTCTAATTGAGAGGGGGCTTAGATCCTATGGTGCAGATGGATAGGACTATCTTGCTTGCAGTTGCAGACTTTCCATGTTCTTTGGGATGCTTATTGTCCATCATCATCTCCTTATTAATTGTCCCTGGAGACCCTAATGAACTAGAGAGTAGGGGTTGCAACTCTGTTGAGATTCAGGGCTGAGCTAGCACATGGACAGACCAAAGATTTAAGTCTCTTGGACATACACCATCAACTCTAGCACTAAATATGGCGTCAAATAGAAGGGGCAGAAGAGCCATGGGTAAGGAAACTAAAACAGTCCAACTCTGTCACACTCAGGAGCATAAGTTCCCAGGTGGGGCCCACTGGCAGGGCACCAAACCCCTGAACTGTCTGTCCTACCTGTAGTGTCTGAATGTCTTCACTATTTGACGCAATATCTAATTTGGCAGTCAATGAAATCCTGCTGAGGTGTGTATAAACACAAAATCTGGAATGACACCCTGACTCACTTTGAAGTCTCTTAGCCATATAAACTCGTTTGTCTTTACCGTTTCCCCCTTTTGGCCAATGTCTTTTTCCAGTTGCATTGCTAGTTGGTGTCTGGTAGTAATCCCTCAGTGCCAGGGAGGCTCATCTCCAGGAGTCATGTCCCATGCTGTGGGGAAAACATTTATATGCTGATTTTCACTTAGAGAGAGGACACATTTACGCAAAAAGGAGGCTCTCAGGAGGTGACTCTTAGGCACTGTATAATACTAGGCTAAGTTTCAATTTGAAAATTAAAGGTTCATGAGTTATCCATCAATATGTAGGACCCGTCAATATTCTTTCCTCCTTCACTAGTCACTGCCCCTGTATTTGGGGGATTCTTGCTATTACATAAGAGAATGTAGCAGAGCTTCCGAGGATGGGAATTTGATATTCTTTCAGTTATTGTGTGAATCTCCACCCACCATGACAATGCCCCATGAACACTTGAATAAATTTATGTGCCTTTTATGAAGGTTTGCCCCAGGTGAATCACCTTCCATACATCCACTGTCACTGACTCCCCACACCAGTGATCCTCCCTGCCACAGTTCTAACCCTTCTGTGATCCAAAACTTCTTCAGAAATGAAGCTAAGAAAATAAGCAAATACAATTGCTAAGAAAATGAAATGATGGTTTGACAAATAAAAACTACAAAAAGTTACAAAAAATTTGGAATAAAAAATAATTAAAAATACAAAATTAGAAATTTTTTTTTATAAACTTAGTGTGATTGTTTGGGGGGTGCATTTTATTCCCCACTGCTTTTTTTTATTTACTTTTTATTTATTTCTAAAAGATACTTAGATTATATAAAATGTTACATAAAAATATAAGGGATTCCCCTATGCACCAATCCCCACACATCCCATGCTTCCCCACAGTAACAACTTCTTTCATTAGTGTTGTACATTCATTGCAATTGATAAACACATTTTGGAGCATTGCCACTAAGAATGGATTAAAGTTTGCATTGTAGTATGTGCTCCATTTCACTCAATTCTGTAGATTATGGTCATATATATATTGGCCCATATCTGTCATTGTAATATCACTCAGGACAATTCCAAGTCCCGAAAATGCCTTCATATTACACTTCTTTGTCCTCCTCCCTGACTTCAGCACCTCCAGTGGCCATTGTCTCCACATCAATGATTTAGCTTCTTGCATTGTAAAATTTTTTTATTGACATTATGTCTTTCATCACTGTAAGATCTGTTATCTTGTATATACAGTGACATTTTCTTCTGTTTTTACCCAGTGTCTTTTTTTAAATTTTGTCTTCAGAGACGTTTTAGTTTACAGTAAAGTCATGTACAGAATATAGGGGATTCCAATATATCCAACATCCTTCACCTTTTCCCCTTTCCCCTATTAATAAAATTTTATTAGTGTATGGTACATTTGTTTCAAAAGATATATAAATATGGAAATATTGCTACTAACCATGGTCAATGATTTACATTGTGGTTCACATTTTGGACCATCCCCTTTGTAAATTTTGATGAAATTTAACATAGCCTGTATCCATCATTGTAAGATCATGTAGAACACTTCCCTCACTCTCCAAGTGCCCAATGTTCTATCTATTCTGTTCCTCCCTCCCCCTCCCCTTGGGAACTGGGCAACAACCAAGCTTCACTACTTGAAGAACAAGATCCATAGTTACTTGCAAGAACTTTGAGGGCTTAATATACTGGCCTCTCCTATTAGGCACTGCCTATGCTCTTGAGAGACTCTTTTCCCTCAATCTGAGAACACAGCAGGACTACCCAGGATGGGAGCCCAATACCTGCCCACTTAATATGTGGACCTCCAAACACTGATAAAACACACTATGACAAGATGAACACACACACTCCCTAGAAGCCTGCCCCAGGTGTGACCTCTCCTGAATGCCCCAGAAACACAACTCTCTAAACCAGTAATGCTCCCCTGCCACACTCCCAAAAAACATTCCCAACATTGTAGTTTCAACCACATACTGCAAAGCCTCACTGTTCACCTGGTCCCTCCTCCACTTCCATGATCAGTCCAACACACCCTCGCCACCGTCCTCCCCCACAAACCAGCACTGCCCAACCCAATAGCATCATGCACCACTGTCATGCCCATCCACTGCACAACTACACATTTTCACCTTATGATAGCTTTTACTCATATGGGCATTGGCTCACAATCTTCTCATTTCTGTCTCCTGTAAACCTACCTTCCTGAATCTTGCTCTGTAAGTCTAAATTTGCTTACTTCATATTAGTGAGGTAATGTAATATTTGTCCTTTAGTGCCAGGCTTGCTTCACTCAACATAAGATCTTCAAGATTCATCCATGTTATCCCATGTATTAATAATGCTCTCTTTCTTACAAGTTGAGTAATGTTCCATTGTATGTATATACCACCATTTGTTTATCCATGTATCTGTTGTTGACATTTGGGTTCTTTCCAACTTTGAGCAATACTAAATAATGCTGCTATGAACATTGGTGTGCATGTATCTGGTCATGTTCCTGCTTTCAATTCTTCTTATATATACCAAGCAGTGGGATTGCTGGAAAATATCGCAATTCTATAGTTAGCTTCCTGAGGAACCACCAAACTGTCCTCCTCAATGGCTGCAGAATTTTGTCTTCCCAAGAGCAGTGGATGAAGGTTCCCATTTCTCCATATATCCTCTCTAACAATTTTATTCTATGTATTTTTAATAGCAGCCAGTCTAATGGCTTAAGTTGTTATCTCATTGTAGTTTTCATGATGTTGAGCATCTTTTCATGTGCTTTTTATTTTTCATTTTAAAAATTATTTATTTCTTCCCTTTCCCTAACCCGACAGTTGTCTGCTCTCTGTGCCCATTAGCTGGCTGTTCTTCTGTGTCTGCTTGTATTCTTGTCAGTGGCACCCAGAATCTGTGTCTCATTTTGTTGCATCATCTTTCTGCGTCAGCTCTCCGTGTGTGCTGCACCTTTCCTCAGCAGGCTGCACATTTTCTTTTACTGGGTGGCTCTTTTTAGGGGGGGCACTCCTTGCACATGGGGCTCTCCTACACGGGAGACACTCGTGCATGGCATGGCACTCCTTCCTTGCATCAGCACTGTACATGGTGCAGCTCATCACATGGGTCAGGAGGCACTGGGTTTGAACCTTGGACTTCCCAGGTGGTAGGCAGACGCCCTACCCATTGGGCCAAATCTGTTTCCCTTCATGTGCTTCTCAGACATTTTTATTTCTTCTTCGGAGTAGTGTCTATTCAAATATCTTGCCCATTATTTAAATGGGTTAGCTTTTTATTTTTATGGGGTAGGATTTCTTTATATATGCTGGATATTATGCCCATCAGATATGTGGTTACTAACTATTTTCTCTCATTGAAAAGGCTGCCTGTTCACTTTCTCAATGAACTCCTTTGAGGTGCAAAGGTTTTTAATTTTGAGGAGGCTCCATTTATCTATTTTTCTGTCATAACTCATGCTTTGGGTGTAAAGTCCATGAAACCATTTCCTAATAAAAAATACTGTAGGTGCTTCTGTACATTATCTTCTAAGATCTCTCTGGTCTTCGCTCTTATATTTAGATCTTTCCTCCTTCTAGAGTTAATTTTTGTACAAGTTGTGAGATGGTGTTCCTCTGTCATTCTTTTGGATATGCATATTGAGTTCTACAATCTCTATTTATCAAAGAAGCCATTTTCACTGAGTTCAAAGGTCTTGGTGATATTGTCAAATATCAGTCGATTGTATAAGTAAGGATCTGTATCAGAATTCTGAATTCAGTTCCATTGGGTGGCATGCCTGTCCTTGGGCCGGTGTCATACAGTTTTGAACACTGCAGCTTTGTAGTATGTTTTAAAGTCAGGTAGTGTGATACCTGTGATTTGGTATTTTTTCTGAATAGGACACTCGCTATTTTGGGCCCCTTGCATTCCAAATAAATTTCCTAGTTAGCATTTCAAATTCAGGAAAAATTCTCTGGTAATTTTTACAGGGATTGCATTAAATCTGTAAATAAGTTGCCGTTGGATAAAGAGGTGAAAGAAGATTAGTCTTCCTATTATGGGCTGAAACACAACGAATGCACTTCCGGGAGCGGGTCCACTGCCAGGAAAACTCAGGCGCCGGGGTTAGCGGGGTTCCCAAATGGACGCATCGAATGCCCCCAAGAGCCCACCGGAAGGAAAGGGGTCGCTGGCGTGGTAGGGCCCTGCTGGCTGGGGGCTGTGCTGGAAGAGAACCTCTGCTACGGTGTCGTGGACTGTTGTTTTCTCCTCTAAGTCTGATGAAAAGAAAAGAGACAGAGGAAGCTCCAGGAACAAGCAAGCGGCTCCCTCGCGGAAACTCAGGGCCCAAACTACCACCGCTAGGGGCCGCTGTTGGAAAAGAATCGTTCCTTCCTGGATTCCAAGGCGGGGGGAGGGGCAGGGCCCCTTGCAGCAGGAGCTGTGGGGGAGGGGACCCCTGAGCCAGACCATGGACTGGGGTGAGACCCTCTCTCCATCCGAGAGCTCACCTGGTCCCGGCCAAGAGTCTGCCTTGGGCCAGGCCGCCCCGCCCCTCTGAAGAGGGGGCTTCCTGGCCAACCAAAGTCCCCGAGGCCTCGTCAAGCGGGGGCCCACCTAGGGCCGGCGTCGCCCTGCAGGACTCTCCCACGCCAATGGTCACAGACGTGCTGACTCCCATCGCCGTCACCTCCACCGTTTTGGGACCGGAGAACCTGGCCTTTCCCACAGGTGGCCTGAGGGCTTCTGCCTTGGCTGCCTGCCAGACCCGGAGAGGCCTGTCTCCCAGAGAGGAGAGGCTCAAGAGTCTTCCCCTTCCTTGTCAATGTCCACTCTTTCTCTGGGTTTCTTTTCTGGGATGAGAGGGGCGGGCCCCTGAGCACCCAGGCGACTCTCAGGCATGAGCGTGCCCTTTTTCCTCTCGCCCGACTGACTTTGTGGTACCGTACGAATGAACATTTAGCTTTTCTCCGGGTTCAGGGGACCCAAAACGAAGCTGCTTACCTATTGGGTGGTGAGGCTTTTCAGGGGAAAGCATTTCTGCTCACTTGAGGCACTGCGGTCAATTGGGCTTACAGGTCCGTGTGTTCCGCGTACCAGGGACATTGTAAGCAGGCGTCGCGACCGTCCACAGCACTTGTATGGGTTGCTTTGGCATGGACTCGAGCCACAACCCCCAGTGTTTGAAACACACGCACAAAAGGAAGACCTCATCATCTTAAGTACATTTTGCTCTGCCAGAGCACGCCACGCAGCCAGGTGATTTTCCTATGGGTTGTCGTGCCAAGCAGCCATAGCAGGCAATTGCACAGGTATGCTGTCCAGATCTCCAAGCGAAAGCAGATAGCCCTTCTCGCCTAGGCGCAGCTGCCTAGTCGATCGAGCCCCAGGCACTGGTGCTCCTGAGGGCTGCGGGGACAGCCAGGTCTACGCTGGTGGCAGGAGGCTCTGGGCTTCAGTGCCGTGCCAGGGGCCCGACTTGAGTATACGTGCTCTTCAATGGGGTGGAGTCGGTCTCAGGTGGGCCCTCCCTCCACATGCCTCTCCTGGCCCTTTGGCTGAAGCTGAGCCCGGCACTGGGGGTTCGTGCCTGCGCAGGAGCCTTGAATCTCTGGACAGGCCCCGTGCCAGCTGGGAGCTGAGCCTCAGCCCAGCTGCAAGGCCTACGCTCAAGTTCGTTGGACTTGCCCAGGTCAGCTAAGAGGGAGGAGAAGATGGTCGCCAGCGCAGCAGGAAGCAATAGCGCCAACACCTGGCAGCGGGAGAAGCGCCTCCAACAGCCCTGTGGGATCTAAGCCCACTCCACTCTGGCTCCAGCCGCTGCCTCCGCCCTGCCCCCTCTTCTCGTGCCGCCCCAGCCAGCCCTCTCCCCGCGCCGAGCCGGGACCAAGGCACACAGGCGCCCGAGCCCGCCGGCCAGGCCACGCCCCCTACCGCCCCGCACTCAGGCCCCCCGCCCCAGGGCCCTGGCAGTCTCGCCCCACCCACACCCCCGCCCCGCCTCCGTTGCTCTAGAGACCGTGGCTGCTGGTGGGAGGGGCCTAAGGCGTGGAGGTGGAAGACGGTTGTGAGGAGGGGGAGAATTCTCCACTCGGCAGTTGTCCCCAGTGGTAGTGGCGGGACACGTGCGGCCAGCACACATCCTGCCGAAACCCACCGAATGCACTACCGGGAGGGTGTGGACTGCCAGGAAAACTCAGGCGGCCGGGGTTAGCGGCGCTCCCAAATGGACGCATCGAATGCCCCCAAGATCCCACCAGAAGGAAAGGGGTCGCTGGCGTGGTAGGGCCCTGCTGGCTGGGGGCTGTGCTGGAAGAGAACCTCTGCTACGGTGTCGTGGACTGTTGTTTTCTCCTCTAAGTCTGATGAAAAGAAAAGAGACAGAGAAGCTCCAGGAACAAGCAAGCGGCTCCCTCGCGGAAACTCAGAGCCCAAACTACCACCGCTAGGGGCCGCTGTTGGAAAAGAATCGTTCCTTCCTGGATTCCAAGGCGGGGGGAGGGGCAGGGCCCCTTGCAGCAGGGGCTGTGGGGGAGGGGACCCCTGAGCCAGACCGTGGACTGGGGTGAGACCCTCTCTCCATCCGAGAGCTCACCTGGTCCAGGCCAAGAGTCTGCCTTGGGCCAGGCCGCCCCGCCCCTCTGAAGAGGGGGCTTCCTGGCCAACCAAAGTCCCCGAGGCCTCGTCAAGCGGGGGCCCACCTAGGGCCGGCGTCGCCCTGCAGGACTCTCCCACGCCAATGGTCACAGACGTGCTGACTCCCATCGCCGTCACCTCCACCGTTTTGGGACCGGAGAACCTGGCCTTTCCCACAGGTGGCCTGAGGGCTTCTGCCTTGGCTGCCTGCCAGACCCGGAGAGGCCTGTCTCCCAGAGAGGAGAGGCTCAAGAGTCTTCCCCTTCCTTGTCAATGTCCACTCTTTCTCTGGGTTTCTTTTCTGGGATGAGAGGGGCGGGCCCCTGAGCACCCAGGCGACTCTCAGGCATGAGCGTGCCCTTTTTCCTCTCGCCCGACTGACTTTGTGGTACCGTACGAATGAACATTTAGCTTTTCTCCGGGTTCGGGGGACCCAAAACGAAGCTGCTTACCTATTGGGTGGTGAGGCTTTTCAGGGGAAAGCATTTCTGCTCACTTGAGGCACTGCGGTCAATTGGGCTTACAGGTCCGTGTGTTCCGCGTACCAGGGACATTGTAAGCAGGCGTCGCGACCGTCCACAGCACTTGTATGGGTTGCTTTGGCATGGACTCGAGCCACAACCCCCAGTGTTTGAAACACACGCACAAAAGGAAGACCTCATCATCTTAAGTACATTTTGCTCTGCCAGAGCACGCCACGCAGCCAGGTGATTTTCCTATGGGTTGTCGTGCCAAGCAGCCATAGCAGGCAATTGCACAGGTATGCTGTCCAGATCTCCAAGCGAAAGCAGATAGCCCTTCTCGCCTAGGCGCAGCTGCCTAGTCGATCGAGCCCCAGGCACTGGTGCTCCTGAGGGCTGCGGGGACAGCCAGGTCTACGCTGGTGGCAGGAGGCTCTGGGCTTCAGTGCCGTGCCAGGGGCCCGACTTGAGTATACGTGCTCTTCAATGGGGTGGAGTCGGTCTCAGGTGGGCCCTCCCTCCACATGCCTCTCCTGGCCCTTTGGCTGAAGCTGAGCCCGGCACTGGGGGTTCGTGCCTGCGCAGGAGCCTTGAATCTCTGGACAGGCCCCGTGCCAGCTGGGAGCTGAGCCTCAGCCCAGCTGCAAGGCCTACGCTCAAGTTCGTTGGACTTGCCCAGGTCAGCTAAGAGGGAGGAGAAGATGGTCACCAGCGCAGCAGGAAGCAATAGCGCCGACACCTGGCAGCGGGAGAAGCGCCTCCAACAGCCCTGTGGGATCTAAGCCCACTCCACTCTGGCTCCAGCCGCTGCCTCCGCCCTGCCCCCTCTTCTCGTGCCGCCCCAGCCAGCCCTCTCCCCGCGCCGAGCCGGGACCAAGGCACACAGGCGCCCGAGCCCGCCGGCCAGGCCACGCCCCCTACCGCCCCGCACTCAGGCCCCCCGCCCCAGGGCCCTGGCAGTCTCGCCCCACCCACACCCCCGCCCCGCCTCCGTTGCTCTAGAGACCGTGGCTGCTGGTGGGAGGGGCCTAAGGCGTGGAGGTGGAAGACGGTTGTGAGGAGGGGGAGAATTCTCCACTCGGCAGTTGTCCCCAGTGGTAGTGGCGGGACACGTGCGGCCAGCACACATCCTGCCGAAACCCACCGAATGCACTACCGGGAGGGTGTGGACTGCCAGGAAAACTCAGGCGGCCGGGGTTAGCGGCGCTCCCAAATGGACGCATCGAATGCCCCCAAGATCCCACCAGAAGGAAAGGGGTCGCTGGCGTGGTAGGGCCCTGCTGGCTGGGGGCTGTGCTGGAAGAGAACCTCTGCTACGGTGTCGTGGACTGTTGTTTTCTCCTCTAAGTCTGATGAAAAGAAAAGAGACAGAGAAGCTCCAGGAACAAGCAAGCGGCTCCCTCGCGGAAACTCAGAGCCCAAACTACCACCGCTAGGGGCCGCTGTTGGAAAAGAATCGTTCCTTCCTGGATTCCAAGGCGGGGGGAGGGGCAGGGCCCCTTGCAGCAGGGGCTGTGGGGGAGGGGACCCCTGAGCCAGACCGTGGACTGGGGTGAGACCCTCTCTCCATCCGAGAGCTCACCTGGTCCCGGCCAAGAGTCTGCCTTGGGCCAGGCAGCCCTGCCCCTCTGAAGAGGGGGCTTCCTGGCCAACCAAAGTCCCCGAGGCCACGTCAAGCGGGGGCCCACCTACGGCCGGCGTCGCCCTGCAGGACTCTCCCACGCCAATGGTCACAGACGTGCTGACTCCCATCGCCGTCACCTCCACCGTTTTGGGACCGGAAAACCTGGCCTTTCCCACAGGTGGCCTGAAGGCTTCTGCCGGGCCTTTCCCACCAGTGGCCTGAGGGCTTCTGCCTTGGCTGCCTGCCAGACCCGGAGAGGCCTGTCTCCCAGAGAGGAGAGGCTCAAGAGTCTTCCCCTTCCTTGTCAATGTCCACTCTTTCTCTGGGTTTCTTTTCTTGGATGAGAGGGGCGGGCCCCTGAGCACCCAGGCGACTCTCAGGCATGAGCGTGCCCTTTTTCCTCTCGCCCGACTGACTTTGTGGCACCGTACGAATGAACAGTTAGCTTTTCTCCGGGTTCGGGGGACCCAAAGCGAAGCTGCTTACCTATTGGGTGGTGAGGCTTTTCAGGGGAAAGCATTTCTGCTCACTTGAGGCACTGCGGTCAATTGGGCTTACAGGTCCGTGTGTTCCGCGTACCAGGGACATTGTAAGCAGGCGTCGCGACCGTCCACAGCACTTGTATGGGTTGCTTTGGCATGGACTCGAGCCACAACCCCCAGTGTTTGAAACACACGCACAAAAGGAAGACCTCATCATCTTAAGTACATTTTGCTCTGCCAGAGCACGCCACGCAGCCAGGTGATTTTCCTATGGGTTGTCGTGCCAAGCAGCCATAGCAGGCAATTGCACAGGTATGCTGTCCAGATCTCCAAGCGAAAGCAGATAGCCCTTCTCGCCTAGGCGCAGCTGCCTAGTCGATCGAGCCCCAGGCACTGGTGCTCCTGAGGGCTGCGGGGACAGCCAGGTCTACGCTGGTGGCAGGAGGCTCTGGGCTTCAGTGCCGTGCCAGGGGCCCGACTTGAGTATACGTGCTCTTCAATGGGGTGGAGTCGGTCTCAGGTGGGCCCTCCCTCCACATGCCTCTCCTGGCCCTTTGGCTGAAGCTGAGCCCGGCACTGGGGGTTCGTGCCTGCGCAGGAGCCTTGAATCTCTGGACAGGCCCCGTGCCAGCTGGGAGCTGAGCCTCAGCCCAGCTGCAAGGCCTACGCTCAAGTTCGTTGGACTTGCCCAGGTCAGCTAAGAGGGAGGAGAAGATGGTCGCCAGCGCAGCAGGAAGCAATAGCGCCGACACCTGGCAGCGGGAGAAGCGCCTCCAACAGCCCTGTGGGATCTAAGCCCACTCCACTCTGGCTCCAGCCGCTGCCTCCGCCCTGCCCCCTCTTCTCGTGCCGCCCCAGCCAGCCCTCTCCCCGCGCCGAGCCGGGACCAAGGCACACAGGCGCCCGAGCCCGCCGGCCAGGCCACGCCCCCTACCGCCCCGCACTCAGGCCCCCCGCCCCAGGGCCCTGGCAGTCTCGCCCCACCCACACCCCCGCCCCGCCTCCGTTGCTCTAGAGACCGTGGCTGCTGGTGGGAGGGGCCTAAGGCGTGGAGGTGGAAGACGGTTGTGAGGAGGGGGAGAATTCTCCACTCGGCAGTTGTCCCCAGTGGTAGTGGCGGGACACGTGCGGCCAGCACACATCCTGCCGAAACCCACCGAATGCACTACCGGGAGGGTGTGGACTGCCAGGAAAACTCAGGCGGCCGGGGTTAGCGGCGCTCCCAAATGGACGCATCGAATGCCCCCAAGATCCCACCAGAAGGAAAGGGGTCGCTGGCGTGGTAGGGCCCTGCTGGCTGGGGGCTGTGCTGGAAGAGAACCTCTGCTACGGTGTCGTGGACTGTTGTTTTCTCCTCTAAGTCTGATGAAAAGAAAAGAGACAGAGAAGCTCCAGGAACAAGCAAGCGGCTCCCTCGCGGAAACTCAGAGCCCAAACTACCACCGCTAGGGGCCGCTGTTGGAAAAGAATCGTTCCTTCCTGGATTCCAAGGCGGGGGGAGGGGCAGGGCCCCTTGCAGCAGGGGCTGTGGGGGAGGGGACCCCTGAGCCAGACCGTGGACTGGGGTGAGACCCTCTCTCCATCCGAGAGCTCACCTGGTCCCGGCCAAGAGTCTGCCTTGGGCCAGGCAGCCCTGCCCCTCTGAAGAGGGGGCTTCCTGGCCAACCAAAGTCCCCGAGGCCACGTCAAGCGGGGGCCCACCTACGGCCGGCGTCGCCCTGCAGGACTCTCCCACGCCAATGGTCACAGACGTGCTGACTCCCATCGCCGTCACCTCCACCGTTTTGGGACCGGAAAACCTGGCCTTTCCCACAGGTGGCCTGAAGGCTTCTGCCGGGCCTTTCCCACCAGTGGCCTGAGGGCTTCTGCCTTGGCTGCCTGCCAGACCCGGAGAGGCCTGTCTCCCAGAGAGGAGAGGCTCAAGAGTCTTCCCCTTCCTTGTCAATGTCCACTCTTTCTCTGGGTTTCTTTTCTTGGATGAGAGGGGCGGGCCCCTGAGCACCCAGGCGACTCTCAGGCATGAGCGTGCCCTTTTTCCTCTCGCCCGACTGACTTTGTGGCACCGTACGAATGAACAGTTAGCTTTTCTCCGGGTTCGGGGGACCCAAAGCGAAGCTGCTTACCTATTGGGTGGTGAGGCTTTTCAGGGGAAAGCATTTCTGCTCACTTGAGGCACTGCGGTCAATTGGGCTTACAGGTCCGTGTGTTCCGCGTACCAGGGACATTGTAAGCAGGCGTCGCGACCGTCCACAGCACTTGTATGGGTTGCTTTGGCATGGACTCGAGCCACAACCCCCAGTGTTTGAAACACACGCACAAAAGGAAGACCTCATCATCTTAAGTACATTTTGCTCTGCCAGAGCACGCCACGCAGCCAGGTGATTTTCCTATGGGTTGTCGTGCCAAGCAGCCATAGCAGGCAATTGCACAGGTATGCTGTCCAGATCTCCAAGCGAAAGCAGATAGCCCTTCTCGCCTAGGCGCAGCTGCCTAGTCGATCGAGCCCCAGGCACTGGTGCTCCTGAGGGCTGCGGGGACAGCCAGGTCTACGCTGGTGGCAGGAGGCTCTGGGCTTCAGTGCCGTGCCAGGGGCCCGACTTGAGTATACGTGCTCTTCAATGGGGTGGAGTCGGTCTCAGGTGGGCCCTCCCTCCACATGCCTCTCCTGGCCCTTTGGCTGAAGCTGAGCCCGGCACTGGGGGTTCGTGCCTGCGCAGGAGCCTTGAATCTCTGGACAGGCCCCGTGCCAGCTGGGAGCTGAGCCTCAGCCCAGCTGCAAGGCCTACGCTCAAGTTCGTTGGACTTGCCCAGGTCAGCTAAGAGGGAGGAGAAGATGGTCGCCAGCGCAGCAGGAAGCAATAGCGCCGACACCTGGCAGCGGGAGAAGCGCCTCCAACAGCCCTGTGGGATCTAAGCCCACTCCACTCTGGCTCCAGCCGCTGCCTCCGCCCTGCCCCCTCTTCTCGTGCCGCCCCAGCCAGCCCTCTCCCCGCGCCGAGCCGGGACCAAGGCACACAGGCGCCCGAGCCCGCCGGCCAGGCCACGCCCCCTACCGCCCCGCACTCAGGCCCCCCGCCCCAGGGCCCTGGCAGTCTCGCCCCACCCACACCCCCGCCCCGCCTCCGTTGCTCTAGAGACCGTGGCTGCTGGTGGGAGGGGCCTAAGGCGTGGAGGTGGAAGACGGTTGTGAGGAGGGGGAGAATTCTCCACTCGGCAGTTGTCCCCAGTGGTAGTGGCGGGACACGTGCGGCCAGCACACATCCTGCCGAAACCCACCGAATGCACTACCGGGAGGGTGTGGACTGCCAGGAAAACTCAGGCGGCCGGGGTTAGCGGCGCTCCCAAATGGACGCATCGAATGCCCCCAAGATCCCACCAGAAGGAAAGGGGTCGCTGGCGTGGTAGGGCCCTGCTGGCTGGGGGCTGTGCTGGAAGAGAACCTCTGCTACGGTGTCGTGGACTGTTGTTTTCTCCTCTAAGTCTGATGAAAAGAAAAGAGACAGAGAAGCTCCAGGAACAAGCAAGCGGCTCCCTCGCGGAAACTCAGAGCCCAAACTACCACCGCTAGGGGCCGCTGTTGGAAAAGAATCGTTCCTTCCTGGATTCCAAGGCGGGGGGAGGGGCAGGGCCCCTTGCAGCAGGGGCTGTGGGGGAGGGGACCCCTGAGCCAGACCGTGGACTGGGGTGAGACCCTCTCTCCATCCGAGAGCTCACCTGGTCCCGGCCAAGAGTCTGCCTTGGGCCAGGCAGCCCTGCCCCTCTGAAGAGGGGGCTTCCTGGCCAACCAAAGTCCCCGAGGCCACGTCAAGCGGGGGCCCACCTACGGCCGGCGTCGCCCTGCAGGACTCTCCCACGCCAATGGTCACAGACGTGCTGACTCCCATCGCCGTCACCTCCACCGTTTTGGGACCGGAAAACCTGGCCTTTCCCACAGGTGGCCTGAAGGCTTCTGCCGGGCCTTTCCCACCAGTGGCCTGAGGGCTTCTGCCTTGGCTGCCTGCCAGACCCGGAGAGGCCTGTCTCCCAGAGAGGAGAGGCTCAAGAGTCTTCCCCTTCCTTGTCAATGTCCACTCTTTCTCTGGGTTTCTTTTCTTGGATGAGAGGGGCGGGCCCCTGAGCACCCAGGCGACTCTCAGGCATGAGCGTGCCCTTTTTCCTCTCGCCCGACTGACTTTGTGGCACCGTACGAATGAACAGTTAGCTTTTCTCCGGGTTCGGGGGACCCAAAGCGAAGCTGCTTACCTATTGGGTGGTGAGGCTTTTCAGGGGAAAGCATTTCTGCTCACTTGAGGCACTGCGGTCAATTGGGCTTACAGGTCCGTGTGTTCCGCGTACCAGGGACATTGTAAGCAGGCGTCGCGACCGTCCACAGCACTTGTATGGGTTGCTTTGGCATGGACTCGAGCCACAACCCCCAGTGTTTGAAACACACGCACAAAAGGAAGACCTCATCATCTTAAGTACATTTTGCTCTGCCAGAGCACGCCACGCAGCCAGGTGATTTTCCTATGGGTTGTCGTGCCAAGCAGCCATAGCAGGCAATTGCACAGGTATGCTGTCCAGATCTCCAAGCGAAAGCAGATAGCCCTTCTCGCCTAGGCGCAGCTGCCTAGTCGATCGAGCCCCAGGCACTGGTGCTCCTGAGGGCTGCGGGGACAGCCAGGTCTACGCTGGTGGCAGGAGGCTCTGGGCTTCAGTGCCGTGCCAGGGGCCCGACTTGAGTATACGTGCTCTTCAATGGGGTGGAGTCGGTCTCAGGTGGGCCCTCCCTCCACATGCCTCTCCTGGCCCTTTGGCTGAAGCTGAGCCCGGCACTGGGGGTTCGTGCCTGCGCAGGAGCCTTGAATCTCTGGACAGGCCCCGTGCCAGCTGGGAGCTGAGCCTCAGCCCAGCTGCAAGGCCTACGCTCAAGTTCGTTGGACTTGCCCAGGTCAGCTAAGAGGGAGGAGAAGATGGTCGCCAGCGCAGCAGGAAGCAATAGCGCCGACACCTGGCAGCGGGAGAAGCGCCTCCAACAGCCCTGTGGGATCTAAGCCCACTCCACTCTGGCTCCAGCCGCTGCCTCCGCCCTGCCCCCTCTTCTCGTGCCGCCCCAGCCAGCCCTCTCCCCGCGCCGAGCCGGGACCAAGGCACACAGGCGCCCGAGCCCGCCGGCCAGGCCACGCCCCCTACCGCCCCGCACTCAGGCCCCCCGCCCCAGGGCCCTGGCAGTCTCGCCCCACCCACACCCCCGCCCCGCCTCCGTTGCTCTAGAGACCGTGGCTGCTGGTGGGAGGGGCCTAAGGCGTGGAGGTGGAAGACGGTTGTGAGGAGGGGGAGAATTCTCCACTCGGCAGTTGTCCCCAGTGGTAGTGGCGGGACACGTGCGGCCAGCACACATCCTGCCGAAACCCACCGAATGCACTACCGGGAGGGTGTGGACTGCCAGGAAAACTCAGGCGGCCGGGGTTAGCGGCGCTCCCAAATGGACGCATCGAATGCCCCCAAGATCCCACCAGAAGGAAAGGGGTCGCTGGCGTGGTAGGGCCCTGCTGGCTGGGGGCTGTGCTGGAAGAGAACCTCTGCTACGGTGTCGTGGACTGTTGTTTTCTCCTCTAAGTCTGATGAAAAGAAAAGAGACAGAGAAGCTCCAGGAACAAGCAAGCGGCTCCCTCGCGGAAACTCAGAGCCCAAACTACCACCGCTAGGGGCCGCTGTTGGAAAAGAATCGTTCCTTCCTGGATTCCAAGGCGGGGGGAGGGGCAGGGCCCCTTGCAGCAGGGGCTGTGGGGGAGGGGACCCCTGAGCCAGACCGTGGACTGGGGTGAGACCCTCTCTCCATCCGAGAGCTCACCTGGTCCCGGCCAAGAGTCTGCCTTGGGCCAGGCAGCCCTGCCCCTCTGAAGAGGGGGCTTCCTGGCCAACCAAAGTCCCCGAGGCCACGTCAAGCGGGGGCCCACCTACGGCCGGCGTCGCCCTGCAGGACTCTCCCACGCCAATGGTCACAGACGTGCTGACTCCCATCGCCGTCACCTCCACCGTTTTGGGACCGGAAAACCTGGCCTTTCCCACAGGTGGCCTGAAGGCTTCTGCCGGGCCTTTCCCACCAGTGGCCTGAGGGCTTCTGCCTTGGCTGCCTGCCAGACCCGGAGAGGCCTGTCTCCCAGAGAGGAGAGGCTCAAGAGTCTTCCCCTTCCTTGTCAATGTCCACTCTTTCTCTGGGTTTCTTTTCTTGGATGAGAGGGGCGGGCCCCTGAGCACCCAGGCGACTCTCAGGCATGAGCGTGCCCTTTTTCCTCTCGCCCGACTGACTTTGTGGCACCGTACGAATGAACAGTTAGCTTTTCTCCGGGTTCGGGGGACCCAAAGCGAAGCTGCTTACCTATTGGGTGGTGAGGCTTTTCAGGGGAAAGCATTTCTGCTCACTTGAGGCACTGCGGTCAATTGGGCTTACAGGTCCGTGTGTTCCGCGTACCAGGGACATTGTAAGCAGGCGTCGCGACCGTCCACAGCACTTGTATGGGTTGCTTTGGCATGGACTCGAGCCACAACCCCCAGTGTTTGAAACACACGCACAAAAGGAAGACCTCATCATCTTAAGTACATTTTGCTCTGCCAGAGCACGCCACGCAGCCAGGTGATTTTCCTATGGGTTGTCGTGCCAAGCAGCCATAGCAGGCAATTGCACAGGTATGCTGTCCAGATCTCCAAGCGAAAGCAGATAGCCCTTCTCGCCTAGGCGCAGCTGCCTAGTCGATCGAGCCCCAGGCACTGGTGCTCCTGAGGGCTGCGGGGACAGCCAGGTCTACGCTGGTGGCAGGAGGCTCTGGGCTTCAGTGCCGTGCCAGGGGCCCGACTTGAGTATACGTGCTCTTCAATGGGGTGGAGTCGGTCTCAGGTGGGCCCTCCCTCCACATGCCTCTCCTGGCCCTTTGGCTGAAGCTGAGCCCGGCACTGGGGGTTCGTGCCTGCGCAGGAGCCTTGAATCTCTGGACAGGCCCCGTGCCAGCTGGGAGCTGAGCCTCAGCCCAGCTGCAAGGCCTACGCTCAAGTTCGTTGGACTTGCCCAGGTCAGCTAAGAGGGAGGAGAAGATGGTCGCCAGCGCAGCAGGAAGCAATAGCGCCGACACCTGGCAGCGGGAGAAGCGCCTCCAACAGCCCTGTGGGATCTAAGCCCACTCCACTCTGGCTCCAGCCGCTGCCTCCGCCCTGCCCCCTCTTCTCGTGCCGCCCCAGCCAGCCCTCTCCCCGCGCCGAGCCGGGACCAAGGCACACAGGCGCCCGAGCCCGCCGGCCAGGCCACGCCCCCTACCGCCCCGCACTCAGGCCCCCCGCCCCAGGGCCCTGGCAGTCTCGCCCCACCCACACCCCCGCCCCGCCTCCGTTGCTCTAGAGACCGTGGCTGCTGGTGGGAGGGGCCTAAGGCGTGGAGGTGGAAGACGGTTGTGAGGAGGGGGAGAATTCTCCACTCGGCAGTTGTCCCCAGTGGTAGTGGCGGGACACGTGCGGCCAGCACACATCCTGCCGAAACCCACCGAATGCACTACCGGGAGGGTGTGGACTGCCAGGAAAACTCAGGCGGCCGGGGTTAGCGGCGCTCCCAAATGGACGCATCGAATGCCCCCAAGATCCCACCAGAAGGAAAGGGGTCGCTGGCGTGGTAGGGCCCTGCTGGCTGGGGGCTGTGCTGGAAGAGAACCTCTGCTACGGTGTCGTGGACTGTTGTTTTCTCCTCTAAGTCTGATGAAAAGAAAAGAGACAGAGAAGCTCCAGGAACAAGCAAGCGGCTCCCTCGCGGAAACTCAGAGCCCAAACTACCACCGCTAGGGGCCGCTGTTGGAAAAGAATCGTTCCTTCCTGGATTCCAGGGCGGGGGGAGGGGCAGGGCCCCTTGCAGCAGGGGCTGTGGGGGAGGGGACCCCTGAGCCAGACCGTGGACTGGGGTGAGACCCTCTCTCCATCCGAGAGCTCACCTGGTCCCGGCCAAGAGTCTGCCTTGGGCCAGGCCGCCCCGCCCCTCTGAAGAGGGGGCTTCCTGGCCAACCAAAGTCCCCGAGGCCTCGTCAAGCGGGGGCCCACCTAGGGCCGGCGTCGCCCTGCAGGACTCTCCCACGCCAATGGTCACAGACGTGCTGACTCCCATCGCCGTCACCTCCACCGTTTTGGGACCGGAGAACCTGGCCTTTCCCACAGGTGGCCTGAGGGCTTCTGCCTTGGCTGCCTGCCAGACCCGGAGAGGCCTGTCTCCCAGAGAGGAGAGGCTCAAGAGTCTTCCCCTTCCTTGTCAATGTCCACTCTTTCTCTGGGTTTCTTTTCTGGGATGAGAGGGGCGGGCCCCTGAGCACCCAGGCGACTCTCAGGCATGAGCGTGCCCTTTTTCCTCTCGCCCGACTGGCTTTGTGGTACCGTACGAATGAACATTTAGCTTTTCTCCGGGTTCGGGGGACCCAAAACGAAGCTGCTTACCTATTGGGTGGTGAGGCTTTTCAGGGGAAAGCATTTCTGCTCACTTGAGGCACTGCGGTCAATTGGGCTTACAGGTCCGTGTGTTCCGCGTACCAGGGACATTGTAAGCAGGCGTCGCGACCGTCCACAGCACTTGTATGGGTTGCTTTGGCATGGACTCGAGCCACAACCCCCAGTGTTTGAAACACACGCACAAAAGGAAGACCTCATCATCTTAAGTACATTTTGCTCTGCCAGAGCACGCCACGCAGCCAGGTGATTTTCCTATGGGTTGTCGTGCCAAGCAGCCATAGCAGGCAATTGCACAGGTATGCTGTCCAGATCTCCAAGCGAAAGCAGATAGCCCTTCTCGCCTAGGCGCAGCTGCCTAGTCGATCGAGCCCCAGGCACTGGTGCTCCTGAGGGCTGCGGGGACAGCCAGGTCTACGCTGGTGGCAGGAGGCTCTGGGCTTCAGTGCCGTGCCAGGGGCCCGACTTGAGTATACGTGCTCTTCAATGGGGTGGAGTCGGTCTCAGGTGGGCCCTCCCTCCACATGCCTCTCCTGGCCCTTTGGCTGAAGCTGAGCCCGGCACTGGGGGTTCGTGCCTGCGCAGGAGCCTTGAATCTCTGGACAGGCCCCGTGCCAGCTGGGAGCTGAGCCTCAGCCCAGCTGCAAGGCCTACGCTCAAGTTCGTTGGACTTGCCCAGGTCAGCTAAGAGGGAGGAGAAGATGGTCACCAGCGCAGCAGGAAGCAATAGCGCCGACACCTGGCAGCGGGAGAAGCGCCTCCAACAGCCCTGTGGGATCTAAGCCCACTCCACTCTGGCTCCAGCCGCTGCCTCCGCCCTGCCCCCTCTTCTCGTGCCGCCCCAGCCAGCCCTCTCCCCGCGCTGAGCCGGGACCAAGGCACACAGGCGCCCGAGCCCGCCGGCCAGGCCACGCCCCCTACCGCCCCGCACTCAGGCCCCCCGCCCCAGGGCCCTGGCAGTCTCGCCCCACCCACACCCCCGCCCCGCCTCCGTTGCTCTAGAGACCATGGCTGCTGGTGGGAGGGGCCTAAGGCGTGGAGGTGGAAGACGGTTGTGAGGAGGGGGAGAATTCTCCACTCGGCAGTTGTCCCCAGTGGTAGTGGCGGGACACGTGCGGCCAGCACACATCCTGCCGAAACCCACCGAATGCACTACCGGGAGGGTGTGGACTGCCAGGAAAACTCAGGCGGCCGGGGTTAGCGGCGCTCCCAAATGGACGCATCGAATGCCCCCAAGATCCCACCAGAAGGAAAGGGGTCGCTGGCGTGGTAGGGCCCTGCTGGCTGGGGGCTGTGCTGGAAGAGAACCTCTGCTACGGTGTCGTGGACTGTTGTTTTCTCCTCTAAGTCTGATGAAAAGAAAAGAGACAGAGAAGCTCCAGGAACAAGCAAGCGGCTCCCTCGCGGAAACTCAGAGCCCAAACTACCACCGCTAGGGGCCGCTGTTGGAAAAGAATCGTTCCTTCCTGGATTCCAGGGCGGGGGGAGGGGCAGGGCCCCTTGCAGCAGGGGCTGTGGGGGAGGGGACCCCTGAGCCAGACCGTGGACTGGGGTGAGACCCTCTCTCCATCCGAGAGCTCACCTGGTCCCGGCCAAGAGTCTGCCTTGGGCCAGGCAGCCCTGCCCCTCTGAAGAGGGGGCTTCCTGGCCAACCAAATTCCCCGAGGCCACGTCAAGCGGGGGCCCACCTACGGCCGGCGTCGCCCTGCAGGACTCTCCCACGCCAATGGTCACAGACGTGCTGACTCCCATCGCCGTCACCTCCACCGTTTTGGGACCGGAAAACCTGGCCTTTCCCACAGGTGGCCTGAAGGCTTCTGCCGGGCCTTTCCCACCAGTGGCCTGAGGGCTTCTGCCTTGGCTGCCTGCCAGACCCGGAGAGGCCTGTCTCCCAGAGAGGAGAGGCTCAAGAGTCTTCCCCTTCCTTGTCAATGTCCACTCTTTCTCTGGGTTTCTTTTCTGGGATGAGAGGGGCGGGCCCCTGAGCACCCAGGCGACTCTCAGGCATGAGCGTGCCCTTTTTCCTCTCGCCCGACTGACTTTGTGGCACCGTACGAATGAACAGTTAGCTTTTCTCCGGGTTCGGGGGACCCAAAGCGAAGCTGCTTACCTATTGGGTGGTGAGGCTTTTCAGGGGAAAGCATTTCTGCTCACTTGAGGCACTGCGGTCAATTGGGCTTACAGGTCCGTGTGTTCCGCGTACCAGGGACATTGTAAGCAGGCGTCGCGACCGTCCACAGCACTTGTATGGGTTGCTTTGGCATGGACTCGAGCCACAACCCCCAGTGTTTGAAACACACGCACAAAAGGAAGACCTCATCATCTTAAGTACATTTTGCTCTGCCAGAGCACGCCACGCAGCCAGGTGATTTTCCTATGGGTTGTCGTGCCAAGCAGCCATAGCAGGCAATTGCACAGGTATGCTGTCCAGATCTCCAAGCGAAAGCAGATAGCCCTTCTCGCCTAGGCGCAGCTGCCTAGTCGATCGAGCCCCAGGCACTGGTGCTCCTGAGGGCTGCGGGGACAGCCAGGTCTACGCTGGTGGCAGGAGGCTCTGGGCTTCAGTGCCGTGCCAGGGGCCCGACTTGAGTATACGTGCTCTTCAATGGGGTGGAGTCGGTCTCAGGTGGGCCCTCCCTCCACATGCCTCTCCTGGCCCTTTGGCTGAAGCTGAGCCCGGCACTGGGGGTTCGTGCCTGCGCAGGAGCCTTGAATCTCTGGACAGGCCCCGTGCCAGCTGGGAGCTGAGCCTCAGCCCAGCTGCAAGGCCTACGCTCAAGTTCGTTGGACTTGCCCAGGTCAGCTAAGAGGGAGGAGAAGATGGTCACCAGCGCAGCAGGAAGCAATAGCGCCGACACCTGGCAGCGGGAGAAGCGCCTCCAACAGCCCTGTGGGATCTAAGCCCACTCCACTCTGGCTCCAGCCGCTGCCTCCGCCCTGCCCCCTCTTCTCGTGCCGCCCCAGCCAGCCCTCTCCCCGCGCCGAGCCGGGACCAAGGCACACAGGCGCCCGAGCCCGCCGGCCAGGCCACGCCCCCTACCGCCCCGCACTCAGGCCCCCCGCCCCAGGGCCCTGGCAGTCTCGCCCCACCCACACCCCCGCCCCGCCTCCGTTGCTCTAGAGACCGTGGCTGCTGGTGGGAGGGGCCTAAGGCGTGGAGGTGGAAGACGGTTGTGAGGAGGGGGAGAATTCTCCACTCGGCAGTTGTCCCCAGTGGTAGTGGCGGGACACGTGCGGCCAGCACACATCCTGCCGAAACCCACCGAATGCACTACCGGGAGGGTGTGGACTGCCAGGAAAACTCAGGCGGCCGGGGTTAGCGGCGCTCCCAAATGGACGCATCGAATGCCCCCAAGATCCCACCAGAAGGAAAGGGGTCGCTGGCGTGGTAGGGCCCTGCTGGCTGGGGGCTGTGCTGGAAGAGAACCTCTGCTACGGTGTCGTGGACTGTTGTTTTCTCCTCTAAGTCTGATGAAAAGAAAAGAGACAGAGAAGCTCCAGGAACAAGCAAGCGGCTCCCTCGCGGAAACTCAGAGCCCAAACTACCACCGCTAGGGGCCGCTGTTGGAAAAGAATCGTTCCTTCCTGGATTCCAAGGCGGGGGGAGGGGCAGGGCCCCTTGCAGCAGGGGCTGTGGGGGAGGGGACCCCTGAGCCAGACCGTGGACTGGGGTGAGACCCTCTCTCCATCCGAGAGCTCACCTGGTCCCGGCCAAGAGTCTGCCTTGGGCCAGGCAGCCCTGCCCCTCTGAAGAGGGGGCTTCCTGGCCAACCAAAGTCCCCGAGGCCACGTCAAGCGGGGGCCCACCTACGGCCGGCGTCGCCCTGCAGGACTCTCCCACGCCAATGGTCACAGACGTGCTGACTCCCATCGCCGTCACCTCCACCGTTTTGGGACCGGAAAACCTGGCCTTTCCCACAGGTGGCCTGAAGGCTTCTGCCGGGCCTTTCCCACCAGTGGCCTGAGGGCTTCTGCCTTGGCTGCCTGCCAGACCCGGAGAGGCCTGTCTCCTAGAGAGGAGAGGCTCAAGAGTCTTCCCCTTCCTTGTCAATGTCCACTCTTTCTCTGGGTTTCTTTTCTGGGATGAGAGGGGCGGGCCCCTGAGCACCCAGGCGACTCTCAGGCATGAGCGTGCCCTTTTTCCTCTCGCCCGACTGACTTTGTGGTACCTTACGAATGAACATTTAGCTTTTCTCCGGGTTCGGGGGACCCAAAACGAAGCTGCTTACCTATTGGGTGGTGAGGCTTTTCAGGGGAAAGCATTTCTGCTCACTTGAGGCACTGCGGTCAATTGGGCTTACAGGTCCGTGTGTTCCGCGTACCAGGGACATTGTAAGCAGGCGTCGCGACCGTCCACAGCACTTGTATGGGTTGCTTTGGCATGGACTCGAGCCACAACCCCCAGTGTTTGAAACACACGCACAAAAGGAAGACCTCATCATCTTAAGTACATTTTGCTCTGCCAGAGCACGCCACGCAGCCAGGTGATTTTCCTATGGGTTGTCGTGCCAAGCAGCCATAGCAGGCAATTGCACAGGTATGCTGTCCAGATCTCCAAGCGAAAGCAGATAGCCCTTCTCGCCTAGGCGCAGCTGCCTAGTCGATCGAGCCCCAGGCACTGGTGCTCCTGAGGGCTGCGGGGACAGCCAGGTCTACGCTGGTGGCAGGAGGCTCTGGGCTTCAGTGCCGTGCCAGGGGCCCGACTTGAGTATACGTGCTCTTCAATGGGGTGGAGTCGGTCTCAGGTGGGCCCTCCCTCCACATGCCTCTCCTGGCCCTTTGGCTGAAGCTGAGCCCGGCACTGGGGGTTCGTGCCTGCGCAGGAGCCTTGAATCTCTGGACAGACCCCGTGCCAGCTGGGAGCTGAGCCTCAGCCCAGCTGCAAGGCCTACGCTCAAGTTCGTTGGACTTGCCCAGGTCAGCTAAGAGGGAGGAGAAGATGGTCACCAGCGCAGCAGGAAGCAATAGCGCCGACACCTGGCAGCGGGAGAAGCGCCTCCAACAGCCCTGTGGGATCTAAGCCCACTCCACTCTGGCTCCAGCCGCTGCCTCCGCCCTGCCCCCTCTTCTCGTGCCGCCCCAGCCAGCCCTCTCCCCGCGCCGAGCCGGGACCAAGGCACACAGGCGCCCGAGCCCGCCGGCCAGGCCACGCCCCCTACCGCCCCGCACTCAGGCCCCCCGCCCCAGGGCCCTGGCAGTCTCGCCCCACCCACACCCCCGCCCCGCCTCCGTTGCTCTAGAGACCGTGGCTGCTGGTGGGAGGGGCCTAAGGCGTGGAGGTGGAAGACGGTTGTGAGGAGGGGGAGAATTCTCCACTCGGCAGTTGTCCCCAGTGGTAGTGGCGGGACACGTGCGGCCAGCACACATCCTGCCGAAACCCACCGAATGCACTACCGGGAGGGTGTGGACTGCCAGGAAAACTCAGGCGGCCGGGGTTAGCGGCGCTCCCAAATGGACGCATCGAATGCCCCCAAGATCCCACCAGAAGGAAAGGGGTCGCTGGCGTGGTAGGGCCCTGCTGGCTGGGGGCTGTGCTGGAAGAGAACCTCTGCTACGGTGTCGTGGACTGTTGTTTTCTCCTCTAAGTCTGATGAAAAGAAAAGAGACAGAGAAGCTCCAGGAACAAGCAAGCGGCTCCCTCGCGGAAACTCAGAGCCCAAACTACCACCGCTAGGGGCCGCTGTTGGAAAAGAATCGTTCCTTCCTGGATTCCAAGGCGGGGGGAGGGGCAGGGCCCCTTGCAGCAGGGGCTGTGGGGGAGGGGACCCCTGAGCCAGACCGTGGACTGGGGTGAGACCCTCTCTCCATCCGAGAGCTCACCTGGTCCCGGCCAAGAGTCTGCCTTGGGCCAGGCAGCCCTGCCCCTCTGAAGAGGGGGCTTCCTGGCCAACCAAAGTCCCCGAGGCCACGTCAAGCGGGGGCCCACCTACGGCCGGCGTCGCCCTGCAGGACTCTCCCACGCCAATGGTCACAGACGTGCTGACTCCCATCGCCGTCACCTCCACCGTTTTGGGACCGGAAAACCTGGCCTTTCCCACAGGTGGCCTGAAGGCTTCTGCCGGGCCTTTCCCACCAGTGGCCTGAGGGCTTCTGCCTTGGCTGCCTGCCAGACCTGGAGAGGCCTGTCTCCCAGAGAGGAGAGGCTCAAGAGTCTTCCCCTTCCTTGTCAATGTCCACTCTTTCTCTGGGTTTCTTTTCTTGGATGAGAGGGGCGGGCCCCTGAGCACCCAGGCGACTCTCAGGCATGAGCGTGCCCTTTTTCCTCTCGCCCGACTGACTTTGTGGCACCGTACGAATGAACAGTTAGCTTTTCTCCGGGTTCGGGGGACCCAAAGCGAAGCTGCTTACCTATTGGGTGGTGAGGCTTTTCAGGGGAAAGCATTTCTGCTCACTTGAGGCACTGCGGTCAATTGGGCTTACAGGTCCGTGTGTTCCGCGTACCAGGGACATTGTAAGCAGGCGTCGCGACCGTCCACAGCACTTGTATGGGTTGCTTTGGCATGGACTCGAGCCACAACCCCCAGTGTTTGAAACACACGCACAAAAGGAAGACCTCATCATCTTAAGTACATTTTGCTCTGCCAGAGCACGCCACGCAGCCAGGTGATTTTCCTATGGGTTGTCGTGCCAAGCAGCCATAGCAGGCAATTGCACAGGTATGCTGTCCAGATCTCCAAGCGAAAGCAGATAGCCCTTCTCGCCTAGGCGCAGCTGCCTAGTCGATCGAGCCCCAGGCACTGGTGCTCCTGAGGGCTGCGGGGACAGCCAGGTCTACGCTGGTGGCAGGAGGCTCTGGGCTTCAGTGCCGTGCCAGGGGCCCGACTTGAGTATACGTGCTCTTCAATGGGGTGGAGTCGGTCTCAGGTGGGCCCTCCCTCCACATGCCTCTCCTGGCCCTTTGGCTGAAGCTGAGCCCGGCACTGGGGGTTCGTGCCTGCGCAGGAGCCTTGAATCTCTGGACAGGCCCCGTGCCAGCTGGGAGCTGAGCCTCAGCCCAGCTGCAAGGCCTACGCTCAAGTTCGTTGGACTTGCCCAGGTCAGCTAAGAGGGAGGAGAAGATGGTCGCCAGCGCAGCAGGAAGCAATAGCGCCAACACCTGGCAGCGGGAGAAGCGCCTCCAACAGCCCTGTGGGATCTAAGCCCACTCCACTCTGGCTCCAGCCGCTGCCTCCGCCCTGCCCCCTCTTCTCGTGCCGCCCCAGCCAGCCCTCTCCCCGCGCCGAGCCGGGACCAAGGCACACAGGCGCCCGAGCCCGCCGGCCAGGCCACGCCCCCTACCGCCCCGCACTCAGGCCCCCCGCCCCAGGGCCCTGGCAGTCTCGCCCCACCCACACCCCCGCCCCGCCTCCGTTGCTCTAGAGACCGTGGCTGCTGGTGGGAGGGGCCTAAGGCGTGGAGGTGGAAGACGGTTGTGAGGAGGGGGAGAATTCTCCACTCGGCAGTTGTCCCCAGTGGTAGTGGCGGGACACGTGCGGCCAGCACACATCCTGCCGAAACCCACCGAATGCACTACCGGGAGGGTGTGGACTGCCAGGAAAACTCAGGCGGCCGGGGTTAGCGGCGCTCCCAAATGGACGCATCGAATGCCCCCAAGATCCCACCAGAAGGAAAGGGGTCGCTGGCGTGGTAGGGCCCTGCTGGCTGGGGGCTGTGCTGGAAGAGAACCTCTGCTACGGTGTCGTGGACTGTTGTTTTCTCCTCTAAGTCTGATGAAAAGAAAAGAGACAGAGAAGCTCCAGGAACAAGCAAGCGGCTCCCTCGCGGAAACTCAGAGCCCAAACTACCACCGCTAGGGGCCGCTGTTGGAAAAGAATCGTTCCTTCCTGGATTCCAAGGCGGGGGGAGGGGCAGGGCCCCTTGCAGCAGGGGCTGTGGGGGAGGGGACCCCTGAGCCAGACCGTGGACTGGGGTGAGACCCTCTCTCCATCCGAGAGCTCACCTGGTCCCGGCCAAGAGTCTGCCTTGGGCCAGGCAGCCCTGCCCCTCTGAAGAGGGGGCTTCCTGGCCAACCAAAGTCCCCGAGGCCACGTCAAGCGGGGGCCCACCTACGGCCGGCGTCGCCCTGCAGGACTCTCCCACGCCAATGGTCACAGACGTGCTGACTCCCATCGCCGTCACCTCCACCGTTTTGGGACCGGAAAACCTGGCCTTTCCCACAGGTGGCCTGAAGGCTTCTGCCGGGCCTTTCCCACCAGTGGCCTGAGGGCTTCTGCCTTGGCTGCCTGCCAGACCCGGAGAGGCCTGTCTCCCAGAGAGGAGAGGCTCAAGAGTCTTCCCCTTCCTTGTCAATGTCCACTCTTTCTCTGGGTTTCTTTTCTGGGATGAGAGGGGCGGGCCCCTGAGCACCCAGGCGACTCTCAGGCATGAGCGTGCCCTTTTTCCTCTCGCCCGACTGACTTTGTGGTACCGTACGAATGAACATTTAGCTTTTCTCCGGGTTCGGGGGACCCAAAACGAAGCTGCTTACCTATTGGGTGGTGAGGCTTTTCAGGGGAAAGCATTTCTGCTCACTTGAGGCACTGCGGTCAATTGGGCTTACAGGTCCGTGTGTTCCGCGTACCAGGGACATTGTAAGCAGGCGTCGCGACCGTCCACAGCACTTGTATGGGTTGCTTTGGCATGGACTCGAGCCACAACCCCCAGTGTTTGAAACACACGCACAAAAGGAAGACCTCATCATCTTAAGTACATTTTGCTCTGCCAGAGCACGCCACGCAGCCAGGTGATTTTCCTATGGGTTGTCGTGCCAAGCAGCCATAGCAGGCAATTGCACAGGTATGCTGTCCAGATCTCCAAGCGAAAGCAGATAGCCCTTCTCGCCTAGGCGCAGCTGCCTAGTCGATCGAGCCCCAGGCACTGGTGCTCCTGAGGGCTGCGGGGACAGCCAGGTCTACGCTGGTGGCAGGAGGCTCTGGGCTTCAGTGCCGTGCCAGGGGCCCGACTTGAGTATACGTGCTCTTCAATGGGGTGGAGTCGGTCTCAGGTGGGCCCTCCCTCCACATGCCTCTCCTGGCCCTTTGGCTGAAGCTGAGCCCGGCACTGGGGGTTCGTGCCTGCGCAGGAGCCTTGAATCTCTGGACAGGCCCCGTGCCAGCTGGGAGCTGAGCCTCAGCCCAGCTGCAAGGCCTACGCTCAAGTTCGTTGGACTTGCCCAGGTCAGCTAAGAGGGAGGAGAAGATGGTCGCCAGCGCAGCAGGAAGCAATAGCGCCGACACCTGGCAGCGGGAGAAGCGCCTCCAACAGCCCTGTGGGATCTAAGCCCACTCCACTCTGGCTCCAGCCGCTGCCTCCGCCCTGCCCCCTCTTCTCGTGCCGCCCCAGCCAGCCCTCTCCCCGCGCCGAGCCGGGACCAAGGCACACAGGCGCCCGAGCCCGCCGGCCAGGCCACGCCCCCTACCGCCCCGCACTCAGGCCCCCCGCCCCAGGGCCCTGGCAGTCTCGCCCCACCCACACCCCCGCCCCGCCTCCGTTGCTCTAGAGACCGTGGCTGCTGGTGGGAGGGGCCTAAGGCGTGGAGGTGGAAGACGGTTGTGAGGAGGGGGAGAATTCTCCACTCGGCAGTTGTCCCCAGTGGTAGTGGCGGGACACGTGCGGCCAGCACACATCCTGCCGAAACCCACCGAATGCACTACCGGGAGGGTGTGGACTGCCAGGAAAACTCAGGCGGCCGGGGTTAGCGGCGCTCCCAAATGGACGCATCGAATGCCCCCAAGATCCCACCAGAAGGAAAGGGGTCGCTGGCGTGGTAGGGCCCTGCTGGCTGGGGGCTGTGCTGGAAGAGAACCTCTGCTACGGTGTCGTGGACTGTTGTTTTCTCCTCTAAGTCTGATGAAAAGAAAAGAGACAGAGAAGCTCCAGGAACAAGCAAGCGGCTCCCTCGCGGAAACTCAGAGCCCAAACTACCACCGCTAGGGGCCGCTGTTGGAAAAGAATCGTTCCTTCCTGGATTCCAAGGCGGGGGGAGGGGCAGGGCCCCTTGCAGCAGGGGCTGTGGGGGAGGGGACCCCTGAGCCAGACCGTGGACTGGGGTGAGACCCTCTCTCCATCCGAGAGCTCACCTGGTCCCGGCCAAGAGTCTGCCTTGGGCCAGGCAGCCCTGCCCCTCTGAAGAGGGGGCTTCCTGGCCAACCAAAGTCCCCGAGGCCACGTCAAGCGGGGGCCCACCTACGGCCGGCGTCGCCCTGCAGGACTCTCCCACGCCAATGGTCACAGACGTGCTGACTCCCATCGCCGTCACCTCCACCGTTTTGGGACCGGAAAACCTGGCCTTTCCCACAGGTGGCCTGAAGGCTTCTGCCGGGCCTTTCCCACCAGTGGCCTGAGGGCTTCTGCCTTGGCTGCCTGCCAGACCCGGAGAGGCCTGTCTCCCAGAGAGGAGAGGCTCAAGAGTCTTCCCCTTCCTTGTCAATGTCCACTCTTTCTCTGGGTTTCTTTTCTTGGATGAGAGGGGCGGGCCCCTGAGCACCCAGGCGACTCTCAGGCATGAGCGTGCCCTTTTTCCTCTCGCCCGACTGACTTTGTGGCACCGTACGAATGAACAGTTAGCTTTTCTCCGGGTTCGGGGGACCCAAAGCGAAGCTGCTTACCTATTGGGTGGTGAGGCTTTTCAGGGGAAAGCATTTCTGCTCACTTGAGGCACTGCGGTCAATTGGGCTTACAGGTCCGTGTGTTCCGCGTACCAGGGACATTGTAAGCAGGCGTCGCGACCGTCCACAGCACTTGTATGGGTTGCTTTGGCATGGACTCGAGCCACAACCCCCAGTGTTTGAAACACACGCACAAAAGGAAGACCTCATCATCTTAAGTACATTTTGCTCTGCCAGAGCACGCCACGCAGCCAGGTGATTTTCCTATGGGTTGTCGTGCCAAGCAGCCATAGCAGGCAATTGCACAGGTATGCTGTCCAGATCTCCAAGCGAAAGCAGATAGCCCTTCTCGCCTAGGCGCAGCTGCCTAGTCGATCGAGCCCCAGGCACTGGTGCTCCTGAGGGCTGCGGGGACAGCCAGGTCTACGCTGGTGGCAGGAGGCTCTGGGCTTCAGTGCCGTGCCAGGGGCCCGACTTGAGTATACGTGCTCTTCAATGGGGTGGAGTCGGTCTCAGGTGGGCCCTCCCTCCACATGCCTCTCCTGGCCCTTTGGCTGAAGCTGAGCCCGGCACTGGGGGTTCGTGCCTGCGCAGGAGCCTTGAATCTCTGGACAGACCCCGTGCCAGCTGGGAGCTGAGCCTCAGCCCAGCTGCAAGGCCTACGCTCAAGTTCGTTGGACTTGCCCAGGTCAGCTAAGAGGGAGGAGAAGATGGTCACCAGCGCAGCAGGAAGCAATAGCGCCGACACCTGGCAGCGGGAGAAGCGCCTCCAACAGCCCTGTGGGATCTAAGCCCACTCCACTCTGGCTCCAGCCGCTGCCTCCGCCCTGCCCCCTCTTCTCGTGCCGCCCCAGCCAGCCCTCTCCCCGCGCCGAGCCGGGACCAAGGCACACAGGCGCCCGAGCCCGCCGGCCAGGCCACGCCCCCTACCGCCCCGCACTCAGGCCCCCCGCCCCAGGGCCCTGGCAGTCTCGCCCCACCCACACCCCCGCCCCGCCTCCGTTGCTCTAGAGACCGTGGCTGCTGGTGGGAGGGGCCTAAGGCGTGGAGGTGGAAGACGGTTGTGAGGAGGGGGAGAATTCTCCACTCGGCAGTTGTCCCCAGTGGTAGTGGCGGGACACGTGCGGCCAGCACACATCCTGCCGAAACCCACCGAATGCACTACCGGGAGGGTGTGGACTGCCAGGAAAACTCAGGCGGCCGGGGTTAGCGGCGCTCCCAAATGGACGCATCGAATGCCCCCAAGATCCCACCAGAAGGAAAGGGGTCGCTGGCGTGGTAGGGCCCTGCTGGCTGGGGGCTGTGCTGGAAGAGAACCTCTGCTACGGTGTCGTGGACTGTTGTTTTCTCCTCTAAGTCTGATGAAAAGAAAAGAGACAGAGAAGCTCCAGGAACAAGCAAGCGGCTCCCTCGCGGAAACTCAGAGCCCAAACTACCACCGCTAGGGGCCGCTGTTGGAAAAGAATCGTTCCTTCCTGGATTCCAAGGCGGGGGGAGGGGCAGGGCCCCTTGCAGCAGGGGCTGTGGGGGAGGGGACCCCTGAGCCAGACCGTGGACTGGGGTGAGACCCTCTCTCCATCCGAGAGCTCACCTGGTCCCGGCCAAGAGTCTGCCTTGGGCCAGGCAGCCCTGCCCCTCTGAAGAGGGGGCTTCCTGGCCAACCAAAGTCCCCGAGGCCACGTCAAGCGGGGGCCCACCTACGGCCGGCGTCGCCCTGCAGGACTCTCCCACGCCAATGGTCACAGACGTGCTGACTCCCATCGCCGTCACCTCCACCGTTTTGGGACCGGAAAACCTGGCCTTTCCCACAGGTGGCCTGAAGGCTTCTGCCGGGCCTTTCCCACCAGTGGCCTGAGGGCTTCTGCCTTGGCTGCCTGCCAGACCTGGAGAGGCCTGTCTCCCAGAGAGGAGAGGCTCAAGAGTCTTCCCCTTCCTTGTCAATGTCCACTCTTTCTCTGGGTTTCTTTTCTTGGATGAGAGGGGCGGGCCCCTGAGCACCCAGGCGACTCTCAGGCATGAGCGTGCCCTTTTTCCTCTCGCCCGACTGACTTTGTGGCACCGTACGAATGAACAGTTAGCTTTTCTCCGGGTTCGGGGGACCCAAAGCGAAGCTGCTTACCTATTGGGTGGTGAGGCTTTTCAGGGGAAAGCATTTCTGCTCACTTGAGGCACTGCGGTCAATTGGGCTTACAGGTCCGTGTGTTCCGCGTACCAGGGACATTGTAAGCAGGCGTCGCGACCGTCCACAGCACTTGTATGGGTTGCTTTGGCATGGACTCGAGCCACAACCCCCAGTGTTTGAAACACACGCACAAAAGGAAGACCTCATCATCTTAAGTACATTTTGCTCTGCCAGAGCACGCCACGCAGCCAGGTGATTTTCCTATGGGTTGTCGTGCCAAGCAGCCATAGCAGGCAATTGCACAGGTATGCTGTCCAGATCTCCAAGCGAAAGCAGATAGCCCTTCTCGCCTAGGCGCAGCTGCCTAGTCGATCGAGCCCCAGGCACTGGTGCTCCTGAGGGCTGCGGGGACAGCCAGGTCTACGCTGGTGGCAGGAGGCTCTGGGCTTCAGTGCCGTGCCAGGGGCCCGACTTGAGTATACGTGCTCTTCAATGGGGTGGAGTCGGTCTCAGGTGGGCCCTCCCTCCACATGCCTCTCCTGGCCCTTTGGCTGAAGCTGAGCCCGGCACTGGGGGTTCGTGCCTGCGCAGGAGCCTTGAATCTCTGGACAGGCCCCGTGCCAGCTGGGAGCTGAGCCTCAGCCCAGCTGCAAGGCCTACGCTCAAGTTCGTTGGACTTGCCCAGGTCAGCTAAGAGGGAGGAGAAGATGGTCGCCAGCGCAGCAGGAAGCAATAGCGCCAACACCTGGCAGCGGGAGAAGCGCCTCCAACAGCCCTGTGGGATCTAAGCCCACTCCACTCTGGCTCCAGCCGCTGCCTCCGCCCTGCCCCCTCTTCTCGTGCCGCCCCAGCCAGCCCTCTCCCCGCGCCGAGCCGGGACCAAGGCACACAGGCGCCCGAGCCCGCCGGCCAGGCCACGCCCCCTACCGCCCCGCACTCAGGCCCCCCGCCCCAGGGCCCTGGCAGTCTCGCCCCACCCACACCCCCGCCCCGCCTCCGTTGCTCTAGAGACCGTGGCTGCTGGTGGGAGGGGCCTAAGGCGTGGAGGTGGAAGACGGTTGTGAGGAGGGGGAGAATTCTCCACTCGGCAGTTGTCCCCAGTGGTAGTGGCGGGACACGTGCGGCCAGCACACATCCTGCCGAAACCCACCGAATGCACTACCGGGAGGGTGTGGACTGCCAGGAAAACTCAGGCGGCCGGGGTTAGCGGCGCTCCCAAATGGACGCATCGAATGCCCCCAAGATCCCACCAGAAGGAAAGGGGTCGCTGGCGTGGTAGGGCCCTGCTGGCTGGGGGCTGTGCTGGAAGAGAACCTCTGCTACGGTGTCGTGGACTGTTGTTTTCTCCTCTAAGTCTGATGAAAAGAAAAGAGACAGAGAAGCTCCAGGAACAAGCAAGCGGCTCCCTCGCGGAAACTCAGAGCCCAAACTACCACCGCTAGGGGCCGCTGTTGGAAAAGAATCGTTCCTTCCTGGATTCCAAGGCGGGGGGAGGGGCAGGGCCCCTTGCAGCAGGGGCTGTGGGGGAGGGGACCCCTGAGCCAGACCGTGGACTGGGGTGAGACCCTCTCTCCATCCGAGAGCTCACCTGGTCCCGGCCAAGAGTCTGCCTTGGGCCAGGCAGCCCTGCCCCTCTGAAGAGGGGGCTTCCTGGCCAACCAAAGTCCCCGAGGCCACGTCAAGCGGGGGCCCACCTACGGCCGGCGTCGCCCTGCAGGACTCTCCCACGCCAATGGTCACAGACGTGCTGACTCCCATCGCCGTCACCTCCACCGTTTTGGGACCGGAAAACCTGGCCTTTCCCACAGGTGGCCTGAAGGCTTCTGCCGGGCCTTTCCCACCAGTGGCCTGAGGGCTTCTGCCTTGGCTGCCTGCCAGACCCGGAGAGGCCTGTCTCCCAGAGAGGAGAGGCTCAAGAGTCTTCCCCTTCCTTGTCAATGTCCACTCTTTCTCTGGGTTTCTTTTCTGGGATGAGAGGGGCGGGCCCCTGAGCACCCAGGCGACTCTCAGGCATGAGCGTGCCCTTTTTCCTCTCGCCCGACTGACTTTGTGGTACCGTACGAATGAACATTTAGCTTTTCTCCGGGTTCGGGGGACCCAAAACGAAGCTGCTTACCTATTGGGTGGTGAGGCTTTTCAGGGGAAAGCATTTCTGCTCACTTGAGGCACTGCGGTCAATTGGGCTTACAGGTCCGTGTGTTCCGCGTACCAGGGACATTGTAAGCAGGCGTCGCGACCGTCCACAGCACTTGTATGGGTTGCTTTGGCATGGACTCGAGCCACAACCCCCAGTGTTTGAAACACACGCACAAAAGGAAGACCTCATCATCTTAAGTACATTTTGCTCTGCCAGAGCACGCCACGCAGCCAGGTGATTTTCCTATGGGTTGTCGTGCCAAGCAGCCATAGCAGGCAATTGCACAGGTATGCTGTCCAGATCTCCAAGCGAAAGCAGATAGCCCTTCTCGCCTAGGCGCAGCTGCCTAGTCGATCGAGCCCCAGGCACTGGTGCTCCTGAGGGCTGCGGGGACAGCCAGGTCTACGCTGGTGGCAGGAGGCTCTGGGCTTCAGTGCCGTGCCAGGGGCCCGACTTGAGTATACGTGCTCTTCAATGGGGTGGAGTCGGTCTCAGGTGGGCCCTCCCTCCACATGCCTCTCCTGGCCCTTTGGCTGAAGCTGAGCCCGGCACTGGGGGTTCGTGCCTGCGCAGGAGCCTTGAATCTCTGGACAGGCCCCGTGCCAGCTGGGAGCTGAGCCTCAGCCCAGCTGCAAGGCCTACGCTCAAGTTCGTTGGACTTGCCCAGGTCAGCTAAGAGGGAGGAGAAGATGGTCGCCAGCGCAGCAGGAAGCAATAGCGCCGACACCTGGCAGCGGGAGAAGCGCCTCCAACAGCCCTGTGGGATCTAAGCCCACTCCACTCTGGCTCCAGCCGCTGCCTCCGCCCTGCCCCCTCTTCTCGTGCCGCCCCAGCCAGCCCTCTCCCCGCGCCGAGCCGGGACCAAGGCACACAGGCGCCCGAGCCCGCCGGCCAGGCCACGCCCCCTACCGCCCCGCACTCAGGCCCCCCGCCCCAGGGCCCTGGCAGTCTCGCCCCACCCACACCCCCGCCCCGCCTCCGTTGCTCTAGAGACCGTGGCTGCTGGTGGGAGGGGCCTAAGGCGTGGAGGTGGAAGACGGTTGTGAGGAGGGGGAGAATTCTCCACTCGGCAGTTGTCCCCAGTGGTAGTGGCGGGACACGTGCGGCCAGCACACATCCTGCCGAAACCCACCGAATGCACTACCGGGAGGGTGTGGACTGCCAGGAAAACTCAGGCGGCCGGGGTTAGCGGCGCTCCCAAATGGACGCATCGAATGCCCCCAAGATCCCACCAGAAGGAAAGGGGTCGCTGGCGTGGTAGGGCCCTGCTGGCTGGGGGCTGTGCTGGAAGAGAACCTCTGCTACGGTGTCGTGGACTGTTGTTTTCTCCTCTAAGTCTGATGAAAAGAAAAGAGACAGAGAAGCTCCAGGAACAAGCAAGCGGCTCCCTCGCGGAAACTCAGAGCCCAAACTACCACCGCTAGGGGCCGCTGTTGGAAAAGAATCGTTCCTTCCTGGATTCCAAGGCGGGGGGAGGGGCAGGGCCCCTTGCAGCAGGGGCTGTGGGGGAGGGGACCCCTGAGCCAGACCGTGGACTGGGGTGAGACCCTCTCTCCATCCGAGAGCTCACCTGGTCCCGGCCAAGAGTCTGCCTTGGGCCAGGCAGCCCTGCCCCTCTGAAGAGGGGGCTTCCTGGCCAACCAAAGTCCCCGAGGCCACGTCAAGCGGGGGCCCACCTACGGCCGGCGTCGCCCTGCAGGACTCTCCCACGCCAATGGTCACAGACGTGCTGACTCCCATCGCCGTCACCTCCACCGTTTTGGGACCGGAAAACCTGGCCTTTCCCACAGGTGGCCTGAAGGCTTCTGCCGGGCCTTTCCCACCAGTGGCCTGAGGGCTTCTGCCTTGGCTGCCTGCCAGACCCGGAGAGGCCTGTCTCCCAGAGAGGAGAGGCTCAAGAGTCTTCCCCTTCCTTGTCAATGTCCACTCTTTCTCTGGGTTTCTTTTCTTGGATGAGAGGGGCGGGCCCCTGAGCACCCAGGCGACTCTCAGGCATGAGCGTGCCCTTTTTCCTCTCGCCCGACTGACTTTGTGGCACCGTACGAATGAACAGTTAGCTTTTCTCCGGGTTCGGGGGACCCAAAGCGAAGCTGCTTACCTATTGGGTGGTGAGGCTTTTCAGGGGAAAGCATTTCTGCTCACTTGAGGCACTGCGGTCAATTGGGCTTACAGGTCCGTGTGTTCCGCGTACCAGGGACATTGTAAGCAGGCGTCGCGACCGTCCACAGCACTTGTATGGGTTGCTTTGGCATGGACTCGAGCCACAACCCCCAGTGTTTGAAACACACGCACAAAAGGAAGACCTCATCATCTTAAGTACATTTTGCTCTGCTAGAGCACGCCACGCAGCCAGGTGATTTTCCTATGGGTTGTCGTGCCAAGCAGCCATAGCAGGCAATTGCACAGGTATGCTGTCCAGATCTCCAAGCGAAAGCAGATAGCCCTTCTCGCCTAGGCGCAGCTGCCTAGTCGATCGAGCCCCAGGCACTGGTGCTCCTGAGGGCTGCGGGGACAGCCAGGTCTACGCTGGTGGCAGGAGGCTCTGGGCTTCAGTGCCGTGCCAGGGGCCCGACTTGAGTATACGTGCTCTTCAATGGGGTGGAGTCGGTCTCAGGTGGGCCCTCCCTCCACATGCCTCTCCTGGCCCTTTGGCTGAAGCTGAGCCCGGCACTGGGGGTTCGTGCCTGCGCAGGAGCCTTGAATCTCTGGACAGACCCCGTGCCAGCTGGGAGCTGAGCCTCAGCCCAGCTGCAAGGCCTACGCTCAAGTTCGTTGGACTTGCCCAGGTCAGCTAAGAGGGAGGAGAAGATGGTCACCAGCGCAGCAGGAAGCAATAGCGCCGACACCTGGCAGCGGGAGAAGCGCCTCCAACAGCCCTGTGGGATCTAAGCCCACTCCACTCTGGCTCCAGCCGCTGCCTCCGCCCTGCCCCCTCTTCTCGTGCCGCCCCAGCCAGCCCTCTCCCCGCGCCGAGCCGGGACCAAGGCACACAGGCGCCCGAGCCCGCCGGCCAGGCCACGCCCCCTACCGCCCCGCACTCAGGCCCCCCGCCCCAGGGCCCTGGCAGTCTCGCCCCACCCACACCCCCGCCCCGCCTCCGTTGCTCTAGAGACCGTGGCTGCTGGTGGGAGGGGCCTAAGGCGTGGAGGTGGAAGACGGTTGTGAGGAGGGGGAGAATTCTCCACTCGGCAGTTGTCCCCAGTGGTAGTGGCGGGACACGTGCGGCCAGCACACATCCTGCCGAAACCCACCGAATGCACTACCGGGAGGGTGTGGACTGCCAGGAAAACTCAGGCGGCCGGGGTTAGCGGCGCTCCCAAATGGACGCATCGAATGCCCCCAAGATCCCACCAGAAGGAAAGGGGTCGCTGGCGTGGTAGGGCCCTGCTGGCTGGGGGCTGTGCTGGAAGAGAACCTCTGCTACGGTGTCGTGGACTGTTGTTTTCTCCTCTAAGTCTGATGAAAAGAAAAGAGACAGAGAAGCTCCAGGAACAAGCAAGCGGCTCCCTCGCGGAAACTCAGAGCCCAAACTACCACCGCTAGGGGCCGCTGTTGGAAAAGAATCGTTCCTTCCTGGATTCCAAGGCGGGGGGAGGGGCAGGGCCCCTTGCAGCAGGGGCTGTGGGGGAGGGGACCCCTGAGCCAGACCGTGGACTGGGGTGAGACCCTCTCTCCATCCGAGAGCTCACCTGGTCCCGGCCAAGAGTCTGCCTTGGGCCAGGCAGCCCTGCCCCTCTGAAGAGGGGGCTTCCTGGCCAACCAAAGTCCCCGAGGCCACGTCAAGCGGGGGCCCACCTACGGCCGGCGTCGCCCTGCAGGACTCTCCCACGCCAATGGTCACAGACGTGCTGACTCCCATCGCCGTCACCTCCACCGTTTTGGGACCGGAAAACCTGGCCTTTCCCACAGGTGGCCTGAAGGCTTCTGCCGGGCCTTTCCCACCAGTGGCCTGAGGGCTTCTGCCTTGGCTGCCTGCCAGACCTGGAGAGGCCTGTCTCCCAGAGAGGAGAGGCTCAAGAGTCTTCCCCTTCCTTGTCAATGTCCACTCTTTCTCTGGGTTTCTTTTCTTGGATGAGAGGGGCGGGCCCCTGAGCACCCAGGCGACTCTCAGGCATGAGCGTGCCCTTTTTCCTCTCGCCCGACTGACTTTGTGGCACCGTACGAATGAACAGTTAGCTTTTCTCCGGGTTCGGGGGACCCAAAGCGAAGCTGCTTACCTATTGGGTGGTGAGGCTTTTCAGGGGAAAGCATTTCTGCTCACTTGAGGCACTGCGGTCAATTGGGCTTACAGGTCCGTGTGTTCCGCGTACCAGGGACATTGTAAGCAGGCGTCGCGACCGTCCACAGCACTTGTATGGGTTGCTTTGGCATGGACTCGAGCCACAACCCCCAGTGTTTGAAACACACGCACAAAAGGAAGACCTCATCATCTTAAGTACATTTTGCTCTGCCAGAGCACGCCACGCAGCCAGGTGATTTTCCTATGGGTTGTCGTGCCAAGCAGCCATAGCAGGCAATTGCACAGGTATGCTGTCCAGATCTCCAAGCGAAAGCAGATAGCCCTTCTCGCCTAGGCGCAGCTGCCTAGTCGATCGAGCCCCAGGCACTGGTGCTCCTGAGGGCTGCGGGGACAGCCAGGTCTACGCTGGTGGCAGGAGGCTCTGGGCTTCAGTGCCGTGCCAGGGGCCCGACTTGAGTATACGTGCTCTTCAATGGGGTGGAGTCGGTCTCAGGTGGGCCCTCCCTCCACATGCCTCTCCTGGCCCTTTGGCTGAAGCTGAGCCCGGCACTGGGGGTTCGTGCCTGCGCAGGAGCCTTGAATCTCTGGACAGGCCCCGTGCCAGCTGGGAGCTGAGCCTCAGCCCAGCTGCAAGGCCTACGCTCAAGTTCGTTGGACTTGCCCAGGTCAGCTAAGAGGGAGGAGAAGATGGTCACCAGCGCAGCAGGAAGCAATAGCGCCAACACCTGGCAGCGGGAGAAGCGCCTCCAACAGCCCTGTGGGATCTAAGCCCACTCCACTCTGGCTCCAGCCGCTGCCTCCGCCCTGCCCCCTCTTCTCGTGCCGCCCCAGCCAGCCCTCTCCCCGCGCCGAGCCGGGACCAAGGCACACAGGCGCCCGAGCCCGCCGGCCAGGCCACGCCCCCTACCGCCCCGCACTCAGGCCCCCCGCCCCAGGGCCCTGGCAGTCTCGCCCCACCCACACCCCCGCCCCGCCTCCGTTGCTCTAGAGACCGTGGCTGCTGGTGGGAGGGGCCTAAGGCGTGGAGGTGGAAGACGGTTGTGAGGAGGGGGAGAATTCTCCACTCGGCAGTTGTCCCCAGTGGTAGTGGCGGGACACGTGCGGCCAGCACACATCCTGCCGAAACCCACCGAATGCACTACCGGGAGGGTGTGGACTGCCAGGAAAACTCAGGCGGCCGGGGTTAGCGGCGCTCCCAAATGGACGCATCGAATGCCCCCAAGATCCCACCAGAAGGAAAGGGGTCGCTGGCGTGGTAGGGCCCTGCTGGCTGGGGGCTGTGCTGGAAGAGAACCTCTGCTACGGTGTCGTGGACTGTTGTTTTCTCCTCTAAGTCTGATGAAAAGAAAAGAGACAGAGAAGCTCCAGGAACAAGCAAGCGGCTCCCTCGCGGAAACTCAGAGCCCAAACTACCACCGCTAGGGGCCGCTGTTGGAAAAGAATCGTTCCTTCCTGGATTCCAAGGCGGGGGGAGGGGCAGGGCCCCTTGCAGCAGGGGCTGTGGGGGAGGGGACCCCTGAGCCAGACCGTGGACTGGGGTGAGACCCTCTCTCCATCCGAGAGCTCACCTGGTCCCGGCCAAGAGTCTGCCTTGGGCCAGGCAGCCCTGCCCCTCTGAAGAGGGGGCTTCCTGGCCAACCAAAGTCCCCGAGGCCACGTCAAGCGGGGGCCCACCTACGGCCGGCGTCGCCCTGCAGGACTCTCCCACGCCAATGGTCACAGACGTGCTGACTCCCATCGCCGTCACCTCCACCGTTTTGGGACCGGAAAACCTGGCCTTTCCCACAGGTGGCCTGAAGGCTTCTGCCGGGCCTTTCCCACCAGTGGCCTGAGGGCTTCTGCCTTGGCTGCCTGCCAGACCCGGAGAGGCCTGTCTCCCAGAGAGGAGAGGCTCAAGAGTCTTCCCCTTCCTTGTCAATGTCCACTCTTTCTCTGGGTTTCTTTTCTGGGATGAGAGGGGCGGGCCCCTGAGCACCCAGGCGACTCTCAGGCATGAGCGTGCCCTTTTTCCTCTCGCCCGACTGACTTTGTGGTACCGTACGAATGAACATTTAGCTTTTCTCCGGGTTCGGGGGACCCAAAACGAAGCTGCTTACCTATTGGGTGGTGAGGCTTTTCAGGGGAAAGCATTTCTGCTCACTTGAGGCACTGCGGTCAATTGGGCTTACAGGTCCGTGTGTTCCGCGTACCAGGGACATTGTAAGCAGGCGTCGCGACCGTCCACAGCACTTGTATGGGTTGCTTTGGCATGGACTCGAGCCACAACCCCCAGTGTTTGAAACACACGCACAAAAGGAAGACCTCATCATCTTAAGTACATTTTGCTCTGCCAGAGCACGCCACGCAGCCAGGTGATTTTCCTATGGGTTGTCGTGCCAAGCAGCCATAGCAGGCAATTGCACAGGTATGCTGTCCAGATCTCCAAGCGAAAGCAGATAGCCCTTCTCGCCTAGGCGCAGCTGCCTAGTCGATCGAGCCCCAGGCACTGGTGCTCCTGAGGGCTGCGGGGACAGCCAGGTCTACGCTGGTGGCAGGAGGCTCTGGGCTTCAGTGCCGTGCCAGGGGCCCGACTTGAGTATACGTGCTCTTCAATGGGGTGGAGTCGGTCTCAGGTGGGCCCTCCCTCCACATGCCTCTCCTGGCCCTTTGGCTGAAGCTGAGCCCGGCACTGGGGGTTCGTGCCTGCGCAGGAGCCTTGAATCTCTGGACAGGCCCCGTGCCAGCTGGGAGCTGAGCCTCAGCCCAGCTGCAAGGCCTACGCTCAAGTTCGTTGGACTTGCCCAGGTCAGCTAAGAGGGAGGAGAAGATGGTCGCCAGCGCAGCAGGAAGCAATAGCGCCGACACCTGGCAGCGGGAGAAGCGCCTCCAACAGCCCTGTGGGATCTAAGCCCACTCCACTCTGGCTCCAGCCGCTGCCTCCGCCCTGCCCCCTCTTCTCGTGCCGCCCCAGCCAGCCCTCTCCCCGCGCCGAGCCGGGACCAAGGCACACAGGCGCCCGAGCCCGCCGGCCAGGCCACGCCCCCTACCGCCCCGCACTCAGGCCCCCCGCCCCAGGGCCCTGGCAGTCTCGCCCCACCCACACCCCCGCCCCGCCTCCGTTGCTCTAGAGACCGTGGCTGCTGGTGGGAGGGGCCTAAGGCGTGGAGGTGGAAGACGGTTGTGAGGAGGGGGAGAATTCTCCACTCGGCAGTTGTCCCCAGTGGTAGTGGCGGGACACGTGCGGCCAGCACACATCCTGCCGAAACCCACCGAATGCACTACCGGGAGGGTGTGGACTGCCAGGAAAACTCAGGCGGCCGGGGTTAGCGGCGCTCCCAAATGGACGCATCGAATGCCCCCAAGATCCCACCAGAAGGAAAGGGGTCGCTGGCGTGGTAGGGCCCTGCTGGCTGGGGGCTGTGCTGGAAGAGAACCTCTGCTACGGTGTCGTGGACTGTTGTTTTCTCCTCTAAGTCTGATGAAAAGAAAAGAGACAGAGAAGCTCCAGGAACAAGCAAGCGGCTCCCTCGCGGAAACTCAGAGCCCAAACTACCACCGCTAGGGGCCGCTGTTGGAAAAGAATCGTTCCTTCCTGGATTCCAAGGCGGGGGGAGGGGCAGGGCCCCTTGCAGCAGGGGCTGTGGGGGAGGGGACCCCTGAGCCAGACCGTGGACTGGGGTGAGACCCTCTCTCCATCCGAGAGCTCACCTGGTCCCGGCCAAGAGTCTGCCTTGGGCCAGGCAGCCCTGCCCCTCTGAAGAGGGGGCTTCCTGGCCAACCAAAGTCCCCGAGGCCACGTCAAGCGGGGGCCCACCTACGGCCGGCGTCGCCCTGCAGGACTCTCCCACGCCAATGGTCACAGACGTGCTGACTCCCATCGCCGTCACCTCCACCGTTTTGGGACCGGAAAACCTGGCCTTTCCCACAGGTGGCCTGAAGGCTTCTGCCGGGCCTTTCCCACCAGTGGCCTGAGGGCTTCTGCCTTGGCTGCCTGCCAGACCCGGAGAGGCCTGTCTCCCAGAGAGGAGAGGCTCAAGAGTCTTCCCCTTCCTTGTCAATGTCCACTCTTTCTCTGGGTTTCTTTTCTTGGATGAGAGGGGCGGGCCCCTGAGCACCCAGGCGACTCTCAGGCATGAGCGTGCCCTTTTTCCTCTCGCCCGACTGACTTTGTGGCACCGTACGAATGAACAGTTAGCTTTTCTCCGGGTTCGGGGGACCCAAAGCGAAGCTGCTTACCTATTGGGTGGTGAGGCTTTTCAGGGGAAAGCATTTCTGCTCACTTGAGGCACTGCGGTCAATTGGGCTTACAGGTCCGTGTGTTCCGCGTACCAGGGACATTGTAAGCAGGCGTCGCGACCGTCCACAGCACTTGTATGGGTTGCTTTGGCATGGACTCGAGCCACAACCCCCAGTGTTTGAAACACACGCACAAAAGGAAGACCTCATCATCTTAAGTACATTTTGCTCTGCCAGAGCACGCCACGCAGCCAGGTGATTTTCCTATGGGTTGTCGTGCCAAGCAGCCATAGCAGGCAATTGCACAGGTATGCTGTCCAGATCTCCAAGCGAAAGCAGATAGCCCTTCTCGCCTAGGCGCAGCTGCCTAGTCGATCGAGCCCCAGGCACTGGTGCTCCTGAGGGCTGCGGGGACAGCCAGGTCTACGCTGGTGGCAGGAGGCTCTGGGCTTCAGTGCCGTGCCAGGGGCCCGACTTGAGTATACGTGCTCTTCAATGGGGTGGAGTCGGTCTCAGGTGGGCCCTCCCTCCACATGCCTCTCCTGGCCCTTTGGCTGAAGCTGAGCCCGGCACTGGGGGTTCGTGCCTGCGCAGGAGCCTTGAATCTCTGGACAGGCCCCGTGCCAGCTGGGAGCTGAGCCTCAGCCCAGCTGCAAGGCCTACGCTCAAGTTCGTTGGACTTGCCCAGGTCAGCTAAGAGGGAGGAGAAGATGGTCGCCAGCGCAGCAGGAAGCAATAGCGCCGACACCTGGCAGCGGGAGAAGCGCCTCCAACAGCCCTGTGGGATCTAAGCCCACTCCACTCTGGCTCCAGCCGCTGCCTCCGCCCTGCCCCCTCTTCTCGTGCCGCCCCAGCCAGCCCTCTCCCCGCGCCGAGCCGGGACCAAGGCACACAGGCGCCCGAGCCCGCCGGCCAGGCCACGCCCCCTACCGCCCCGCACTCAGGCCCCCCGCCCCAGGGCCCTGGCAGTCTCGCCCCACCCACACCCCCGCCCCGCCTCCGTTGCTCTAGAGACCGTGGCTGCTGGTGGGAGGGGCCTAAGGCGTGGAGGTGGAAGACGGTTGTGAGGAGGGGGAGAATTCTCCACTCGGCAGTTGTCCCCAGTGGTAGTGGCGGGACACGTGCGGCCAGCACACATCCTGCCGAAACCCACCGAATGCACTACCGGGAGGGTGTGGACTGCCAGGAAAACTCAGGCGGCCGGGGTTAGCGGCGCTCCCAAATGGACGCATCGAATGCCCCCAAGATCCCACCAGAAGGAAAGGGGTCGCTGGCGTGGTAGGGCCCTGCTGGCTGGGGGCTGTGCTGGAAGAGAACCTCTGCTACGGTGTCGTGGACTGTTGTTTTCTCCTCTAAGTCTGATGAAAAGAAAAGAGACAGAGAAGCTCCAGGAACAAGCAAGCGGCTCCCTCGCGGAAACTCAGAGCCCAAACTACCACCGCTAGGGGCCGCTGTTGGAAAAGAATCGTTCCTTCCTGGATTCCAAGGCGGGGGGAGGGGCAGGGCCCCTTGCAGCAGGGGCTGTGGGGGAGGGGACCCCTGAGCCAGACCGTGGACTGGGGTGAGACCCTCTCTCCATCCGAGAGCTCACCTGGTCCCGGCCAAGAGTCTGCCTTGGGCCAGGCAGCCCTGCCCCTCTGAAGAGGGGGCTTCCTGGCCAACCAAAGTCCCCGAGGCCACGTCAAGCGGGGGCCCACCTACGGCCGGCGTCGCCCTGCAGGACTCTCCCACGCCAATGGTCACAGACGTGCTGACTCCCATCGCCGTCACCTCCACCGTTTTGGGACCGGAAAACCTGGCCTTTCCCACAGGTGGCCTGAAGGCTTCTGCCGGGCCTTTCCCACCAGTGGCCTGAGGGCTTCTGCCTTGGCTGCCTGCCAGACCCGGAGAGGCCTGTCTCCCAGAGAGGAGAGGCTCAAGAGTCTTCCCCTTCCTTGTCAATGTCCACTCTTTCTCTGGGTTTCTTTTCTGGGATGAGAGGGGCGGGCCCCTGAGCACCCAGGCGACTCTCAGGCATGAGCGTGCCCTTTTTCCTCTCGCCCGACTGACTTTGTGGTACCGTACGAATGAACATTTAGCTTTTCTCCGGGTTCGGGGGACCCAAAACGAAGCTGCTTACCTATTGGGTGGTGAGGCTTTTCAGGGGAAAGCATTTCTGCTCACTTGAGGCACTGCGGTCAATTGGGCTTACAGGTCCGTGTGTTCCGCGTACCAGGGACATTGTAAGCAGGCGTCGCGACCGTCCACAGCACTTGTATGGGTTGCTTTGGCATGGACTCGAGCCACAACCCCCAGTGTTTGAAACACACGCACAAAAGGAAGACCTCATCATCTTAAGTACATTTTGCTCTGCCAGAGCACGCCACGCAGCCAGGTGATTTTCCTATGGGTTGTCGTGCCAAGCAGCCATAGCAGGCAATTGCACAGGTATGCTGTCCAGATCTCCAAGCGAAAGCAGATAGCCCTTCTCGCCTAGGCGCAGCTGCCTAGTCGATCGAGCCCCAGGCACTGGTGCTCCTGAGGGCTGCGGGGACAGCCAGGTCTACGCTGGTGGCAGGAGGCTCTGGGCTTCAGTGCCGTGCCAGGGGCCCGACTTGAGTATACGTGCTCTTCAATGGGGTGGAGTCGGTCTCAGGTGGGCCCTCCCTCCACATGCCTCTCCTGGCCCTTTGGCTGAAGCTGAGCCCGGCACTGGGGGTTCGTGCCTGCGCAGGAGCCTTGAATCTCTGGACAGGCCCCGTGCCAGCTGGGAGCTGAGCCTCAGCCCAGCTGCAAGGCCTACGCTCAAGTTCGTTGGACTTGCCCAGGTCAGCTAAGAGGGAGGAGAAGATGGTCGCCAGCGCAGCAGGAAGCAATAGCGCCGACACCTGGCAGCGGGAGAAGCGCCTCCAACAGCCCTGTGGGATCTAAGCCCACTCCACTCTGGCTCCAGCCGCTGCCTCCGCCCTGCCCCCTCTTCTCGTGCCGCCCCAGCCAGCCCTCTCCCCGCGCCGAGCCGGGACCAAGGCACACAGGCGCCCGAGCCCGCCGGCCAGGCCACGCCCCCTACCGCCCCGCACTCAGGCCCCCCGCCCCAGGGCCCTGGCAGTCTCGCCCCACCCACACCCCCGCCCCGCCTCCGTTGCTCTAGAGACCGTGGCTGCTGGTGGGAGGGGCCTAAGGCGTGGAGGTGGAAGACGGTTGTGAGGAGGGGGAGAATTCTCCACTCGGCAGTTGTCCCCAGTGGTAGTGGCGGGACACGTGCGGCCAGCACACATCCTGCCGAAACCCACCGAATGCACTACCGGGAGGGTGTGGACTGCCAGGAAAACTCAGGCGGCCGGGGTTAGCGGCGCTCCCAAATGGACGCATCGAATGCCCCCAAGATCCCACCAGAAGGAAAGGGGTCGCTGGCGTGGTAGGGCCCTGCTGGCTGGGGGCTGTGCTGGAAGAGAACCTCTGCTACGGTGTCGTGGACTGTTGTTTTCTCCTCTAAGTCTGATGAAAAGAAAAGAGACAGAGAAGCTCCAGGAACAAGCAAGCGGCTCCCTCGCGGAAACTCAGAGCCCAAACTACCACCGCTAGGGGCCGCTGTTGGAAAAGAATCGTTCCTTCCTGGATTCCAAGGCGGGGGGAGGGGCAGGGCCCCTTGCAGCAGGGGCTGTGGGGGAGGGGACCCCTGAGCCAGACCGTGGACTGGGGTGAGACCCTCTCTCCATCCGAGAGCTCACCTGGTCCCGGCCAAGAGTCTGCCTTGGGCCAGGCAGCCCTGCCCCTCTGAAGAGGGGGCTTCCTGGCCAACCAAAGTCCCCGAGGCCACGTCAAGCGGGGGCCCACCTACGGCCGGCGTCGCCCTGCAGGACTCTCCCACGCCAATGGTCACAGACGTGCTGACTCCCATCGCCGTCACCTCCACCGTTTTGGGACCGGAAAACCTGGCCTTTCCCACAGGTGGCCTGAAGGCTTCTGCCGGGCCTTTCCCACCAGTGGCCTGAGGGCTTCTGCCTTGGCTGCCTGCCAGACCCGGAGAGGCCTGTCTCCCAGAGAGGAGAGGCTCAAGAGTCTTCCCCTTCCTTGTCAATGTCCACTCTTTCTCTGGGTTTCTTTTCTTGGATGAGAGGGGCGGGCCCCTGAGCACCCAGGCGACTCTCAGGCATGAGCGTGCCCTTTTTCCTCTCGCCCGACTGACTTTGTGGCACCGTACGAATGAACAGTTAGCTTTTCTCCGGGTTCGGGGGACCCAAAGCGAAGCTGCTTACCTATTGGGTGGTGAGGCTTTTCAGGGGAAAGCATTTCTGCTCACTTGAGGCACTGCGGTCAATTGGGCTTACAGGTCCGTGTGTTCCGCGTACCAGGGACATTGTAAGCAGGCGTCGCGACCGTCCACAGCACTTGTATGGGTTGCTTTGGCATGGACTCGAGCCACAACCCCCAGTGTTTGAAACACACGCACAAAAGGAAGACCTCATCATCTTAAGTACATTTTGCTCTGCCAGAGCACGCCACGCAGCCAGGTGATTTTCCTATGGGTTGTCGTGCCAAGCAGCCATAGCAGGCAATTGCACAGGTATGCTGTCCAGATCTCCAAGCGAAAGCAGATAGCCCTTCTCGCCTAGGCGCAGCTGCCTAGTCGATCGAGCCCCAGGCACTGGTGCTCCTGAGGGCTGCGGGGACAGCCAGGTCTACGCTGGTGGCAGGAGGCTCTGGGCTTCAGTGCCGTGCCAGGGGCCCGACTTGAGTATACGTGCTCTTCAATGGGGTGGAGTCGGTCTCAGGTGGGCCCTCCCTCCACATGCCTCTCCTGGCCCTTTGGCTGAAGCTGAGCCCGGCACTGGGGGTTCGTGCCTGCGCAGGAGCCTTGAATCTCTGGACAGGCCCCGTGCCAGCTGGGAGCTGAGCCTCAGCCCAGCTGCAAGGCCTACGCTCAAGTTCGTTGGACTTGCCCAGGTCAGCTAAGAGGGAGGAGAAGATGGTCGCCAGCGCAGCAGGAAGCAATAGCGCCGACACCTGGCAGCGGGAGAAGCGCCTCCAACAGCCCTGTGGGATCTAAGCCCACTCCACTCTGGCTCCAGCCGCTGCCTCCGCCCTGCCCCCTCTTCTCGTGCCGCCCCAGCCAGCCCTCTCCCCGCGCCGAGCCGGGACCAAGGCACACAGGCGCCCGAGCCCGCCGGCCAGGCCACGCCCCCTACCGCCCCGCACTCAGGCCCCCCGCCCCAGGGCCCTGGCAGTCTCGCCCCACCCACACCCCCGCCCCGCCTCCGTTGCTCTAGAGACCGTGGCTGCTGGTGGGAGGGGCCTAAGGCGTGGAGGTGGAAGACGGTTGTGAGGAGGGGGAGAATTCTCCACTCGGCAGTTGTCCCCAGTGGTAGTGGCGGGACACGTGCGGCCAGCACACATCCTGCCGAAACCCACCGAATGCACTACCGGGAGCTTGTCGACTGCCAGCAGCTGTCTCCTCCCCGCCCCCCCTTCTAGGGGCGTGCAGTTGGCCCCGGGAGCCATTTGCAGTGCGTCTCGCGCCGCCCCAGCCTGCCCACTCCTCCAAAGGAGAGGGGACCAAGGCGCAGGCTCCCCACCCCACGCAGCCAGCCATGCCCCCCATCGCCGCTACAGGCAGCTACCCTGCCTCTCGACCCCTGCAATCTCGCCTTGCCTCCACCCCGCCTCCGTTGCTCTGGAGACCGTGGCCACTGGTGGGAGGGGCCCACGCAGGGAGAGGGAAGGCATTTGTGATGAGGGGGCGCTTTCTCTGCTAGGGCGTTGTCCTCAGTGGTAGTGCCGGGACACAAGCGGCTATTAGACATCCTGCCGAAACCCACCGAATGCACTTCCGGGAGTCAGTCAACTGCCAGGGAAAGTCATGCACCGGGGGGAGCGGGGTTCCGAAATGGACACACCAAATGCCCCCAAGAGGCCAAGGGGATGAAAGGGGTCGCTGGCATGGGAGGAGCCTGCTGGGTGGGGGCTGGGCTAGAAGATAACATCTGCTATGCTGTCCTGGACTGTGGTTTTCTCCTCTGGGTCTGATGAAAAGAAAAGAGACAGAAGAGCCTTCATGAACAAGCAAGAGGCTCCGTTGCAGAAACTCAGAGCCCAAACTACCACCGCTAGGGGCCACTGTTGGAAAAGAATTGTTCCTTCCTCCCACTTCCTGTAGGGCAGGGTCTGGATTCCAAGGCAGGGGGAGGGCAGGGCATCTTGCATAAGGGGCTGTTTGTTAGGGGACCCCTGGCCCCATCCTGGGCCTGATGTGAGACCCTCTCTCCATCTGAGAGCTCACCTGGTCCAGGGCAAGTGTCTGGGTTGGGCCAGGCTGCCAAGTCCCTCTGAAGAGGGGGGTTCCTCACCAACCAAAGTCCCTGAGTCCTCGTCAAGCGGGGGCCTACCTCTGGCCGGCATTGCCCTTCTCGTCTCTCCCATGGCAGTGGTCACAGTCGTGCTGTCTCCTCTCGCTCTCACCTCCACCTTTGGTCATGGGAACCCTCGCCTTTCCCAGTGTTGGCCTGTGGGCTTTGGCCTTGGCTCCCTGCCAGTCCCGGAGAGCCCTGTCTCCTAGAGTGGAGAGTTGCAGAGTCTTCCCTCTTCCTTGTCAATGACCTTTCTTGCTCTGCGTTTCCTTTCTGGGATGAGAGGGGCCCCTGAGCACCGAAAGGACTCTTGGCAATGATCCTGCCTCTTCTCCTCTTGCCCCTCTTTTTGGGACCATAGGAATGAACACTTTTCTTTGCTCTGTGGTTGGGGGGTGCAAAGTTTAGCTGCTTACCTATTGGGTTGTGAGACTTTTCCGTGGAAATCATTTCTGGTCACTCAAGGTCCTGCGGTCGAGTGTGCTTACACTTCCAGGTGTTCCATGGACCGGGTACATTATAAGCAGCCATCGTGACCATCAAAAGTGGATGAATGGGTTGTTTGGGCATTGACTCGAGTTGTAACCCTCAGTTTTTGGGGAAAAAAAATAAGAACCCATCCTCTTTTTTTTTTTAATTAAAATTATTTATTTTTATGAATTACATTAAAAAAATACGAGGTCCCAATCAATCCCACTGCCCCCACCCCCCACTCCCCCCACAGCAACACTCTCTCCCATCATCGTGAGACATTCATTGCACCCAGTAAGTACATCTCTGAACATCACTGTACCCCGTAGTCAATGGTCCACATCATAGCCCACACTCTCCCCCGTTCCATCCAGTGGGCCCGGGGGGGGGGTGTCTACAATGTCCTGTAATTGTCCATGAAGCACCACCCAGGACAACTCCACGTCCCGAAAACGCCTCCACATCTCATCTCTTCCTCCCATTCCCCAAACCCAGCAGCCACCATGGCTACCCTTCCCACACCCATTCCACATTTTCTCTGTGGACATTGGATTGGTTGTGTCCATTGCACATCTATGTCAAGTGAGAACCCATCCTCTTAAGCACATTTTGCTCTGCCAGAGCACGCCACACATCCAGGTGCTTTTCCTATTGTTTGTCGTTCCAAGCTACCATAGCAGGCAATTGAGGGAAATGGTGTTTTCTTCATTCCTGGTCTTTGCCAATTGCCACCCAGTTTTCTTCTGGCTGGGAGGGGGGTGGTTACCAGGGGATGGGAGAGCAATCATTTATCTAGTGTCCTTTTTCTTGAAATATGCACGTATATAGGTTCTTTGGGGCCTCCCTCTTCATTTATTCCTGTAGGCAGTTCGTAGAGAGGTAGAAATTTTGTGGTGGCTCGGCTGCTGGTTTTAGAGAGCAGCCCTGTCTGAACAGAATACCCTCACAGGTATGGGGTGGTTGGGTGGTTATTTCCATTCTCAGGCTCAGTAAAGGGGAATAAACAGGAGGAGCTAAATAAAGGCTTAATTGGATTCTTCGGGGTTGATTCTGGGAGGACATTTCTCGAAACAGTCTTTACAGGTAAGATTTAAAATTTTCCTATTAATACTGAGTTTTGAGAGAGACAAATAAAGGACTGAATATACATGATCTCAACACATCAGGTAACAATTGGACATTAAACACTTAATTTTACTAAATACCAATTAATTGCTGAATTACTTATTTGTTCAGGAATATACTCAACAGATGTACTCAGACCAGGGCCTCAAACCCTGGACAGAATGGTACTCAGAAACTAGAAAGGTGTAGAGGTCAAAGCAAGAGGGATTGTTCTGGAAGCAGAGCCCAGGGTCTCAAACCCAGGCCCAGGAGACTCAAACCTCCATCCAAACTCCCCAATCCACGTCTACTTTGGTGACCCACTCATCTAGTTAGAGGTACAGATCTGGAACTGGAAAGTTTCTGCCTTTGAAACGTTAAATCGGTGAGGGGCCTGGAGTGCCAGCAAGGCAAGAAAAATCCAATGGCTAAGTTTTTACACCAACAGGGTCTAGCAGCTGTAAAAGGCTAGGTGCTCACCTGTTCTGCTGGGGCTTCAGAACCTTGGGCAGATTCCTTTTTCCTTAAGGACCCTTGGTCTCACTACAGCTGCTGAAGTATTACTGAGCAAAAGTGGAGGGTTCTCTGCCCAATGCACTCCAATAACAAATTTTAAAGAGAGAAAAAATTTGTTGCTAAGTGCCAAAGCATGAAGATAGGGTGGTCTATCAGCCCAAAATCTGTCTCCCTGTACCTAAGGAGTTTAGGGTTTTTCATGGATTCAAACAAGGGAAGATGGAGTGTTTAGCATTATATATTACAATAGCAAGTATAAACAAGGATTGGGATTAGTCTAGGATAATCATCACGATAGTATGGATAAGCAAGGGCTGAGACTTAGTCTAGTGAGTTTCCATAATTTTAGATATTAACTTTTGACTATTTCATAATATACCAGAAAGTAAGAAAAAGTGTCTATGTATGACCCAGTAATCATAATGATTTGTTTATTTCTAACTCCCAGTTACAACACTGGGTCAAATGAGAGGACTCAGAACCAGGAAGCTCCATATGGAAGAGAGAATGTGGGGCAGGAGGTGGGGGTACCATGTAATGATATTTCTGGGTATCCCAAGAAGCTACAGGGAAATCAGAGGGGTTGGCTCTAAACACAAGCTCAGTCATTGTCAAACCATCACCATCACCCAGACAGGCTTGGTTAAATCTCCTGCCTGCAAGGACACCCAGGTGGGGCAATTTGGAGGGGCCTGGGCCAAGACTGTCCCTTGGGGCTGGGAGCAAGTGTCTGACCCATTTGGCCCAGGGTGGTTCACTTGGTCCAGTTCCTCTGAGCTGCTGTCTGTAGGAAGTCCATGCAGCACAGCCCTCCCAGTCCTTGGGGGCAAGCTGTCCTGGCCAGCTGTGGGCACCAGGAACAGGTCATGACTCCTGGGAATGGGTGTGAGAAAATGGGAGGGGTGGTAGCTCCTGGCCATGTTAGGATTGGGCCTTTAATTCCAATCCGGGGGCCTTGCACAAAAGGGTTTCAGAGAAGCACTGCCTCTCGACCAAAGCTGACACATCCCTGCCTGTGTTAGTCAGCCAAAGGGGTGCTAATGCAAAATACCAGAAATTGCTTGATTTTAATAAAGGGTATTTATTTTGGGTAGGAGCTTACAGATACCAGGCCATAAAGCATAAGTTACTTCCCTCACCACAGTCTATTTGCACGTGTTGGTGCAAGATGGTTGCTGACATCTGCAAGGGTTCAGGCTACCCAGATTTCTCTGGGCTCACCTCCTCTGTTTTCTCCACAAGGTCATCTGTAGACTGTGAGGCTCTCTAGGCTCTGCCTCTATGTACAATGTCAGCTGTAGACTATCAGGCAAACAGCTCTGTCTTTCTACCTGGGGCTCCAACTTCAGCATCAAATTCCATCATCAAAACTCCAACATTAAACGCCCTCAACTCTGTCCTTTTCCAGTCTTTTCTGGGAATTCTTCTGTAATATTGGGCTCTCTCTGAGAATGGTGGTTGAGTTCAGAGGCTCTATGCCACCACGTGTAAGATGAATGCAACATTATCCTAACTGAACAAGAAAGGGGGAAGAAACCAGGGAACATGAGCAGGTGATGGGCCTGGGAGCCATGTCCTCCATGGGGAAGCTTGTTACTAGAATATCAGTAGTTATTCTACTGAATAATCTGAAGAAACAAGAGAAAGCCACTTTTCCTAAATTTGGGTGTTCTGAGAATGATCAGCAAAGCCTGGGCATCTACAGAGATGGGCAAAGGGGCTCCAGGTAGTGGTGCCAGTAGCCAGATTTCTGCTCTCCAAAATGGTGTCTGAGTGAGGCTGGTGTTTTTGCCTCAGGGGACAAAGTGATTTTTCTTGCAAAGGGAATCCAGTAAGGAAAGGAGTTATTTACATGGATCCCAAAAGATAATTGAATGAGAAAACAGCATCAGGCCTCTGGTTTAGTAGCAAGTGTCTTCTCTCCTGTGTCCAAGGCCCTGTGGGGATCTTATCATGGGGCATCTGTGCCACACTGGTGTCCATCAGTCACCCATGGTTGAGGCTTCTAAGAGTCCAGGGTACAAAATTGGAATCCAGTAGGAATGGCAGCACTGCCCATTCCTGTAACTGCTGTTTGCTCAGATATGTGTCTGATGCTCCTTATTCCCCCTTTCATGTTCTCAGCACTTCAGGGTGATGTGATTGGCACCTTACATCCATCCTACAGATGCAAATACAGGCACTTAGAGCAACACAGAAACAAGGCTGTGATGCAGGGCTTGTGCTTGAAAGAACATGTTTCCAATGCTGATTTTTCCAAATCAAACACAAGATCTCTTTCAAGTTCCCTCACTGATAGTTGAGTCTTGGGAGTATCATTGTGGGGTATGAAGAAGCAGGAGTCAGTGAAGAAAAGTAAGAGAAGTTTCCTCAGAGATCTGGTCCTAGAATAGCCATTTCAGTGGTTATAATGATCACAGGAGTAAGTCTGTGTCACACACTGGACAGAGTTCAAATCCTCACCCCCATTTCATCCTCCCTCAACTCTATGAAATGGGCAGTGTCCAGACCCCTCATTCCTAGGTGTGAGCCAAAGGTCAAGCTGTGATTGGAGCTGGGAAGGAAATGGTTCTGTCCAGCAGTGTGGCCTTGGGGCAGGCATCTCTCTTGAAATGAATGTGTCTTTTCCCTGAGGGATTCCGGCCCTGGATTGAGGAATGTCCATGGGTCTCTGTCTTTCAGGGTCTCAGAGCCCACCCAGGGTTAGGGAAGATTGGGGAGGCAGCTGATGACTTTTGCAAACAGACCAGGGCATGCCCTTTCAGCATTTCACTAATTCCACGCATACTTTTGAGCCATCAATGAGCCAAGCACTGAACTCAGACCAATATCACAAATATCAATTTATTTTCCATGTTAATGACAAACATATGAGGGAAAAGCCAACAAATGGTAAGCAGTATAGTGCATAGCAAAAGTTCTGGGAAAAAGAGAGTGTGACATGAACAAACTCTTACTACTTGGGGCATTCAGGGAAGACTTGCCAGTGGGGTCATCCTTCAATTGGCTTCTTGTGGAAGGTGTAGTTTTGTAGCCCTCCAGGGAGAGAAGGACAGAGTGACCAAACTGGAAATGCAAAGCTAAGTGAAGGAATGGATGCCTCTACAATTATTATTGATATATGGTGATAATCAATATCACCATTAGAAAGAACATCTCAACAGAGAATCAATAAAGAAACAAAGACTTTGAACAATATATTAGAGGATCTAGACCTAATAGACATATACAGAACATTACGCCCAAAAACACAGAGGAATATACATTCTTCTCTGTTGGGAGATTCATGGAGGCTGAAAGTGAATGGTTGGAAAACAATCATACAACCAAACAATAACCAAAAAAAAGGCAGGAGTAGCTACATTAATATCAGACAAAATAGACTTTAAATGTGAAACAATTGTGAGAGACAAAGAAGGATACTACATATTAGTGAAAGGGACAAAAGATCAAACAATCATAAATATTTATGCTCTTAACAAGGGTGCCTCCAAATATGTGAGGCAAATGCTGGAAAAACTAAGTGAAACAATAGATGCATCTACAATTATAGTGGGGGATTTTAATACACCACTATCAACTCTGGAGAGAACATCTCAAAAGGGAATCACTAAACAAACAAAATATTTGAACAGTATATTAGAGGAGCTGGATCTAATAGACATATATAGATCATTACACCCAAACACAGCAGGATATACATTTTTCTCAAGCGCACATGGATCATTCTCCAAGATAGACCATATGCTAGGCCACAAAGAAAGGCTTAATCAATTCAGAAAGATCGAAATCATACAAAATAATATCTCTGACCACAGTGGAGTGAAGCTGGAAATTTGCAAGGGTCAGAGGCCCAGATTTCACAACATGATTTGAAAATTAAACATCACACTCTTAGAAAAACAGTGGGTCAAAGAGGAAATCTCAAAAGAAAGGAATGGCTACCTTGAAACAAATGATAATGATAACACAACATACCAAAATTTATGGGATACTGCAAAAGCAGTACCGAGAGAAAAATATATAGCCATAAATTCATATATCAAAAAAGAAGAAAGAGCAAAAATTGAAGAACTAACTGCACATTTGGAGGAATTAGAAAAACAACAACAAAGTAATCCAACAGGAAGAAGAAGGAAGGAAATAACAAAGATAAGAGCAGAACTAAATGACATAGAAAATAAGAAAGCACTTGAAAAGATAAACAAGACCAAGAGCTGGTTTTTTGAGAAGATCAACAAAATTGACAAACCTTTAGTGAGACTAACAAAGAAAAAAAGAGAGAAGATGCAAAAACACAAAACAAGAAATGAGAAAGGAGATATCACCACTGACCCCACAGAAATAATGACTATCATAACAGGATACTTTGAAAAACTATATTCCAACAAAAAGGACAATTCAGAGGAAATGGACAAATTCCTAGAAACACATAAGCAGCCCATATTGATGAAAGAAGAAGTTTATGATCTCAACAAACAAACCACAAGTAAAGAGAATCAGTCATTAAAAATCTCCCAATTAAGAAGAGCCCAGGGCCATACAGCTTCACAGGTGAATTCTACAAAACATTCCGGAAAGGACTAACACCAATCCTGCTGAAACTATTCCAAAAAATCGAAACAGAAGGAACATTGCCTAACTCCTTCTATGATGCCAACATTACCCTAGTACCAAGGACAAACAAAGACACCACAAGAAAGGAAAATTACAGGTCAATTTCTCTAATGAACCTAGACGCAAAAATACTTAACAAAATACTTGCTAATTGTATTCAACAACACATTAAATGAAATATACACCACGACCAAGTGGGATTCATTCCAGTTATGCAAGGATGGTTCAACATAAGAAAATCAATCAATGTAATAAACCATATAAACAGATTGAAGGAAAAAAATGACATGATTATATCTATAGATGCAGGAAAAGCATTTGACAAAATACAGCACCCTTTCTTGATAAAAACACTCCAAAAGATAAGAATACAAGGAAATTTTTTGAACATGATAAAGAGTATATATGAAAAACCTACAGCCAACATTGTTTACAATGAAGAAATCCTAAAATTCTTCCCTTAAAATCAGGAACAAGACAAGGATGCCCACTGTCTCCCCTTCTATTTAACATTGTCTTAGAAGTACTTGCTCGAGCACTGAGGCAAGAACCAGATATAAAAGGCATTCAACTTGGAAAGGAAGAAGTCAACTACATATAATAACATGACTTTAAAATGCTGTTTGACCCAATGTAAGGGGGAAATGGAAAGCAGAAATGAGTTCATATGGCTACGAGTCTCTAAAAATGAGTCTGGAGGCTGTCAGAAGGATTGCTCTTATGCACAACTGAGCAGAGTCTAAGAGACAGATAAAGTAGATACAATCCCCAGGTATTGGTTCCTTTGAGGGCTAAAGAGACCCACGGTGCTATGGTCATGGCAAACGGGGTTCACTGCCATGTCAGATGGCCCTTCTTTGGAGCTGGTGTTTCTGCGTGATCGAACTGGACTCAGATGGGATCTCTTTTCATAATACTTTCATTCTACTTTACTGGAATTATAGTTGGTGTTGGGGTTTAAGATGTATTTAGGGGATTTGAATCTCTGGACTGACAATATGATAGCCAGGCCCTGAGCGTCAACAGACTCCAGCTCCTACAATCTGATTTATTGGACTCACATCACTCAGCTAAGATGGAGTTGAAGAAGGACAACCACCACACCATGGATGTCTACAACTGAAAACAGGAGGATTGCATCCAGTATCCATGTGGAATCTGAGCCTCCTACTGACAAAGAGGTGCAATGGACACAACCAATCCAAGGCCCACAGAGAAAAGGTGGCATTGGAGTGGGAAAAGTGGACATAGTGGCTGATGGATATGGGGAGTGGCAGGAAGAGATGAGATGTGGAGGTGACTTTGGGACTTGGAGTTGCCCTGGATGGTGCTGCAGGGGCAAACACTGGGCATTGTAAATCCTCCCAGGGACCACTGGATGGAATGTGGGAGAGTATGGGCCATGATGTGGACCATTGACCATGAGGTACAGAGATGCCCAGAGATGTTCTTGCCAGGTGCAATGGATGTGTCATGATGAGGGCAGTGAGTGTTGCTGGGGGGGGGGGAGTGGTGGGGTGGGGGTGGTGGGGCTGAATGGGACCTCATATATGTATATACTTTTTAATGTACCATTTTTACAAAATCAATTAAAAAATAAAAAAATTAAATTAAATTAAAAAAAAGAAAGAAGTCAAAATTTCATTATTTGCAGATGACATGATCCTATACATAGAAAACCCTGAGAGTTCTACAACAAAGCTTCTAGAACTCATAAATGAGTTTAGTAAAGTCACAGGTAATAATATCAATGTGCAAAAATCATTAGTATTTCTGTACACCAATAATGAGCAAGATCAGGAGGATCACAAGAAACAAATACCGTTTACAATAGTAAATAAAAAAATCAAGTATTTAGGAATAAATTTAACTAAAGATGTAAAAAACTAATACACCGAGAACTATACAAGACTGTTCAAGAAAATCAAAGAAGACCTAAATAAATGGAAGAATATTCCCTGTTCATGGATAGGAAGACTAAATATTATTAAGATGTCTATCCTACCAAAACTGATCTACACATTCAATGCAATCTCAATAAAAATCAACAAAGCCTTCTTTAAGGAACTAGAAAAACTAACTATGAAATTTATTTGGAAAGGAAGGAGGTCCCAAATAGCCAAGGACATATTGAAAAAGAAAAACGAAATAGGAGGAATCACACTATCTGACTTCAAAACATACTACAAAGCTACCGTAGTGAAAACAACATGGTATTGGCATAAGGAGAGACACACAGAATTGAAATTGAATTGAAAGTTCTGATATAGAACCTCATATATACAGCCTTATATTAATTAATTCTATATTAATTCAATAAAGCCACCAAACCCTCTCAACTAGGAGAGAATGGCTTATTCAACAAATGGTGCCTGGAGAACTGGATATCCATATGTAGAAGAATGAAGGAGGATTACCATCTCACACCTTATACAAAGATCAACTCAAGATGGATCAAAGACCTAAATATAAGAGCCAAGACCATAAAGACCTTGGAAAGCAGTGTAGGGAAACATCTATAGGACCTTGTAATAGGAAATGGCTTCATGAATATCACACCAGAAGCACGAGCAGCAAAACAAGTAATAGATAAATGGGACTTCCTCAAAATGAAAGCCTTCTGCACCTCAAAGGAGTTTTCAAGAAGGTAAAAATGGAACCCACACAATGGGAGAAAATATTTGGCAACCATATATTTGATGAGACTTATAACTTGCAGATATAAAGAACTCCTATATCTTGAAAATAAAAAGATAAACAACCCATTTAAAAAATGGGAAAAAGATTTAAACAGACACTTCTCCAAAGAAGAAATACAAATGGCTAAAAAGCACATGAAAATAATGCTCCAAATCTCTAGCTATCATGGAATTGTAAATCAAAACTACAATGAGATACCATCTTACTCCCATAAGATTGGCAGCTATGAAAAAAACAGAGGAATACAAATGCTGGAGAGGATGTGAAGAAAGGGGAATACTTATCCACTGCTGGTGGGAATGCAGAAGGATCCAACCATTCTGGAGGACAGTTTGGCGGTTTCTCAAAAAACTAACCATAGATTTGCCATATGACCCAGCAATACCACTGCTGGGTATATACCCAGCAGAACTGAAAACAAGGACACAAACCGATATATGTACACCAATGTTCATAGCAGCATTGTTCACTATCGCCAAAAGTTGGAATCAACCCAAATGCCCATCAACAGATGAGTGGATCAATAAAATGTGGTATATACATACAATGGAATACTACTCGGCTGTAAGAACAAATACACTACAAACACGAGTGATAACATGGATGAATTTTGAGAACCTTATGTTGAGTGAAGCAACCCAGGCATTGAAGGACAAATACTACATGACCTCAATGATATGAAATAAGCATGCTGCCTCAGAGAGCTAGAGACTGGAAGATAGGCTTACAGGAAATCGGCAGGTGGAGGAAGGATGTGAGCTGACGTCTGCTTGGGTGGAATCTATGATGAGCTGGCGGTGAGTATGAGTACAAAGAAGAGATAAAATGGGGGCAAGGGGTTGTCTTTGGGTGGGGCTTTGTGGGTTTGAGGGGGGCTGGGGATGGGTGGAGGGGTAATATTGCCCTCACAATTGGGGGGAGGGAGGGGCAACATACGAACATAGGAGAGTGTCAGGTGTTGGTTGAGAGTAAAATGCTGAGAAAACCGTATCAAAATATAATTAGGAGAGTAACCTGTTTAGGATATTCGGAGGGGATGGTATGACGCGGGACGGACTCCTGGGGAGTGTCTGAGTGCTCTTTTTGCCAGGGTGGGTTGTACCATTGTGTAGAGACCCAAGTAGTGAGAGTGGGGGTGGACCCACATCCTGGGGAGGACTAATGCCATCAGATAGAGGGAGCTGTATCTCTCGAGAGAAAGGGTGCCTCCCAGGGTATTAGGGCAGTTGAGCAAGTCAGGCCCTGAACACTGTTGCAAGTATGTCTGGAAGTGGCTCCTCGGGAAATGGAGATTGGCTGTTGCTGTGGGCCCCAAGTGGAGGGGAAAATGGATGTTGAGTGGATGGAACCAAGGTGTATGTGGGGGAAAGAGAGGAGTTTCACGAGAGTACACAAGGATGGATATAAAACATGTAATATTACACCAAAAACATATAGGGGATGACAGACTAATAATGTAAACCATAATGTAAAACATAGGATAACTAAAAATTTAGAAAACTGTATATCCTAAACTGTATATCCACAATGTAAGCACAGATGTCACCTTGTTTGAAAGGTATTGTCTCGGAGTCTGTACATCAGTTTCAGTAAATATGATATGAATAAGTTAAAAGATTATCATTGTGGAAAGGAAAAGGTTTTATGGTGGATGTGTGGAAGTATTGTATATAGTATATATGAATTACTGTGATCTAGGGCTCCTGTGAAGAGAAGCTCAATAATTAGGAAAAAAGAAAAGAAAAAGATAGGATGTTGAATTTTTCCAAATCAATATGTATTCTATATCTAACCTTTGAACTCATCATTATATTCCATTTTACTAGTAAGGGAACCTGACATTATTTTGGGCTTCACTTTTCTGGAAGTTTTGGATCACAGAGTGGTTCAATAATGGCAGCAGAGGAATACTGGTATGGGATGTTATGAACAGGCGATATATAGTTGACAGGGAGTTATACAGGGCATATGTCCAGGGGGCATGGAAATATTTGGATATTCTCATAGTGGAAACAATTAAAAACAACAACTGGGGGGGTACTGGGTTACTGGCTGGGGAGGGGCTCTGTCGTGGTCCCTAGGGGAGCAGCGGCAGTCCCCCAGGTGCAATGGTAAGGATCAGGAAGGAATGAGGGTCCAACAGTGAGCCCCTGATACTAATGACTGCTTGTGAGCCTATATGCCTGAAATAAGAACAAGGCATAGAGCAGCACTGTGCCTAGGAGTTCCCTCCTGACAGCCTCCATGTTACTCAAATGTGGCCAGTCTTGAAGCCAAACTCAGCATGTAAATGCAATGCATTCCCCCCAGCGTGGGACATGACACCCGGGGATGAGCCTCCCTGGCACCGAGGGATCACTACCAAGTACCAACTGATGATGCACCCAGAAAATGACCTTGAATTAAAGGTTCAATGCGGACAAGCAGAATATCCCTGTCTACATATAGTAACAGGAGTTAAAAATGCTGTTTGACCTAAATTAAGGGGGAAATGGCAAAGACAAATGAGTTTAATTGGCGATGAGTCTCTAAAAAAGAGTCTGGAGCTTGTCAGAAGGATTGTCTTTATGCACACCTGAGCAGAGTCTCAGAGACAGATAAAGTAGATACAACCCCACTTATTGGTCCTTTTGAGGGCCAAAGAGACCCACAGGTTCTATGGTCATGGCAGATGGAGTTCACTTCCATGTCAGCTGGCCCTTCCTTGGAGCTGGTGTTTCTGCATGATGGAACTAGACTCAGATGGGATCTCTTTTCACAAGCCTTTCATGCTACTTTACTGGAATTGTAGTTGGTGCTGGGGCTTAAGATATATCTAGGGGATTTGAATCTCTGGACTGAAGATATGATAGTCAGGCCTTAACCTCAACAGACTTCAGCTCCTACACTCTGATTTATTGGACTTACTCCATCAGCTAACATGGGGTGAAGAATGTCAACCACCACACCATGGAGCCTAGAGTGCCTACAAATGAAAGCAGGAGGATTGCATCCAATATCCATGTGGAATCTAAACCCTCTCTTGACATAGATGTGGAATGGACACAACCAAGCCAAGGTCCACAGGAAGGAGGAATGCAAAGGATCAGAGTGGACTTAATGATATTCTATTCATGAACTATTGTGGTTAATAATCGAGAAAATGTGGCATTGATGTGGAAAAAGTGGCCATGGTGGCTGCTGGGTGCAGGGAAGGGGAGGAAGAGAGGAGATATCGAGGCATTCTCGGGACTTGGAGTTGTCCTGTGTGGTGCCCCAGGGACAATTGCTGGATATTGTATGTCCTCCCATGGCCCACTGGATGGAATATGGGAAGGTGTGGGCTATGGTGTGGAACACAGGACATGGGGTGCAGCGATGCCCGTAGATGTACTCACCAGATGCAATGGATGTGACATGATGATGGGGGGAGAGTGTTATTGGGGGGGAATTGGGGGGGTGGGAGTGGTGGGGGCAAATGGGGACGTCATATTTTTTTAATGTAATATCTTTTTAAAAATGAATAAATTGAGTAGAATTTGAAAAAAAATAGAAAATTGAAAAGTCTAAAATATTGACCATAATGTAAACCAAAATGGAACCATATTTGGTAGCTATGTTTCAATATCTGTACATCACTTGCAGCAAACAGAAAATGAATAGGTAAAAAGATCCTTGCTAGGCAAGAGGCAAAAGGGTTTGATGTTGGATATATGGGAGTCCCCTATATTGTATATATGACTTTACTGTGATCTAAAACTTTTTTGAAGAAAAAATTAAAAATTAAAAACATGGATGTAGATCCTGAGGAAGAAGTGAAAGAAATTGCCTTACCCCTGTACATACAGGGCAATACCTATTACAGCGATGAAAGGCAAAATGTCAAAAACAATTTTATGATATTTTTTAAGAACCCAATTTACTTTTTACTTATTTTAGCCTTTCCAAATTAGTATGTATTCTATTTCTAATCTTTAAACCTATCATTACTATTTCATTTTCATACTAATTGAATTTGACAATATATTAGGCTTCATATTTGAAAATGTTTTGGACCACAGAGGGGTTCAACTATGGAAAGGGAGGAACACTGGTGTGGGGAGTTATTGATGGACACATTATTGGGAGGGAGTTCTCCAATACATGTATACAGGGTATATAAAAATGTTCAGATATTCATTGGGTATTTTTCTTTTAGTTACAGTTACAAATGACGACTGAGGGAGTGCCGAGGTCCTAGCCAGAGGAGCTCTGTCACATTTGCCGATGGAACAGCAACAATCCCCAATTTTAAGGGCAAAGACCAGTGAAGAAGGCTAGTCCAATGATCAACCCTTGATAATTATGACTATGATTATGAGCCTGTGTGCCTGAAATTTCAATTAGGCCTAGAGCTGCAGGGTGCCTAAGAGTTACCTCTTGAGGGCCTCCATGTTGCTCAAATGTGGCCACTTTCTAAGCCAAACTCAGCATGTAAATGCATTACCTTTCCCCCAGTGTGGGACATGACTCCTGGGGATGAACCTCCCAGAAGCCGAGGGATTACTACCAAGCACCAGCTGATGATGCAACCAGAGAAATACCTTAAATAAAAGGGGAAAATGGTTAAGACAAATGAATTTATATGGCTAAGAACCTTCAGAAGAGAGTCGGGAGGTCATCAGAGGCTTCACGCTTATGCACTTCTCAGCAGGATCCCAGAGACAGCGAAAATAGATACAACTCCAGGTATTGGTGCTCCTCAGGGCCTATAGTTTATGCATAATTGTTCTATAAATGCACAATTTCTCTAATAAGAAAGAAAAGAAAGAACCATTCTGATTAAGATGGCTTATACATTTAACTCAGCTAATCTCCTCTAAAAGTCCTACTTACAATGGGATGAGTAGGAAAGGAACCAGCTTAAAAACTCCAAATCACCAAAACATGTATTAAAACCTGGATTTTTTTTTCTTTTTTTAAAAATTGATTTTGTAAAAATATTACATTAAAAAAACAATATGAGGTCGCATTCAACCACACCACCCCCACACCACCACTCCCCCCCCCCCCCCCGCCCCCCAGCAACACTCATTCCCATCATCATGATACATCCATTGCATTTGGTAAGTACATCTCTGGGAATCTCCGCACCTCATGGTCAATGGTCCACATCATGGCCCATACTCTCCCACATTCCATCCAGTGGGCCCTGGGAGGATTTACAATGTCCGGTGATTGCCCCTGCAGCACCATCCAGGGCAACTCTAAGTCCCAAAGATGCCTCCACATCTCATCTCTTCCTGCCATTCCCCATACCCATATCAGCCACCTTGTCCACTTTTCCCACTCCACTCCAATGCCACCTTTTCTCTGTGAACCTTGGATTGGTTATGTCTGTGGCATCTCTATGTCAAGAGGAGGCTCAGATTCCACATGGATACTGGATGCAATCCTCCTTCTTTCAGTTGTAGGCACTCTAGGCTCCATGGTGTGGTGGTTGTCCTTCTTCAACTCCATCTTAGCTGAGTGAGGTGAGTCCAATAAATCAGATTGTAGCAGCTGAAGTCTTTTGAGGCTCAGGGCCTGGCTCTCATATTTTCAGTCCAGAGATTCAAATCCCCTAAATATATCTTAAACCCCAACACCAACTACAATTCCAGTAAAGTAGCATGAAAGTCTTATGAAAAGAGATTCCATCTGAGTCCAGTTTCATCATGCAGAAACACCAGCTCCAAAGAAGGGCCATCTGACATGGCAGTGAACCCCATCTGCCATGGCCATAGAGCCTGTGGGTCTCTCTAGCCCTCAAAGGAACCAATACCTGGGGTTGTATCTACTTTATCTGTCTCTTAGACTCTGCTCAGTTGTGCATAAGGGCAATCCTTTTGACAGCCTCCAGACTCTTTTTTAAAGACTCGTAGTCATATGAACTCATTTCTGCTTTCCATTTCCCCCTTACATTAGGTCAAACAGCATTTTAAAGTCATGTTATTATATGTAGACAGGGATATTCTCCTAGATCCGCATTGAACCTTCAAATCAAGGTCATTTTCCAGTTGCATCATCAGGTGGTACTTGATAGTGCTCCCTCGGTGCCAGGGAGGCTCATCCCCGGGTGTCATGTCCCACGCTGGAGGGAAGGCATTGCATTTACATGCTGAGATTGGCTTCAAGACTGGCCACATTTGAGTAACATAAAGGCTGTCAGGAGGAAATTCCCAGGCACAGTGCTGCTCTAGGCCTTGTTCTTATTTCAGGCATATAGGCTCACAATCATAGTCATTAGTATCATGCTCTCACTGTTGGAACCTCATTCCTTCCTGGTCCTTACCGTTGCACCTGGGGAACTGCCACTGCTCCCCTAGTGACCACGACAGAGCACCCCCAGCCAGGAACCCAGCACTCCCCCAGCTGTTGTTTTTAATTGTTGCCACTATGAGTATATCCAAACATTACCATGCACCCTGGACATATGCCCTGTATAGCTCCCTGTCAGCCATATATCACCTGTCAATAGTATCCTATACCAGTATTCCTCCGCTGCCATTGTTGAAACAATCTGTGATCCAAAACTTCCTGAAAATTGAAGCCCAATATAATGTAAGGATCCCTTACTAGTAAAATGGCATAGAGCGATGGGATTAAAGGTTAGATATAGAATACATGTTGACTTGGAAAAAATTCTACATCCTATCTTTTTCTTTTTTCTTTTTCCCTAATTATTGAACTTCTCTTCACAAGAGCCCTAGACCACAGTAATTCATATATACAATATGCAGTACTCCCACACACCGACCATAAAACCTTTTCTATTCCACAGTGATATTCTTATACCTTATTCATATCATATTTACTTAAAGTGATGTAGAGACTCTGTGAAAATAGCTTTCAAACAAGATGACATCTGTGCTTACATTGTGGTCCATACTTTAGGATATAAAGTTTTCTAAATTTTTAGTTATCCTATGTTTTACATTATGGTTTACATTATTAGTCTGTCATCCCCTATATGTTTATGGCGTAATAGTACATGTTTTATATCCATCCTTGTGTACTCTCGTGAAAGTCCTCTCTTATCCCCACATTTACTTTGGTTCCACACATTTAACATCTATTTTCACATCCCCTTGGTGTCCACAGTGACAGCCAACCTCCGTTTCATGAGGAGCCACATCCAGAGATACTTGCAACAGTGTTCAGGGCCTAACTTGCTCAGCTTCCCCAATGCCCCGGGAGCCACCCTTTCTCTCGAGAGATACAGTTCCCTCTATTTGATGGCATTAGTCCTCCCCAGGATGTGGGTCCACCCCCACTCTCACTACTTGGGTCTCTATCCAATGGTACCACCCACTCTGGCAAAATGAGCATTCAGACATTCCCCAGGAGCCTGTCCCGCATCAGACCATCCCCTCCGAGCATCCTAAACAGGTAACCCTCTTAATTATATTTTGATACGGTTTTCTCAGCATTTTACTCTCAACACACACCTGACACTCTCCTATGTTCGTATGCTACCTCTCCCTCCCCCCACTTTTTGGGCAAGATTACCCATCCGCCCTTCCCCAGCCCCCCTCAAACCCGCAAAGCCCCCCCCAAAGGCAACCCCTCGCCCCCATTTTATCTCTTCTTTGTGCCCGTACTTACTGCCAGCCCATCATAAATTCCACCCCTGCAGACGTCGGCTCACATCCTTCCTCCACCCCCCGATTTCCTGTAAGCCTATCGTTCAGTCTTAGCTCTCTGAGGCAGCTTTCTTATTTCATATCATTGAGGTCATGTAGTGTTTGTCCTTCAATGCCTTGGTTGCTTCACTCAACATAAGGTTCTCAAGATTCATCCATGTTATCAGGTGTGTTTGTAGTGTATTTGTTCTTAAAGACGAGTAGTATTCCATTGTGTGTATATACCACATTTTGTTGATCCACTCATCTGTTGATGGGCATTTGGGTTGATTCCAACTTTTGGCAATAGTGAGCAATGCTGCTATGAATATTGGTGTACATATAATGGTTTGTGTTCTTGTTTTCAGTTCTGCTGGGTATATGCCCAGCAGTGGTATTGCTGGGTCATATGGCAAATCTATGGTTAGTTTTTTGAGAAACCGCCAAACTGTCCTCCAGAATGGTTGGATCCTTCTGCATTCCCACCAGCAGTGGATGAGTGTTCCCCTTTCTTCACATCCTCTCCAGCATTTGTATTCTTCTGTTTTTTTCATAGCTGCCAATCTTATGGGAGTAAGATGGTATCTCATTGTAGTTTTGCTTTGCATTTCCCTGATAGCTAGAGATTTGGAGCATTTTTTCATGTGCTTTTTAGCCCTTTGTATTTCTTCTTTGGAGAAGTGTCTGTATAAATCTTTTTCCCATTTTTTAAATGGGTTGTTTATCTTTTTATTTTCAAGATAAAGGAGTTCTTTATATGCAAGTTATAAGTTTCTTATCAGATATATGGTTGCCAAATATTTTCTCCCACAGTGTGGGCTCCCTTTTTACTTTCTTGACAAACTCCTTTGAGGTGCAGAAGGCTTTAATTTTGAGGAAGTCTCATTTATCTATCAGCTCTTTTGCTGCTCGTGCTTTTGGTGTGATATTCATGAAGCCATTTCCTATTGCAAGGTCCTGTAGAGGTTTCCCTACACTACTTTCCAAGGTTTTTATGGTCTTGGCTCTTATATTTAGGTCTTTGATCCATCTTGAGTTGATCTTTGTATAAGGTGTGAGATGGTAATCCTCTTTCATTCTTCTACATATGGATATCCAGATCTCCAGGCACCATTTGTTGAATAGGCCACTGTCTCCCAGTTGAGAGGGTTTGGTGGGTTTATCAAATATTATATGGCTATATATGTGAGGTTCTATATCAGACATTTCAATTCAATTCCATTGGTCTGTGTGTCTCTCCTTATGCCAATACCATGCTGTTTTCACTACTGTAGCTTTGAGTATGTTTTGAAGTCAGGTAGTGTGATTCCTCCAATTTCGTTTTTCTTTTTCAATATATCTTTGGCTATTCGGGGCCTCTTTCCTTTCCAAATAAATTTCATAGTTAGTTTTTCTAGTTCCTTAAAGAAGGCTGTGTTGATTTTTATTGGGATTCCATTGAATGTGTAGATCAGTTTTGGTAGGATAGACATCTTAATAATATTCAGTCTTCCTATCCATGAACAAGGAATATTCTTCCATTTATTTAGGTCTTCTTTGATTGCCTTAAACAGTCTTGTATAGTTCTCGGTGTATAAGTTTTTTACCTCTTTAGTTAAATTTATTCTTAAGTATTTGAGTTTTTTATTTACTACTGTGAATGGTATTTGTTTCTTGATTTCCTCCTGATCTTGCTCATTATTGGTGTACAGAAATGCTACTGATTTTTGTGCATTGATCTTATAACCTGCGACTTTACTAAACTCATTTATGAGTTCTAGCTTTGTTGTAGATCTCTCAGGGTTTTCTATGTATAGGATCATGTCGTCTGCAAATAATGAAATTTTGACTTCTTCCTTTCCAATTAATGCCTTTTATATCTGGTTCTTGCCTCAGAGGTCGAGCAAGTACTTCTAAGACATTGTTAAATAGGAGCGGAGACAATGGGCATCCTTGTCTTGTTCCTGAGTTTAGAGGGAAGGATTTTAGGATTTCTCCATTGTAAACAATGTTTGCTGTAGGTTTTTCGTATATATTCTCTATCATGTTCAAAAATTTCCTTGTATTCCGATCTTTCGAGTGTTTTTATCAGGAAAGGGTGCTGTATTTTGTCAAATGCTTTTTCTGCATCTATAGATATAATCGTGTGATTTTTTTCCTTCGATCTGTTTATATGGTGTATTACGTTGATTGATTTTCTTATGTTGAACCATCCTTGCATACCTGGAATGAATCCCACTTGGTCATGGTGTATAATTCGTTTAATGTGTTGTTGAATACGATTAGCAAGTATTTTGTTAAGTATTTTTGCGTCTAGGTTCATTAGAGAAATCGGTCTGTAATTTTCCTTTCTTGTGGTGTCTTTGTTTGGCTTTGGTACTAGGTAATTTTGGCATCATAGAACAAGTTCAGCAATGTTCCTTTTGTTTCGATTTTTTGGAATAGTTTCAGCAGGATTGGTGTTAGTTTTCCGGAATGTTTTGTAGAATTCATCTGTGAAGCCGTATGGCCCTGGGCTCTTCTTAGTTTGGAGATTTTTATTGACTGATTCTATCTCTCTGCTTGTGATTGGTTTGTTAAGATCATCAATTTCTTTTTTCATCAATATGGGTTGCTTATGTGTTTCTAGGAATTTGTCCATTTCCTCTAAATTGTCATTTTTGTTGGAATATAGTTTTTCAAAGTATCCTCTTATGAGAGTCTTTATTTCTGTGGGGTCAGTGGTGATATCGTTTTTCTCATTTCTTATTTTGTGTATTTGCATCTTCTCTCTTTTTTCTTTGTGAGTCTCACTAAAGGTTTGTCAATTTTGTTGATCTTCTCAAAAAACCAGCTCTTTGTCTTGTTTATCTTTTCAAGTGCTTTCTTATGTTCTATTTCATTTAGTTCTGCTCTTATCTTTGTTATTTCCTTCCTTCTTCTTCCTGTTGGGTTACTTTGTTGTTGTTTTTCTAATTCCTTCAAATGTGCTGTTCTTCAATTTTTGCTCTTTCTCCTTTTTTGATATATGAATTTATGGCTATAAATTTCCCTCTCAGTACTGCTTTTGCTGCATCCCATAAATTTTGGTATGTTGTGTTATCATTATCATTTGTTTCAAGGTAGTCATTGACTTCTTTTGAGATGTCCTCTTTGACCCATTGTTTTTCTAGGAGTGTGCTGTTTAATTTCCAAATCATGGTGTGAAATCTGGGCCTCTGTCCCTTGCAAATTTCCAGCTTGACTCCACTGTTGTCAGATATATTGTTTTGTATGATTTCAATCTTTCTGAATTCATTAAGCCTTTCTTTGTGGCCTAGCATATGGTCTATCTTGGAGAATGATCCATGTGCGCTTGAGAAAAAAGTTTATCCTGCTGTGTTTGGGTGTAATGATCTATATATGTCTATTAGATCCAGCTCCTCTAATATACTGTTCAAATGTTTTGTTTCTTTAGTGATTCTCTTTTGAGATGTTCTGTCCAGAGTTGATAGTGGTGTATTAAAATCCCCCACTATAATTGTAGATGCATCTATTGTTTCACTTAGTTTTTCCAGCATTTGCCTCACGTATTTGGAGGCACCCTTGTTAGGAGCATAAATATTTATGATTGTTCAATCTTCTTGACAGATTTTCCCTTTCACTAAAATGTAGCTTCCTTCTTTCTCTCTCACAATTGTTTCACATTTAAAGTCTATTTTATCTGATATTAATATAGCTAATCCTGCCTTTTTTTGGTTATTGTTTGCTTGTATGATTGTTTTCCAGACATTCACTTTCAATCTCCATGTGTCTCTGGGTCTAAGATGTGTCTCCTGTAGACAGCATATGGATGGGTCATATTTCCTTATCCAATGTCCCAGTCTGAATCTTTTCATAGGTGAGTTTTATCCGTTGATATTCAGTGTTATTACTTTCAAGGAATTGTTTGTGTTAGCCATATTTTGATTGTATTTGTGTTTGTTATATTTTGTATTTTTTTCCTTCTATTTTTGTCTTTTTTTATTGCTCTTACACTCTCCTCCAACTCTGCCTGTCCTGTTTTTTCCTTTCTTCTTGCAGAACTCCCTTTAGAATTTCTTGAAGGGGAGGTTTCTTGTTGGTATACTCTTTCAGTTTCTGTTTATCTGTGAATATTTTGAAATCTCCATCATGTTTGAATGCTAGTTTAGCTGGATAGAGTATTCTTGGTTGGAAATTTTTTTCCTTTAGTACCTTGACTATATCATACCACTGCCTTCTTGCCTCCATGGTGTCAGATGAGAAATCAGCACTTAATCTTATGGAGCTTCCCTTGTATGTGATGGTTTTGTCTTCTCTTGCTGCATTTAGGGTTTTCTCTTTGTCTTGAGCATTTGATAATTTGACAAGTATATGTCTTGGGGTGGGCCTGTTGGGGTTTATGACGATTGTGATGCGCTGTGCTTCTTTGATATGTACATCTGTCTCTTTCAGTAGATTTGGGAAGTTTTCAGCCATTATTTCCTGCAACACTCCTTCTGACCCCTTTCCCTTCTCTTCTCCTTCTGGAATGCCTATAATATGTATGTTTGAGTGTTTTGCATTGTCATTCAGGTCCCTGAGTCCTATCTGGATTTTTTCTATCTTTTTATCGACCCCTTCCACTATCTGTTTGATTTCTGATATACTGTCTTCCACGTCACTAATTCTCTGCTCTGCCTCTTCTAGTCTGCTGATATTGGCTGCAAGTGTATTTTTGATTTCTTGAACTGTGGTGTTCATTCCCATCATATCTGTTATCTTTTTGCATATGTCTGCAATTTCCCCTCCAAGTGTTGTCTTCATGTTGTTAACCTCTTTCATTACTTCATCAAATTTGTCGGTTATAAATGTTCTGAGATCTTTCATTGCTTGTGCGAAGTTCTGCTCCCCTTCCTGATTTTTAGTTTGTCGATTGGATTCAGCCATGTTTTCCTGATTACTTTTTGATTTGTAGTTTTTTGTTGCTGTCTGGTTATCATTTTATCTTGACGGGTTTATTCAGTTCCTTACCTTCTTTGTCTACTCTTGGAGATTAGTTAGCTGTTGTTTTTGCGTAAGTGTTATATCTTCTCTTAGTGAGTTTGTTCTTCTTATTCTAATTTCTTGTTGCTTGTTAAGTTCACTTTAGAGGAAAGTGTTAGTGCCAGGGAAAGGCAATTGTGTAAGCAAGGAAAAAGTGTAAAGTAGTATTGGTGATATATGTTAACAAAGCAAGAATATGAGATCTGGGAGGATGGACGTTAGATTCATGTAAATTGTGTAGAGTTATAGCAGTAGGTAGTGTACCTATTATGAGGTAGATGACTGAATATGGAAGGAATATGGCATGCACTAAAAAGCTATTGTTTTCCTGAGAGAGGGAAAGAGAAAAGAAAGGTAATAGTTCCAAGAGTGGATAACAGACAGAAAACACAACAGAGGTATTAGAAATTAAGAGTTAGACACTTTGTGGATCCAAGAAAGTGAGGTGGGAGATGGAATATAGGAGAGACAGTAGATGACGGCGATATCAAGATGTAGGGGAGTGGGGATAATGTTGGTAGCCTACATCAGTTCACACAGAAATGAGGCAGTGGAGGATGAGAAAACCCAGCAACTGTGAGGTGTTCCCTGCAGCACTTATTGTGTAATTGAGTTAAAATAAAATAAGTAGAAAAAAAATAAAAAAAAAAAAACCTAAATAACTGAATAAAAAAAAAGACTTTAGGGGATATGCTGGGAGAAAAGACTAGGGGATAATGCAATATTAGGAATCAGGACATTAAAAAAAAGTAAAAAAATAAGATAAAATGAAAATAAAAACAAAACAAAATGAAACAAAAAAGAAAAAATGCAAACATTGAAGGCTAGGGCATTCAAGGATCTCAGATGGACCTCAGGGCGTGATGGATTCAGGGGTGGAAAGTCTGAGTTATTGAAGACTCAAGAGGTGTGAGTCTCAGGTATGGGCCACCAGAGTTTAGGGGATTCAGACCTGGCAACCTCAAATCTGGTCAACAGGAAGCCTAGGAGCCCGGCAGTGTAACACAGCCCTCAGGGATCCCCGCAGCTGGGTGTCAGCCTTATGGGGGAAGTCAGATCCACAAACTCTATATTATGTCTGAACCCTGCAATTCACTTACTCAGTAGGGTTTGTTTTAGTGGGTAAATCAACAATTTAGCTTTTGGACAGCTCCCACCCTGTGATTCCAAAAAACAGCCAGCTGAGGGCACCTCTACACCACAGCCAATTTACTGAAGCAGATCTGAAGCCCGCTGTGGGTTGGGCTCTGGTTGGAAATGCCAAAAACGGATTCGAAAACCGGAATTACCAAGCTTCGCGAAATAATCCCCAATCGGCTTCCGGACGTGTCCCCCTCCCTCACCGCAACCTGTAACTACCTCCCAATTACGTCCCTTTATTACCAAGAATCTAATTCCGTTGCAGATCAGCAGCTGGGCCTGGTGGTGGGGCTCCAGGCGGAAGCACTATTATTTGTGTCTGCAATCAAAAATTCCCCCGCTTCACAAAACACCGTCTGTCTCCTCAAATCGATTCGCAAAGGCGTCCGTTCCCTCAACCTCCCAGCAGCCCGCCCAGGATTCACGAATTCCCCAGCACCATAGAGCCACCAAAAGCGCAGCCGGAGTGCCGATACCGCAGCTCCACTGCCTCCCCAAGGAGTGAGCAACCCGTCTGCTGGTCTCACCTCCGGGCAATAGAAGCCAAATTATATCTTATAGACCAATCCTCTCCGTTACCTTTCCACCAAATCGATGTCCAGACACTTCCTGGCCTGCAAAAATCCTGAAAAAGCCCGGGCTCAGAGAACCTCCAGTGGCACCCAGCCTCCTTTCCCAGGAGAGACCACAAGGCAAGTTCACTCAGCCACCATCTTGCCCCTCCTCTCAGTTATAATTTTAATATGTTGATTTTCAATAGATATAAACTGCAAATGTATAAGTTATTAAGTATTTCCAATAGTTCCCTAGAATGTAAAGGGCCCCTGGAACCCAAAAACATGAGAACAAATGATTTTTATCAACTTTATTAAATTGTGTCTAAAATATTTCAAAGAACCTCAAATAGTACATATTTGCATATATTTTGCTTACTATTACTTAAGAATAATAATATGGCTTTATTAGATGTCTGGCCATCGTTTTCCCTCAAACTCATCTCCTATGGCAAATCTTCCCAGTTCTCCATTTACTTTGATCTATGCTGAATAACTCTTGCTATAACAGAAAATTTTTGTAGCCTTCATCAAACTGAACATTCCTTCAGAGTTTTGCTTTTTTGGCCTAAAATCCACAAACAAAAAATGAGAACATGGAGTGAATAAAAGGTAGGTAAAGATCTGCTGAGGTTTTGCAACCCCTTGCTGAGGGTTCCCAGTCCTGGTGAAGCCAACAATGTCCTATAGCCAAGGCAAGGGTGATTTCTGCTTTCATCAGTTTAACTTCTCTAATCCAGATGTCTCCTGCCAACCTTCCTAATTGTGTTGATTTCTTGTAGGGTATGAGGAGACTTCTATTTTCCAGCCTCCATTTCCAAGACTTTCCTTAGAGCTTCCTACCCTCTCCCACATTCTAATACTCCCTGGATGGGTAGCTATTAATAAGTCATCTGCAAAATAATGTTGAATGGCCAATTTTCCTCCAACCTCCTTGTGGAGTAGTAACTCACAGTCTTAGGGCTACTTAACACGATTGTTATATACCAAGTATGAGGATTGCTTCAAAAATTTTTTCTTCAATTTAATACCTGCTGGTCAAATTTTCCTTGTTTTTGGTGGTGTTGATGATTTTGAGTAATATATAATTTTCCTTCAACTTATATTAATCCAAACCCATATAAAATTCAATTTTACTGGAGTTTAATATTTAATAATATATTGAATTTTAATAATTTAATTATACTCTAATGTAAAATTGAAAATGCATTGAATATCAGTGATTATGAAACTTTTCTGAATGTTTCTTTTTTGTTAACAAAAATTCTCTGCTAATTTTATTGATAATAAGCACTATTACAACTTTATCTGATCTCTAGAGTATCACCAAAGCATCCTTACCAATAAAGAGTTGAAGGAAAACTGGACTCTCCTAGAAGGTGAAATCACTAGTTCTCCAGGGTTTCTGAGTCTTATGATCCATATGTACCCTGCTTAAAGAATACTTGTGTTTATATAGGATCTAGAAGTACAATTGTTCCTAGAGTATAGATAAGTGAGTTTCCCTGGGAAGTCACTTCTTGAATTTTATTTAAAGAATGAGGCAGAATCACAAATTTTGTAGATTCTTTATAACAGCTCAAAAGTAATACTTCCATTACAGAAGAAAATTGTGTTTCCTCATTTCTCAGGTATAGTTGCATGCTTTAATCTGTATGTTTCTTTAAAATAGCTAATGAAAAATTCAGATATATTTGTGATATGTCTCAAGATCATTAGCATGCTTAATTATTTTTGCTCTATATAATTAATGAACACTCATTGAAAGTTTAAGTATTTCTTATTCTGGTTTTGTTATACATGAATAGTTTTGAAAGATGGTACCTGATGATATGTATGTGATACATAGCCAGTAGTACTAACACTGAAAACATAATGATACAGAAAGTACCACGATGTTGAAGAAGCACAAGCCCAATTTCTTAAATATTACTTTAAATAGATGGTAAAGGATAGCTAAGAAATTCAGAGGCAGCACTGAGTTAAAACAGCATTTCATGGAAAACAATCCTCATAAGCAAAAACAGTCTTTGATATATTAATGAATAGGTTGAGATATCCGGGGGTTATTTATGAACAAATCCTTTTTTTATTTGCAGGATATTAGGAACTAGATATGTTCTATAGAGATTTTTATTATTGTATTTCATGTATTTAAACAATTGATGAGGAGTAAGTATCCCACTCAATTATTTGACATTTTAAAACTATGAAATTAAAAAAAATATATCCCTGAAGTAATAAGGAGCAGAGATAAATTAACTCTCTGTCTTTTGCCCAAGCTGTGCATTTAACTGTCATGATGTACCCCAAAGTAGAAGATGGATGATAACTGTGACATCAGAGAACTTGTGAATTTGTACAGAAGGAGAAAAATACAGTCTAAAGAGATAGAGGATAGGAATGAGACTTATACTGATCAAAAATAATGTCTAATTTTCATAAAGGTAAATAAAAAATCATCTGGAATTTTGAGTATGTACAATAAAGAACACTTATTTAAGTAGTAGTCAATTAATCACAGTATTATTTTTGGTAATTTAATAAAATCTCTCTTTAACAGTTATTCTTTTTCTCACATATTTGAGGATGACAGAAGAAATATTCATAATTGGAAGGATTACAATAGAAAAACAGTCTGCCATAAACATTGTAAAAGTGCTACAAACCGTATAAATTTAATCAATGAAAGTAAAACACTATTATTTTTATTATCATCATATGCATAAAATGTTTGTTATGGTTATGTAATTTTATAATTACAAATTTATTATATTAAAAAAGTATTAATAAAATACCATTTCTAACATTTTTACATATATTATGCCCCTAATTTATGTTTTCCACATTTAAAATTAAATAGTTATGAAATGAGACCTTTCAAAGTAATTCATTTAGATTTGAAAGTGTAATTTTGAGTGAAATAGGATTTCTTATACCTAGGTATGTTTCAAGACACGTCCAAGTAAAATAATTGTGGTTACAATAGTGATTTTGAAAGAGGAGATTTCACTAAAATCCAGAAAAGCATGCAGGTAAGATACCTGGCCAGACATTTATATCTTCATTAAGTATTGGAATTCTTTGCTGATGTAAGGAAATAAGCTTTAAGAAAGTATAATTCCAAGTGGGATGCTTTTCTTAGACTCTGTGTACAGGTAAGAGAGTAAACTTGAGGACAGCAAGGTAACACTGGCTACACATTGGAATCAATTAGACTTTACAAGAATCAAATATTTTATGGAAGTTGCTGCAAAGGAAGAAGGCAAATGCTCACACTCATGTCTTACAGACCAACTGAAATGAACAAGTGGTGATGTCTAGTCATCACCTGGTCACCTCTGGATTAAAACCATTCTGAAAAGACCCTCACAATCATTCATTAACTTTGTTATAGAAACTGGTTTTGGGAAATGGACTTGGCCCAGTGGTTAGGGCATCTGTCTACCACATGGGAGGTCCGCGGTTCAAACTCTGGTCCTCCTTGACCCATGTGGGGCTGGCCCATGTGCAGTGCTGATGCGCGCAAGGAGTGCCGCGCCATGCAGGGATGTCCCCTGCGTAGGGGAGCCCCACGTGCAAGGAGTGCACCTGTAAGGAGAGCCGCCCAGAGCGAAAAAAAAGGGCAGCCTGCAGGGGAATGGCACTGCCCACACTTCCCGTGCTGCTGACGACAACAGAATTGGACAAAGAAACAAGACACAGCAAAAAGACACAGAAAACAGACAACCAGGGGAGGGGAGGGGAATTAAATAAATAAATAAAATAAATCTTAAAAAAAAAAAAAGAAACTGGTTTTATGTCACCTAGCTTAAGATGGGGGAAATAAGCGAACATCCTAGTCACCTGCTAAATGAAAAAATGACAGCACAGTGTTCAAACAAATGGGCTTATGCAGAGACTTCTTACAGAATATATCCGAGATGACCATTTTCTAATGAAGAAATGAGAATATAATCACTGGCTATACCCTGGCTGAGTTTTAAAATATGTTTTACTGAACTAGTTAGTATCAATATAACTGAACAACTGAAAGGTTTTAGGCTTAGTGTTAGATCATTTAGTGTACTTAAATGGTCTGATCCTATGATTGTTGAAATTAGCATATTAAAACAGAATTAGGAAAGAAAGCGAAAAAGGTAATATGTGAGTTCAATTGTTTCAAAATACTTTTTGTCCATTTTTTCAAAGGTGAATTCTTCATGAGAAGCCACAATAATAGCCCTGGGAACATTTATTTGTGAGTAATATGGCTCATCTGCACTGTTTTTAGTATATTCTTATCATTTATAAGATCCATCAGGCAGATGGAAGCATATCAATAAACATGGACAATCTCACTATTTTCACAGAATTCCTCATCATGGATGTCTCAAGCTCCCAAGAGCGCCGAGTGCTTCAAGTTCTCATCTTCTCAGTGATTTATCTGGGAGCCCTGACTGGGAATCTTGTTACTGTCCTTGTAACTGACCCACATCTGCATTCACCAATGTACTTCTTTACAGGCAATTTATCCCTCATAGACCTTTGCTGCATTTCAGTTATGGTGCAAAAAATGATTGTGAATTCTCTGGTGGGCAGTAAGTTGATTTTCTCCCAGAATGCACTGCCCAGGTCTTTTTGGTTCTCTTTTCTGTATCCATGGGGCTGGCCTTCCTTGTGGTGATGTCCCTTGATTGCTATGTTGCCATTTGCCACCCTCTGCCCTATGGACTCACCATCACCCCACGTCTGTGCACACAGGCAGCTGGTGGCTCGTGGGCAAGTGGGTTCATCCATTCTGCTCTCCCACAGGTGTCATGTTCAGGCTTCCATCCCAGGGTCCAACGTGATCCATCAACATTTCTGTGATATACCACAAATTTTGAGGATCTCATCTCCAGATGTTCAGTTTTCTGAGTCTATAACCTTAGTTCCAAGTGTTTATACTACATTAGCATGTTAAACCTTCACAGTTAAGTCATATATTAATATATTTTCAATGGTGTGTAGGATGCATTCTGTGGAAGCCCTTAACAAAGTCTTATCCACCTGTACCCCACGGAGGGCAATTCTCATTTTGTTTATAATTTCTTGGGTGACTGCTGCCCACAGTCCAACTGCAAATACAGCTTCTCTTAAAGATGTTCTGACAGCCATGCTCTACTCCATGGTGCCCCCACTCATAAACCCCATCATCTATAGTCTGAGGAACAGAGAGATAAACACTGCTCCAGGAAGAATGCTTCACAGATATTTTGAGTTCCCAAGCAGGGTTTTCCTTGAATAAAAAATTCTGTAAACTATTTTGGTGAAGCTTGATTTTATTTGATATGTGTTCTAAATTTTAATCTGCCATGCTAAATATCCAGAGTTTTTAATTGTGTATATATATATGTTGTTTCCCATGTGATAGTGAGCTATACATCTGTTTCCAGGTTTTTACTCCACATATTTGTGGAATTCACACATCCTTCTGGAAAAAAATTTTTCAACAATGCTAAATTGATTTGAATAATGTTTAGAATAATTTCAAGCTATGACAAAGAATGACACCATATTGAGAAGATCATTGGTGAATACCATCAAAACTGCCTATACATTTGAGAAAAATTTACACTTATAAGATACTGCCAGCCTGGGACAGAATATTCAATGTTTTGAATTAGAGAATTCAATTCAAATAGCCCTCTTTGCATTCTCTTTTCTACAATATCTGCACCAATTAAAAGGTGATTTAATTGAGATACCACTGATCAAAAATTAAAGATAAAATAAAGATCTAGCACAGAGATCTGAGTTAAAGTTTTTCCTCTCACTGAAAAAATGGAATATGAAAGCCTAGCCCTCAACCCAGAATATTCTTTTGGGTCTTTTTCTCTCCCTGTGACCTGGATGAATAGGTGTATACCTCACTCAATGCTTTCATTATTTATGCATGATAAGGAACAAGTAGTTACAGAGTGGAATGAGACATAGCAACAGGTGAATTGCATTTTACTTGCAGAATATCAGATATTTCTTAGAATATATGGAACATTTTTTTCACCAAGAATTTAAACAAGCTTATACTGTCAATATGGAAATACTTTTGTTTTTCTGATTCTCAGATGATGAGCAGGTATTCTCATGGTGAAATATTTAACTTTTTTATATCTCCAAATTGAATCTAGGAAGGCTGCCTTTTACTTGAAATCTATATCTAGAAACTTTCAGCCTTAGGGAATGAGTGCTCATTTAACTTCAGGCTTCATCCTATGATTGAAAAAAATGGGCACAGCAGGCTCAGTATTTCTGGCTGTACATTCACTGCAGTGCCTGGGACTGTGAGGGAACCTTATGTCATGGCAAGGGGGACATTTTATAAACCTGCAAATAGTGAAATTCCTAAGTATACATGCCCATGTCCAAGATACGATGCATGCCCAGAAAAGTACAGACTAGCCCCTATTCTTGGTCCTCAAACTGTTCCATAAACTATTGAATGGATAAGCTCTTAAGGACACTTAAAAACAATTTATAAATGAACTTTTAAATGCCAAAGATAGAGAATTCTAGCAACCACATAGAGAAGGAATGTGTCATGTGCAGGGTACCCTCAATAAAATTAAGTACCAATTTATCTACAGAAACCATGGAGGCAAGAAGACAGTGGCAGAAAATGTTAAAAGCCCTAAAGGAAAATTACTTTCCACTAAGTTTATTACTTCCAGAAAAGAAGTCATTCAAAATTGAGTGTGAAATTAAGACATTCCAAGATAAACAATAGCTGTGGGTATTTCATCACCATTACACCTACCCTATCAACAATGATAAAGTGAATTCTTCAGACTGAAAGGAAAGGATGCTGGAAAATAGTTCAAAGCCACATGGAGCAATAAGGATCTCCTGTAAGGGTAACAACATGGGTAAATATGAATTCCAGTACTATTGTGATTTTGGTTTGTAGCTCTACCATTTTACCTCCTACATGATTTAAAATGTTTAATGCACAAAAATAATGAAAATGCAGTTGGTTTATACTCATAATGTATAAACATGTGATTTTGTACAAGAACTACATACAGGTGGGAGGACAGGTGGGATATAGGAACATAGCTTGTGTATAAGATTGAAGGTAATTGGGTATCAAAGGAAATGGGAGTGTTGGATATTTCAGATTTTAATTTAAGCCCCATGGTAATGACAATTTAGACATTGGAGAATACCCACATTCACATAGAAAGGAATTATAATTTAAGTAGCAAAATATGCATGTGGAGGGATATAAGAATACAGGGAGTTAATGGGTAATGTGTGTGGGGTTCCTGTTTCGGATATGGGGAAGTCTGGGCAATGGAAGGTGATGAGGGGACCAAAGCAGAGTAAATAGCTGACACCCTGGATGTCTCTGATGGCATGCTTGGAGGGACTGATACCTGAAAGCTTATGTTTTATAGAGGTTCCCACAAATTAAAAAACAGAATGAGCAACTAAAGAGGCAATGACAAACACAACATATAATTCTGGATGTAATCTAATAAGAGAGGAGAGGGGGCCAAGAATGACAGTTTGGGGACAAGGGAAAAAATTGAACTGTACACCATAAACTTTAAGTCAATGTGAAATTTCTTGAAATTGAAAACTGCACTTACCAGTTTTGTCTGTATTCTTTCTATATAGTTCATATTATTTTTGTTAATTGTCTTGTATTTGAAAGTATTTTTAAATAAAATGTTTAAAAAGCAGTAACCCTGGTAAAAGTCTGAATTGTTCACGTTCCTCTAATATCTGAATTATTTTCTTATATTTTCAATATATTATATTCCAATATGATGACACCATCATATTTCTTATAAAAATTAATTGTATTGCTATCTGGGCCATCTGAACAGCTGTTTTCTGGGAAAGATATCTCTGTCCAATTTTATAGCCAAGTTATAGTCTTACAAAGGTGATGGATAAACTTCTGGGTATTCCTTGGGGGATTTTGATTTTATTTTGTACCAACTCTTGAGTTGTATTTAAATTTACATATATATAAATACATATATATTATTTAAATACATATATATATTATCCATCATATTTTATTATGTAGATCCACTGATCTTTATTCCTCAGGTTCCTGACCAATTTCTAATAGTTTTCTTTTTCAACTTCATTTTAATTTTTTCTACAATTTGGTATTTTATTTTATGGATATCTGAAGCTCTAAACTGATATTTCCAAGCATATGTTTTTAATTAATATTTCCTTGAAGAATTAGGCTATATCAGTCAAGAAACTTTTTTCTCTAACTTGATAATTTTTCTGAGTTTTTTTCTTATAATCTTTAAAATATCAAATACAAATTTATCTCAATATTATAATGTTAATTTATTTTTCACATATTTTCTATATATTTGTATTTTAATACATTATGAGAAATGATATTCAAATTTCTTTGAGGTATACTTAATGATTTTTAATGCCTAAAAATTACACACACACACACACACACATATATATGTAAATACAATTTCCCTAAACCATTTAGAATTATTAAGTCAGTGATTTATTTTCTGGTAGCAAATTAGAGATGCAAAGTCATCCTTCATCTCTTTGGCTAAATTAACCAGAGGTTTAAAAATGATCCACTATCCATTAATTGTCTCATTTCATTTAGGGTAATATAAAAATGTTTACTTTCTTTCTTATTCAAAACCTGATACCTTCCTATGCTTTATAGTCTTAAGAAGACAATTTAAAATGGTAAATAAATCAACTAAGAGCTGTTTAGGAGTCCCTTGTTGCTTTTGTTTATCTTGTAATTGTTCATTGCACGTTGTGTATTTTAATATTTTCTGTGCTACCTCTGGGATTGAGATCCTGAGCTGTCTGTTCCTTAAGTTTCTATCCAGCTATGGATATGTCAGATATTTCCTTGAGTGAGCAAAGGTAACCAAAATAAAGAAAAGATTTTGCTTAATGAAATGTAGTGCTGCTGCAATTTGCTTTGGTCCTCTCAGGGCCGTGTTGCAGTAAGCTTTCCTCACAGGCTTTAATCCATAACTGTTTTCTCCTCACAGTTTCTGTTTTATCAGAGAGGCACCCTCTGACAATATAAATCTGCACATGGCAGCCAGCTGAAGTCTGAGTACTGCTGGTGTTAACATGATGAGACTAAGCAAAATCTAAGTCAGGATACCAAGACTCAGCATTACCTGTTTTTTCCCTCCACCAAAAGATCCTCACTGCTGTATTTTTAGGTAGCCATGAGCATCAGTCCCACTTTTTATCTAAGGTTTCTCCTCTGTTCATTAGGCACCAGTTTTCACATGCTGTCTTCCAAAATATATAAAGATGAACTTATGAATACCCTCTCATTGCTTTCATCACTGTTGATCATAACATAATGCATATACCATTAATATTTGAAAGTTCTTTTCTCTCAACTTTCCTATTCACACATACAGGTTATATTTCAAAGTTTTAACATACTTTATTGTCAGTCTGGAATTCTCTTTTGTGAAATTCATGTCTACATTATTTGACATACATTTCCCTGATTTGCTACACAAATTGTTGAGTTTTTCTAAATCCTTTGAGGAGGGAAACGGACTTTGGCCCAGTGGTTAAGGCATCTGTCTACCACATGGGAGGCCCACAGTTCAAGCCCCGGGCCTCCTTGACCCATGTGGAGCTGGCTCGTGTGTGCAAGGAGTGCCCTGCCACGCAGTGGTGTCCCCTGCATAGGGAAGTCCCATGCACAAGGAGTGTGCCCCGTAAGGAGAGATGCCCAGAGCAAAAGAAATTGCAGCCTGCCCAGGAATGGTGCTGCCCACACGGAGAGCTGACACAAGATGACGCAACAAAAAGAAACACAGATTCCCATGCCACTGACAACAGAAGCAGCCAAAGAAGATGCAGCAAATGGACACAGAGAACAATGGGGGGGGAGCAATAAAAATAAAAAAATAAAAATAAAAAACCTTTTAAAAATAAAGAGCTAATATATATACTTTTTCCCTTATTCCATAATTGTTCTATTTTGCTCTTCACATAGGAAGAGTACTGTAATCTTTTCCAGAGATACACAGCAAGCTGGTCATGTCAAGTTTATGCTTTAGACATTTATCTCTACTTGATCAGAAGTTTCAGAGGCCACTATACAAGTTGGCTATTCTAAACTCTCATGTTAAATATGAACTTCTCCCCAATAATACTCTGAAGTCACATCTCATTTCTTTATCCTTCAGAACTGCAGAGGGTTATTTGAAATATTTTAAAGACTCTGTAATAAACTACAGAGTTTACTAAGAGTAGAAGTTCTCAGGTTAAACAATGTTGGAATTGCCAGAGAAAAAGAAGCATTTTAAATATATACACTCCTTACCAACACAAATTGAGCCCCTTTTTCTTCCAATAAAAAGGCTAGTCCAAAAAAAGTCTCATTTTATATTTATAATTTCCAAATCACACTGAAAGGACCTTGAGTAATTCGCCAATAGTTTTCTATGTTCCTTAGAGATGACTCACCAAAAATTGGTATCTAACAAAACAGAAGACATTTGCAGAATGTAATATTGTAGTGACAGTACTGCAGTCAACTGTTACAGACAGATTAAACTCTTTGAGTTTGGTTACATCTTAACAGAACATTGGTCCAATAACAAAAATAAAGAGCAACAGCTGTAAATTTATCTCATTCAATGTTAAGAGATAAAAGTGTTAGCAACGCTTTCCATTATTCTCTTCATATAAGTTCTTTTTCATTTTGAAATCTGGCAGCAATCAAATGCTGGCATTATTCCAAACTATTTTAAGAACAGGAAACTGAAGGCCATCCTCTTTCTTCACCTATTCTGGCATACTTCCAAAAATAAACCCAAGAGTCCAGTTTGATTTCTGTTCAGGAGGTTGGTGCCAAGGACCGTGTATAAGCACAGGTACATATAAGCAGCAAAATTGCAGTCAACAGACTCTGAAATTGAAAATGTAGGCATAGGAGGTTGGCAAAGCCCCAGTCACATCACCCTTTGGGGCCCAGGAGACTGCAACACTTTCTGCCCTTCTCGTGCTCTCCTGCTGCTTGACATAGGCATTTCTATTTACTATCTTTTAAATCTGTCACAAGATCCAATAACATTCCATACATAAGTTCTCCAATAGCCTGCTCTTCAAATGTGGATCATATGAAGCAAAGCCATAGCCACCCCAAACAGATGTGTGTCATGTGTGGAAAGCAATCATTGTGGCCCCAGCACCAACTAAAAGTTATTACTCAATACTGCATTCTAAACTAGTCTTAGCTGATTAAAACTATAACAAATGAGTTTCCAAAGAAGTTGTATGAAATTAGGAACATAAAGAAGCAAGGTATCCATGTTCTTGACTCCACAACCTCACAAGAAATTGGTCCATCCAGATATGTTTTTTCCCATTCTACCGATTTTGTGGCAGTATCATGTGATTACACATTTTATTTTCATTCAATAACAAAGGTGAAGAAGATACTGCTTTGTCTAAAACAAGATTTTTGTGCTTCCTCTTTGGAATTCCTTTCTAAGCCTTAAAAGTTAAATTACAAGTGGATTATGATTTCCAATACAGTGCCTTTATGTTGGTTCTAGAGAAAGAAATTTTCATCATAATGTAGTCAAATGCAGAAATATATTTTTATTGTGTGTTTTCGGTAATTTTCCTCTTCCTACAAATCTTCCTTCTACTTCAGTAAAATTACCTCATTTTAAACAACTGATGATATCTACAAAATTATTATATTTGTTTTCTCTCAATGGAATTTGTAATTTTCTCCACAAAGTATGGTATATCTATGCTGCATATCTGCATATATTGGTGTGTGTGTGTGTGTGTGTATATATATATATATATATATATACATATATATATAACCTATAATCTCTTTTTTCTTTTTTCTTTCTATAATTTATTTCAATTTTTAATTTTAATCTTATTTTTGAATCATCTTTATTTAAAGTTAGTAGATCATGCAAAATGTTATATTAGAAAACATAAGAGGTTCCCATATACCCTACTCCCCATCCCACACCATCATTTTTTAATTGTATTTTTTGGAAGATATACAGATAACAAAAAATGTTACATTAAAACATATAAGAGATTCCCATATACTCCCCACCCTCTCACCCCACTGCTCCCACAATGACAACCTCTTTCATCATTGTGGCACATTCATCGCATTTGGTGACTTTATTTTGGAGCACTGCTGCACCACATGGATAATAGTTTACATTGTACTTTACACTCTCCCCCAGTATATTCAATGGGTTATGGCAGGAAATATAATGTCCAGCATCTGTCCCTGCAATATCATTCAGGACAACTCCAAGTCCCAAAAATGTCCCCACATCACATCTCTTCTTCCCTCTCCCTGCCCTCAGCAACTACTGTGGCCACTTTCTCCACATCAATGCTATAATTTCTTCCATTACTAGTCACAATAGTTCTATAGTAGAATATTAGTAAGTCCACTATAATCCATATTTTATTATTCCATCCTTTGGACCCTGGGATGGTGATGTCCACTCCACCTCTATATTGAGAGGGGGCTTAGATTCCACATGGATGATGGATGCAATTTTCCAGCTTGTGTTTGTAGGCACTCTCAGTTCCCTGGTGTGGTGGTTGGCCATCTTCACCTCCCTGTTAGCTGACCTGGGTAAGTCCAACGAACCAGAGAGTAGGAGTTGAAACTCTGCTGCGGCTCAGGGACCAGCTGGCACATGGACAGTCCAGAGATTCAAGCCTCGTGAGTATACATGAACCCTAGCACCAACCACAGTTTCAGTAAAAGTGACAGAAAAGGCACGTGTAGAAAGGTCACATCTGAGTCTGACTCCATCACACTCAGGAACACAAATTACAAAGTAGTGCCCACTGACATGACACTGAGCTCCAGAGCCATCTGCCATGACCATAGAACCTGAGGGCCTCTGTAGCCTTCAGGAGCACCAGTACCTAGGGTTGTATCTACTTTGGCTTTCTCTGGGGTCCTGCTGAGGTGTGCATAAGTGCGACCCCTCTGATGACCTCCCGACTCTTTTTGAAGACTCTTAGCCATATCAACTCATGTGTCTTTGCCATTTCCCCCTTTTATTCAAGGTCAAAATGCAGTTTTTAACACATTATCCTACATGTAGGCTGAGATATTCTGCTGGCTTGAGTTGACTCTTGTATTCAAGGTCTCTTTCTAGTTGCATCACCAGTTAGTGATTGGTAGTAATCCCTTGGTGCCAGAGAGGCTCATCCCCAGGGATCATGTTCCATGCTGGGGGGAAGGTAATGCATTTACATGCTGAGTTTGGCTTAGAGAGTGGCCATATTTGAGCAACATGGAGGCTCTCAGGAGGTAATTCTTAGGCACCCTGCAGCTTTAGGCGTAATTCATATTTCAAACATACCAGCTCGTAAACACAGTTATCAGTATCAAGGGCTCATCGCTGGACCATCCTTCTTCATTGGTCTTTACCATTGCCCTTGGGGGATTGTTGCTGTTCCACTGGGGAATATGATAGAGCTCCCCTGGCTAGGAACTCAGCCCTCCCTCAGTTGTCATTTGTAACTGTAACTACTATGAAAATACCCAACATATACTGAACATTTTTATGTACTTTATATACATGTCCTGGAGAACTCCGTCCCAATCAGGTGTCTCCTTAATAACATGCCACACCAGTGCTCCTCCCCTGCCATAGTTGAACCTCTCTGTGTTCTAAAACTTCTTAAAAAATTAGACCTAATATATTGCCAAATTCAATTAATAGGAAAATGAAATATAATGATGGGTTTAAAGATTAGAAACAGAATACGTAATAATTTAGAAAAACCAAAATAAAGTAAAAATAAATTAGGGTATTAAAAATGAAAAATATTATAGAGCTTTGTTTTTGATGTTTTGCCTTCATCACTGTAATAGGTGTTGCCCTGTATGTACAGTGGCAAGGCAATTTCTTCCATTCCTTCCTCAGGGTCTACATTCTTTTTTAAAAATTTTTAATTTTGTCTTCAAGAAGTTTTAGATCACAGTAATTCACATATACAATATAGGGGACTCCCATATAACGAACATCAAACCGTTTCCCCTCTTACCCAGCAATGATCTTTTTGCATGCCCATGTTTTATTTGCTGCAGCTGATGTACAGATATTGAAACACAGCTACGAAACATGGTTCCATTTTGGTTTACATTACGGTTTATATTTTAGACTGCACAATTTTCTAAATTTTTAGTTACCTTATGTTTTACATTATGGTTTACATTTTAGCCTATAGGCTTTTATACATTTTTGGTGTAATTTAACATGTCCTATGTCCATCATTGCATGATCTTATGGAGCACTTCCATTGACCCCAGTACCCTGCTTCCATCTATATTATTCCTTTATCTCCCTCCCCTCAACGCCCACAGTGACAATCGGTCTTCATTACTTGAAGGACCAGATTCACAGATAGTTGCAACAATGTTGAGGGTTTGACATACTAGAATGGTCTAACCCACTGGGAGCCACCAATTATCTTGAGAGACAATTCCCTCTGTTTAAGAACATCAAACCTCCCCAGGATGTGGGTACACCTTCACATTCATTGCATGGTTCTCCATCCAATGTTATAACCTACTATGACAAAATGAACCAGCACATTCCCTAGAAGCCTGTCCCTGTGCCAGATGTCCCCCCTTAAGCATCTTAAAAAGGTAATCCTTCCTCATTATACTTTCTAAAGAGTTTTCTCAACATTATAGTTTCAACCACATACCTGACAATTTCCCATGTTCAACTGTTCCCCTCAGTCCTCCCCCCAATTCCTTGGGCCATCTGTCCCATCCTTTCCAACTCTAGCCCCCTCAAGCCCAGAGAGCCCCACCCAAAGGTATTCCAATGTCCCCATTTTATCTCTTCCCTGTACAATACTTATCTCCAGCTTATCATAGATTTCACCCATGTAGGCATCAGCTCACAGCCTTCCTCTTCTCCCCCAGTTTCCTGTAAGTCTATCATCCAGTCTCTAGCTCTCTGAGACAGCTTGGTTTGCTTATTTCATATCAGAGAGTTCATGTAGTATTTGTCCTTCAATGCCTGACTTGCTTCACTCAACATAAGGTCCTCAAGACTCATCCATGTTATCCCATGTGCTTGTACTGTATGCCTTCTTACAGCTGAGTAGTATTCCATTGTATGTATATACCACATTTTATTTATCCATTCATCTGTTGATGGGCATTTGGGTTGATTCCAATTTTTGACAATGAATGATGCAGCTATGAACATTGGTGTGCATATATTAGTTTGTGTTCTTGTTTTCAGTTCTTCTGGGTATATATCCAGCAATCTACAGTTTCTTTTCTAGTTTCTTTTTCTTTCTTTCTTAATTACTTCATGATTGATATATCTTGCTAATTTATGGAACCAATAGACTTCTCAAAACCCTTTTCAATAATAGTCTCACATTACCTGTGCAGAATTTTAAACCATATTAACAATTATATCTGCTACTGTCAGGTATTTTACTCCTTTTAGAATTCTTTTACATTTTATTTTCATTTTTTGCTTCACAAATTGTATCATAACTGTTGCAAGAATTGACAGTTACCCTATAACAAGAAGACTTTGTCATGCCTTTGTTCTATGATGTTTGACATATGAGAACTCTAGCTTTTGTGTTTCTTTTTCTCATAGTATAGGCTTTTCCATTATTATTTTTGCTAAAATTTTTCATTGTGAATGAGCATTTTAATATAACAGCTTTTTAAAGTGATTTGAACCTACCTGTCATCTTCATAGATATCCCATAGGAAAAGACATCACTGAGAATTTTATATTCAGGTTTCCCTCTTTCAAAAGCTGAGGGTTACATTTCTAGACCTTCATATTCATTGGTAAGACATTTTTATCACATCATAATGTGTATTTAAATTTAAATTTTCTGTAAGTTTATTATCAATGATATTCCCCTCCAGATATTTGAAAATGTAGAACCTTGGTTCCCAATATCTATGGATTGATAAAAATCGAGTACTACTCTTTATCTTCATCCTTTTGACATCTCCTAAAATTGGATATTAATTTTATGGGTTCTAATCTCCTGCATTGATATTTCTGAGTGTGTGCTTTTAACTTATGTGGCAGAATGAGATAGGGTATGTCAGAGGCAGAACTGATTTTTTCTTGATATGCACATCATATGATTTTAAAAAATCAACAAAATTATTTCAACCACAGTAGGAGCGAAACCATTTATTCCTACACATTTTCTATATTTTTACTTTATTTCAATATTATAAAAATGTTCTCTAAATATCTTCTAACTTCCTGATTATTTAATGCTTGAAATATATAAACACAAATATATGATTTATATCAGCAATTTCTAGTATTTGATGAATACTAGATGAAAATGGAGATTCAAATTTATCCTTTATGTATAAAAACACACATACATGCAAACACACATAGATACATATACAATTTCAAGCTATGCTATATGGTTTCTTTAATATTTTTTCTTATTAGCTTATAAATGTTTGATAACTTTTTACTGCAGTTTCTTAGCCTTCTCATACTCTATTCCAATAACATTGTAATCATATATGCAATTTTTTATCTTCCACATTTACAATTTTTTCTGCTGCTATTAATATTTGATGATTTTTTTTCTTTCTTTTTTTTTCACTTCTTTCACAACTCTCACACAATTTATTTCCCTTTACTTGTCTCACCCTTTTTCTAAATAAATGTTGTTAGTACAGACTTGTTTGTCTAATTCCCTACCAGGTAATGCTTCCAACCAGCATATTTTAAATTCTATGATGCTTGACTTTGAATAATTTCTTTTTGTTTATTACATTTTCTCATGGTAGATGTTTTGCAGTTCTAATCTTTGCTAAAATATTCCACCATGGACTAGAATCTAAGTGTAAAAGAAATAGGCACTCCTTTCATGGAAATGATCCCATAATATTTCTCCTTTATGCTCTATCACACATTACAGCACTTAGTATGTTAACTTTCAGTAATGTATATTTCTTTTTTTCAAATTCTACTCAATTTATTCATTTTAAAAAAATATATTACATCCAAAAATATGAGGTCCCCAATCACCCCCACTGCCCACACTCCACCACTCTCCCCACAGTAACACTCTCCCCCATCATCATGACACATCCATTGCATCTGGTGAGTACACTCTGGGCATCGCTGCACCCCATGGCCTGTGGTCCATACCATAGCCCACACTCTCCCACGTTCCATCCAGTGGGCCATGGGAGGACATACAATGTCTGGCAATTGTCCCTGCAGCACCACCCAGGACAACTCCAAGTACCGAGAATGCCTCCACATCTCATCTCTTCCTCCCATTCCCCGCACCCAGCAGCCACCATGGCCACTTCTTCCACACCAATGCCACATTTTCTCGATTATTAACCACAATAGTTCATGAATAGAATATCATTAAGTCCACTCAAATCCTTACTGTATTCCTCCTTCCTGTGGACCTTGGCTTGGTTGTGTCCAGTCCATATCTATGTCAAGAAGAGGCTTAGATTCCACATGGATCCTGGATGCAATTCTTCTGCTTTCAGTTGTAGGCACTCTAGGCTCCATGGTGTGGTGGTTGACATTCTTCAACTCCATGTTAGCTGAGTGGGGTAAGTCCAATAAATCAGAGTGTAGGAGCTGAAGTCTGTTGAGGCTCAGGGCCTGCCTATCATATTGTCAGTCCTGAGATTCAAATCCCCTAGATATATCTTAAACCCCAGCACCAAACAAAATTCCAGTTAAGTAGCATAAAAGGCTTCTGAAAAGAGATTCCATCTGAGTCCAGCTCCATCACACAGAAACACCAGCTCTAAAGAAGGGCCAACTGACATGGCAGTGAACTCCATCTGCCATTACCATAGAGCCTGTGGTTCCTTTTAGCCCTCAAAAGAAACACTACCTGGGGTTGTATCTACTTTATCTGTCTCTGAGACTCTGCTCAGGTGTGCATAAGGGCAATTCTTCTGATAATCTCCAGACTCTTTTTTAGAGACTCATAGCCATATAAAATCATTTGTCCTTTCCATTTCCCCCTTACTTTAGGTCAAACAGCAATTTAAACTCCTGTTATTATATGTAGACAGGGATATTCTGCTGGTCCTCATTGAACCTTTATCAAGGTCATTTTCTTTTTTTTATTATTCATTTTTAAAAAATATTACATTAAAAAAATATGAGGTCCCATTCAACTCCACCGCCCCTACCCCACCACTCCCCCCACAGCAACACTCTCTCCCATCATCATGACACATCCATTACATTTGGTAACTATATTTCTGGGCATCGCTGCACCTCATGGTCAATGGTCCACATCATAGCCCATACTCTCCCACGTTCCATCCAGTGGGCCCTGGGAGGATCTACAATGTCCGGTAGTTGTCCCTGAAGCACCACCCAGGACAACTCCACGTCCCAAAAACGCCTTCACATCTCATCTCTTCCTCCCATTCCCCGCACCCAGCAGCCACCATGGCCACTTTTCCCAAATCAATGCCACATTTTCTCTGTGGACCTTGGATTGGTTGTATCCATTGCATATCTATGTCAAGAGGAGGCTTAGATTCCACATGGATACTGGATGCAATCCTCCTTCTTTCAGTTGTAGGCACTCTAGGCTCCATGGTGTGGTGGTTGACATTCTTCAACTCCATGTTAGCTGAGTGGGGTAAGTCCAATAAATCAGAGTGTAGGAGTTGAAGTCTGTTGAGGCTCAGGGCCTGGTTATCATATTGTCAGTCCAGAGATTCCTATCCCCTAGATATATCTTAAACCCCAGCATCAACTACAATTCCAGTAAAGTAGCAGGAAAGTCTTGTGAAAAGAGATCCCATTTGTGTCCAGCTCCATCACGCAGAAACACCAGCTCCAAAGAAGGGCCATCTGACATGGCAGTGAACCCCATCTGCCATGACCATAGAGCCTGTGGGTCTCTTCAGCCCTCAAAAGAATCAATACCTGGGGTTGTATCTACTTTATCTGTCTCTGAGACTCTGCTCAGGTGTACATAAGGGCAATCCTTCTGACAACCTCCAGACTCTTTTTTAGAGACTCATAGCCATATAAACTAATTTCTCCTTTCCATTTTCCCCTTACATTAGGTCAAACAGCATTTTAAACTCCTGTTATTATATGTAGACAGGGATATTCTGCTGGTCCGCACTGAACCTTTAATTCAAGGTCATTTTCTAGGTGCATCATCAGGTGGTACTTGGTAGTGATCCCTCAGTGCCAGGGAGGCTCATCCCCGGGTGTCATGTCCCATGCTGGGGGGAAGGCATTGCCTTTACATGCTGAGTTTGTCTTCAAGACTGGCCACATTTGAGTAACATGAAGGCTCTCAGGAGGAAACTCCTAGACACAGTGCTGCTCTAGGCCTTGTTCTTATTTCAGGTGTATAGGCTCACAAGCATAGTCACTAGTATCAGGGGCTTACTGTTGGACCCTCATTCCTTCCTGGTCCTTACCGTTGCACCTGGGGGACTGCTGCTGCTCCCCTAGGAACCATGACAGAGCACCACCAGCCAGGAACCCATATTCCCCCCCCAGCTGTTGTTTTTAATTGTTGCCACTATGCGTATATCCAAACATTACCATGCACCCTGGACATGTGCCCTGTATAACTGCCTGTCAACCATATATCACCTGTCAACAACATCCTATACCAGTATTCCTCTGCTGCCATTGTTGAACCACTCTGTGATCCAAAACTTCCTGAAAAGTGAAGCCCAATATAATGTCAGGATCCCTTACTAGTAAAATGGAATATAGCGATGGGTTTAAAGGTTAGATATAGAATACGTATTGATTTGGAAAAATTCTACATCCTATCTTTTTCTTTTCTTTTTTCCTAATTATTGAGCTTCTCTTCACAAGATCCCTATATCACAGTAATTCATATATATAATATACAGTACTACCACACATCCACCATAAAACCTTTTCCCTTCCACAGCGATATTCTTATAACTAATTCATATCATATTTACTTAAACTGATGTACAGACTCTGAGACAATAGCTTTCAAACAAGGTGACATCTGTGCTTACATTGTGGTCCATACTTTAGGCTATACAGTTTTCTAAATTTTTTAGTTATCCTGTGTTTTACATTATGGTTTACATTATTACTCTGTCGTCTCCTATATGTTTTGATGTAATATTACATGTTTTATATCCTTCCTTGTGTACTCTCTTGAAACACTCCTCTTGCCCCCACATTTACCTTGTTTCCATCCATTTAACATCCATTTCCCCCTCCCCTTCAGGCCCACAGCGACAGCCAATCTCCATTTCCTAAGGAGCCATGTCCAGAGATACTTGCAACAGTGTTCAGGGCCTGACTTGCTCAACTGCCCTAGTGCCCTGGGAGCCACCCTTTCTCTTGAGAGATACAGTTCCCTCTATTTGATGGCATTGGTCCTCCCCAGGATGTTGGTCCACCCCCACTCTCACTACATGGATCTATACCCAATGGTACAACCCACCCTGGCAAAATGAGCATTCAGACATTCCCCAGGAGTCCGTCCCGTGTCTGACCATCTCCTCCGAGCATCCTAAACAGGTAACCCTCCTAATTGTCTTTTTATTTTAAAGATATAGGATTTCTTTATATATGCTGGATATAAGGCTCCTCTCAGATAAATGGTTACCAAATATTTTTTCCCATTGTGTAGGCTGTCTTTTGACTTCCTTGACAAAATCCTTTGAGGTGCAAAACATTTTAATTTTGAGCAAGTCCCATTTATCTATTTTTTCTTTCACTGCTCATGCTTTGGGTGTGAAGTTCATGAAACCATTTCCTATTACAAGTTCTCATAGATGCTTCCCTATATTATCTTCTGGTCTTTATGGACTTGGCTCTTATATTTAGATATTTTATCCATCTTGAGTTGATTTTTGTATAAGGTGTGAGATGATGTTCCTCCTTCAAACTTCTGGATATGGATATCCAGCTCTCCAAGCACCATTTGTTGAAGAGACCTTTCTCTCCCAGTTGAGTAGGCTTGGTGGTCTTGTTGAATATCAGAAGACTATATATGTGAGGTTCTATATCAGAAGTCTCAATTCAGCTCCATTGGTCAGTATGTCTATCCTTATGCCAATACCATGAAGTTTTGACCACTGTTGCTTTGTAGTATGTTTTAAATTCAGGTTGTGTGATTCCTCTGATTTCATTTTTCTTTCTCGCTATGTCTTTGGCTATTCCATGCCTCTTGTACTTCCAAATAAATTTCATAGTTTTTCCAATTCAGTAAAAAATCCTGTGCTGAGTTTTATTAGGATTGCATTAAGTCTGTAGATTAATTTTGGTAGGATAGACATCTAATGATATTTAATCTTCCTACCCATGAAGCGAGAATATTCTTCCATTTATTTCAGTCTTCTTTGATTTCCTTTAACAATATTGTATAGTTTTCTGTATATAAGTCTTTTACATCTTTATTCAGATTTATTCCTAGGTATTTGGGTTTTTTAGTTACTATTGTAAATGGTATTTTTTTTATTTCCTCCTCAGATTGCTCATTATGGGTTCACAGAAATGCTACTGATTTTTACACATTGATCATATAACCTGCAACTTTACTGAAATTGTTTATACATTCTAGAATCTTTGTTGTAGACTTTTCAGGGCTTTCTATGTAGAGGATCATGTCATCTGCGAATAGTGAAAATTTCACTTCTTCTTTTCAAATTTAGATGCCTTTTATATTTTTTCTTGCCTCAGTGCTCAAGCAAGTACTTCTGACACAATGTTAAATAGAAATGGAGATAGTGGGCATCCTTGTCTTGTTCCTGATTATTAGAGGGGGATCTTTTATGATTTCACCATTGTATGTGATGTTAGCTGTTCATTTTTCATATATACCCTTTATCATGTTCAGAAAGTTCCCTTCTATTCTTTTGCACTATTTTTACCAGGAAAGGGTGCTGTATTTTGTCAAATTTTTCTTCTGTGTCTATAGAGATGATCGTGTAATTTTTTTCTTTACATCTGTTTATGTGGTGTATTACATTGATAGATTTTCTTATTTGAACCATTCTTGCATACCCGAGATGAAACCAACTTTGGTCATGGCATACAATTTATTTGGTGTGTTGTTGAAATGATTAGGAAGTATTTTGTTAAGGATTTTTAAATCTAGGTTCATTATAGAGATTGATCTGTAGTTTTCCAATTCTTGTGGCATCTTCATTTGGCTTTGGTATTAGGGGAATGTTGGCATCATATAATGAGTTAGGCAATGTTCCTTCTACTTCTGTTTTTTGGAAGAGTTTAAGCAGCATTAGTGTTAATTCTTCCTGGAATGTTTAGTAGCATTTACCTGTGAGGTGTCTGGTCCTGGGCTCTTCTTAGTTGGTAGGTTTTTAATGACTGATTCTATCTCTTTACTTGTGACTGGTCTGTTGAGTTCATCAATTTCTGCTTTCATTAGTGTAGGCTGCTTGTATGTTTCTAGGAATTTGCCTATTTCTTCTAAATTGTCCTACTTGTTGGCATATAATTTTTTCAAAGTATCTCTTATGGTTCTCTTTATTTCTGTGCAGTCAGTGGTGATATAACCTTCCTCATTTCTTATCTTTCATATTTGCAGCTTCTCTCTCTTTTTGTTAGTCTAGCTAAGGGTTTGTCAATTTTATTGATCTTCTTGAAGAACCAGCATTCAGTTTTGTTTATTTTTTCTAGTGCTTTGTTTTTTCTATTTCATTTAATTCTAATCTTTATTTCCTTCCCTCTACTTGCTTTATGGTTAGTTTGTTGTTCTTTTTCTAATTCCTCCAGGTGTGCAATTAGGTCTTGAATTTTAGCTCTTTTTTCTTACCTGATATATGCATAATGGCTATGAATTTCCCTCTTGGTACAGCTTTTCCTGCATCCCATAGGTTTTGATATGTTGAGCTGTCATTTTCATTCATTTCAAGGTATTACTGATTTCTTTCAAAATTTCCTCCTTATCGCACTCTTTGTCTAAGAGTGTGTTGTTTAACTTCCATATCATTGTGTCTAATCTGGTTCTCTGCCCCTTACTGATTTCCAGCTTCATTCAATTGTAGTCAGAGAAATTACTTTTCATAATTTCCATCTTTCTGAGTTCATTGAGAATTTTTGTGGCCTAGAATGTAGTCTATCTTGGAGAATGATCTACGAGCACTCAAGAAAAATTTATCCCACTGTATTTGTGTGTAGTGTTCTGTATGTGTCTATTAGGTCCATATCCTCTATTGTATCATTCAAAGTTTTTGTTTCTTTATTGATTGTCTGTCAAGAGGTTCTGTCTAATGGTGATAATGGTGTATTAAAGTCCTCCACTACAACTGTAGAGGCATCTATTTCTCCACCTCAGTTTTTCCAGTCTTTGCCTCATATATTTGAGGCACCCTGGTTAGGTGCATAAATATTTATAATTGTTGTTTCTTCTTGAAAGATTACCCCTTTTACTAATATTTACTGTCCATTTTTATATCTTACAATACTTTTGCATTTAAAGTCTATTTTGTCCAATATTAGTATAGCTACTCCCACCCTTTTTTGGTTAATGTTCGCTTGTAAGATTGATTTCCAGTCTTTCACTTTCAGCCTCCTTGAATCCCTAGGTCTCAGGTGGGTTTCTTTTAGACAGCATATTGGTGGGTCATATTTCCTTATCCTTTCTGCCAATCTGTTTCTCTTGACTGGTGAGTTTAGTCCATTAACATTCAGTGTTATTATTCTCAAGGAATTACTTACATTAGCTATATTTTCTTTGGGTTTAGTTTATGTATGTCATATGTTTTTATTTCTCATTTTGTCTTTGTAGTTGTTCTTACACTCTCCTCCAAACTCTCCTGTTTTTTCCTTTCAGCTTAGAGAACTCTCTTTAGTATTTCTTGAAGGGCAGATTTCCTGGCGACACCGTCTCTTAATTTCTGTTTATCTGTGACTATTTTGATTTCCATCATTTTTGAATTCCAGTTTTACTGGATAAAGAATTCTTGGCTGAATGTTTTTTCTTTTAGTATCTTAACTATGTCATACCATTGCCTTCTTGGTTTCAGATAAGATATCAGCACTGATCTTATTGAGTTTCCCTTTTATGTGATGGTTCTTTTTTCTCTTTCTGCCTTCATTATTTTCTCTTGGCCTTGAGCTTGAAGAGAGTTTCACACATATATGTCTTGGAGTAGGCATGTTGAGATTTATACTGTTTGTGGTGTGCTGCACTTCCTGGGCATGTACATCCATCTCCCTCAATAGGGTTGAGAAGTTTTCAGCCATTTTTTCCTACAACAATCTTTCTGTTCCCTTTCCCTTCTCTTCTCCCTCTGGGACACATAACCATACCTATGGACACAATGGTAGGAAAAAATGAGCAGTTATAGCAGAACAAGGTGCAATATAAAATTCATAAGATGTATTTCTAATAATGGGTTTGTTATCAGTGGCATAATCAAAATATTCTATTTCTAGCTTGACTGGTATAAAGAAGGTAAATTATGAAATTATATTTCACAATTTCACAAGTGTGTTTGAATTTAATAAACTATATTTTTTGTTAAGCAAATTAATTTTAGAATCACAAAGAAACACATCAACAATCATTCCTCCTCAACTTGTTAATAGTTGAGCAGAGGTCAAGAGACATGTAGAATGTGCTTTGGAGTTGGACAGACCTGATTCAAAACTCAGGTTGGCCTTTTATTTGCCATGTACTTTGAGAAGTTACTTTATCTTGGTTAATCTCAGTGGCAGCAAATTGACTACTCAATATCCATTCTCCCTTTTATCCTTATACGCAAACCCCAATTAGTTTTGGCATCAATGTGCCAAGTTAATATTCAACTTTCCCTGGCTTGATGTTAGCCATTGAGATATATGAGGAAATCCTTGAGAGGGGCTTCTGAGAAAGATTCTTATCCAGGAGCAGAATCACCAGGCAATCAATTTTAGCCATTTCTCTTCTGCTTTCCCCTTTGTCTCTGGTGTAGACACAGTACCTGGACTAGAAGCAGCTATATTGTACATGAGGAAGCACACTTACAGTAAGATGGCAGAGGATTTCTTATACACCATGGAGCAAATGCACCATCCCTGGACACTAAACTTCTGAACTTTTGATATATGGAAAAACTTAAAATCGCATTTGCTTAAGCCCCTTTTTTGTAGGTTTTCTGTTGCTTGCCACAGAGCACATTCCAATAGTCTCCCATTCTGATATTATGGCATCATACTTAATGTTATTTGCTTAACAAAATATTTAGCACATGGCAAATGCTAGGAAATGTTCATTACTAATGTTATTAGCAGGGATTCTATCAAAAGCCTTAAGAGGCATACTTGAGATCCTTAAAATCTGAGGTAAGACATGAGTTGGGGAGGGACCTGAACCTAAATATAGAACTATCAATTTTTGTAACTATTTACTTTTATAAAATCTGTTTGGCTTCTAGTTGCACCTTCACTCTGCTAGGGAAGGTTTCTATATTACACACTTAACCTTGGAGCTACTGCTATTTCCCCATGGTTTCAAAGATGTAAATAATTAATAACTTTTCTGTAACTTTGGGCAGTTAATAGGAGCTACACAGCTTTTGTTATATCAATTTTCCAGTATCTGAGGAGCAAAAAATTGATTTCACAAACTTACTGGTGCTTATTGATCCAATACCTATCCCTAGGTCATTTCTATTTAATGCTTTTGTGCATTCACTGAAAAAAGTCTCAGGACTGTCAAATGAAATCCAGTTCTGTGGACTTTTATCTATTACACCACTTTGCAAGTATTTTTAATATCAGTAAATATTTTCAAGCTTGGAGATCTAGATATTTTCTTTCCAAATGTTTTCATTTCTGGAAAATAAAAATAGGAACCAGCTAAAAATTATCTTTCATTAAAATCTGAAATCTCAGAAGACACTTAGCGAAGGAATTAGAAGCCTCTGTGTGTGTTTTAAATAAAAGAATAAGATTTGTGTTTTAACCCTCTCTCTTAGATTCCATTAATTGGCTTGAGATTATATAATACAACTATATCCAACACTTTATTTGTGAGGGATGCTCTCTTTCTTCATCTTCCCCAGGAGCCCTTAGTTAGACAAGGGTAACATTAAAAAAGAGGAGAAGAAAGGCATGATGAGACTTCTATAATAATAAGCCTTACAAGCAAACCTAAATATTTCTTTACTGAAATAGTTCCCTGTCAACCAATATGTATAAATTATCAGTTCTGTGTTGGGCACATTCTAGTTCTGGGGATAATGCAGTGAGAAAAATGGTCAAGACCTCTGTCCTCATAGAGCTTATATTCAAAAGAAATAGAAGTTGTTGGAGAAGGGAAAGGTAGAAAGAAAAACAACTGAATAAACAGTGTCATTTCGGATAGTGTTGATGCTGTGGGGAATATTCTAGTAATGGAATAGAGAGTAGCTTGGATGGGAATTTGCTATCAAGATAGGATGGTCAGAAAGTTTTTTAATGGAGAGATGGCATTTAAGCTAAAATTTTAATGACAAGGAGGAAAAGGACCTGTACACAAACAAGGTGAAGAAGATTCCAGGAAGAAAGAAAAGCTTGTGCAAAAGCCCTAAGGCAAGAAAAAGCTTGGTTTGTTCAAGAAGCAGTCTTTCAGAAAGCTAGTGGCTGAGTGGCTGTAGAGAGCAAGGGGCAAATGGTGCAGGGTGAAGTGAGAACAGAGGCCAGATTGTGAAAAATTTTACTCTTATAGACCGTGGTAAAAACATTGGATCTTATATTCTGTGACTTGAGTAGCCACTGCAGGGCTTTAAGCATGGGAATGATTGGATCCAGTTCAATATTTTGTTTCTTCAATCCCACTGTCCCTAACTAGTTCTACATTTCATAGGAAGTAAAAGTTTTTTTTTAATTACAAAGAATGTAAGTGTTTTCCCTCATACTTCAAAATTCAAAAGCTGCTGACTTGCTTTGTAAAGAATGGTTTTCAGCCAAGGATGAGTTTTGTCTTCCAGGGACACTTGACAATGTCTGGAGCCATTTATTATTTTAACGATGAGGGTGTGATACTGGATCTAGTAGGCAGAACCCAGAGATGCTGCTAAATATCCTACAATGTGAAGCCTCATTCCCCCACAATGCCCTGTCTGCCCCAAAATATCAATATTGCCAGGGTTTAGAAACTGTTCTGTAAAAGGAATTTAAACAGTAGAATTGGAAGGACACTTATGACACTTGATCTAAAATATTAAGAAGTGACTTTTGCTTGACTTGATGCTGGCCTCTTTACTCAAAAGATCCAACAACTCGCTAAAAAATGAATTCATAAATGCATTTTTATGAATAGACCAAAAACAAAGCAATCAGACCTTGGCTATGAGCTTTCCAACCAGTGATCAGTGTAGCTCGAGGGAAGAGTTCAAGAAAGAAACACTAACCTGTGTGACTGTGTTTCAAAGGTACCACAGCTTTCAACCCATTGCTTATCAAAACAATTATATTCACTTTGATAGACAGCTAGGAAATTGTTTTCCAAATTCTTCCCTTGGATAAAAAATCTACAGCTTCTTCAACACCCCTCAATGTAGATCTTACTCACAGCAATGTTCCCCTGAACACCGCTATCTTCTTGATGAGTAGGCAAACGCTCAAACATATGGCTTCAATAAAGTAGTGGTCATGCTATGTATATTTTCACTTTAGGACAACCAACTTTCTTAGTGTGGAATATATTCTCCAGTTGAATTTTACTATCATTTCATCTGAGGGAAAATTGCCTGAAGATGTGATAGTATTATATTTCAGCCATTGTAGTTTTATTCTTTGTAATTAATAATACAATTGCTGTGTACTTCTCATTTTTGATGCAGTGCAAGAGAGACTTGGCAGTTGGAAGAGTTTACGGAATGTGTTATCTTGTATTGCTTTAATACCACATTAAGGAAACTTCCTTGCCTCTGAGGCAGTTCTATTTGCTACATTCCTATGAGACTGTAAGTTACTTTGACAGGGAAAACAGGAAAAAGAAATCTATACTTATAAATATAAATAAGAACCCAGAAAAAAAGAAACAATTTTAAAGTATTCCATAACCTATATGTTGATTGAGGATACTGATCTGCAGAAGCATATAACTCAAACATAAGGCTATTTTCTTTTCCTCTGATATCTTTATGAACATAATCAAGACTTTCCTACAGTCTTTACTAGCCAATATTATAACCCTGCTAATGTTTATGAATATATATAACTCATTTCCATTTTAAGCATTTATATCTCCCTAAAAATGAATTCCCTGTAATTCTGTTCAAATTAAATATTGTTTAAAAGTCTACCAGGAGGGAGGAGGCAAGATGGTCGCTGAGTGACCTTGCCTTTGTGGTCTGTCCCGGGAAGAGACAGCTGGGTGCAGCTGCAGGTTCTCCAAGGCGCGGCTTTTTCAGGATTTTTGCAGGGCAGAAGTGCCTGGACATCGATTGGGTGGAAAGGTAACGGAGAGGATTGGTCTAATAGATATAATTTCAGTTCTATTGCCCGCAGGTGAGACCCGCGCACGGGCTCCTCCCTATTGGGGGTGGGGAGAACTGCGGTCCTGCCCGGCAGCTCCGCTTTTAGATGGCCCTGAGTTGCTAAGGAGTTTGCGAGTTCTGGGCGAGCTATTGGCGGGTTGATGCGACGGGTCACCTTTGCGGATCGATTTGGGAAGATAGATGGTGTTTTGTTGTGAAGCGGGAGAAACTTTGGATTGCGAGCACAAACAGTAGAGCTTCTGCCTGAAGCCCCGCCCCCAAAAGCCCGGCAGCCCGTCTCCAACCCAAATAGGCTGTAGGCAAAAAAGGGACATAATTGGAAAATTGTTTTCGGCTGCGGCAAGGGAGGGGGCCACGCCTGGAAGCCGATTAGGGAATATTCTGTGAAGCTTGGGAATTCCGGTCTTTGGAATCTGTTTTCGGCGTCACAGGCCGGGCTTCGGATCTGTACTAGTAAAGTGGCTGCAGTGTAGAGGCGCCATCTAGTGGCAGTGGTTTGGAATCACAGGACGGGAGCTGTCCAAAAGCTGAAGTGAAAGACACAGGTACTAATGAGCCTAGTTAAGTAAGTGAATTGCAGGGTTCAGTCACAACATAGAGTTTGCGGATCTGACTTCCCCCATAGAGCTGGCACCCAGCTGTGGGGATCCCTGAGGGCTGTGTTACACTGCGGGGCTCCCAGGCTTCCTGTTGACCAGATTGGAGGTTGCCAGGTCTGAATTACCTAAACTCTGGTGGCCCAAACCACAGAGACTCACACCTCTTGAGTCCTCAATATCTCAGACTTTCCATCCCTGAATCCATCATGCACTGAGGTCCATCTGAGGTCCTTAAATGCCCTAGCCTTCAACGTTGGCATTTTTTCTTTATCATTTCATTTTGTTTTGTTTTTATTTTCATTTTGACTTATTCTTTACTTTTTTCAATTTCCTGATTGCTAACACCACATTATCCCCGAGTCTTTTCTCACAGCGTATCCCCCAAAGTCTTTTTTTAATCAGTTATTCAAGGTTTTATTTTTTGTGTGTGTGTGGTAGGTGCTGTGTAGTGGGTGTTTTAATTCTGGTTCGTGTATATCTGTCTTTTTCTTTTTGTTTTTTTTTTTTTCTTTCCCCTACTTGTTCCTCACCCTTTGCCCACCCTCTTTTCCTTTCTTCCTCTCATCCCTTCCCCCCCCTTTTTTTTCTCTGTTGTCTCTTCTCCTCTTGTCCCTCATATTCTACTTAGTTTATTTTAACTCAATTATACAATAGGTGCGGCAGGAAACACCTCACATTCGCTTGGATTTCTCATCCTCCACTGCCTCATTTCTGTGTGAACTGATTTAGGCTACCTACACTATCCTCTTTCCCCTACATCTTGATATCCGCCACCATCAACTGTCTCTCCTATATTCCACCTCCCACCTCCCTTTCTTCGATCCACGAAGGGTCTAAGTCTTAATTCCTAATACCTTTGTTTTGTTTCCTGTCTGTTATCCACATTTGAAACTAGTACCTTTCTTTTCTCTTCCCCTCTCTCATGAAACAATAGCTTTTTAGCTCATACCACATTCCTCCCATATTCAATAATCTACCTCATAATAAGTACTCTACCTACTGCTATAACTCTACACAATTTACATGAATCTAACCTCCATCCACCTGATCTCATTCTTGCTTGGTTAACATAAATCACCAATACTACTATACACTTTTCCCTTGCTCACACAATTGTCTTTCCCCAACACTAATATACTTTCCTTTAAAGTGAACTAAACCAACAACAAGAAATTAGAATAAGAAGGAAAAAAGTGACAAAGAGAAGATATAACACCTAAGCAAAAATAACAGCTAATTAACCTCCAAGAGTAGACAAAGAAGCTAAGGAACTGATTAAATCTGTCAAGATAAAGAGATGACCAGAAAGCAACAAAAATCTACAAACCAAACCAGTAATCAGGAAAACATGGCTGAATCCATTCAACAAACCAAAAATCATGAAGAGGAGCAAAACTTAGCACAAGCAATGAAAGATCTCAGAACATTTATCACCGATAAATTTGACGAAGTAATGAAAGAGGTTAACAACATGAAGACATCACTTGTAGGGGAAATTGCAGACATATGCAAAAACATAACAGATATGATGGGAATGAACACCACAGTTCAAGAAATCAAAAATACACTTGCAGCAAATATCAGCAGACTAGAAGAGACAGAGCAGAGAATTAGTGATGTGGAAGACAGTACATCAGAAATCAAACAAATAGTAGAAGGGGTCAATAAGAAGATAGAAAAGGGAAATGGACTTTGGCCCAGTGGTTAGGGCATCTGTCTACCATATGGGAGGTCCGCGGTTCAAACCCCGGGCCTCCTTGACCCGTGTGGAGCTGGCCATGCGCAGTGCTGATGCACGCAAGGAGTGCCGAGCCACGCAAGGGTGTCCCCCGTGTAGGGGAGCCCCACGCGCAAGGAGTGCGCCCATGAGGAAAGCCACCCAGCATGAAAAGAAAGAGCAGCCTGCCCAGGAATGGTGCCACCCACACTTCCCGTGCCGCTGATGACAACAGAAGCGGACAAAGAAACAAGACGCAGCAAAATAGACACCAAGAACAGACAACCAGGGGAGGGGGGGTAATTAAATAAATAAATAAATCTTTAAAAAAAAAAAAAAGATAGAAAAAATCCAGTTAGGACTTAGGGACCTGAATGACAATGCAAAATGCTCAAACATACGTATTATAGGCATTCCAGAAGGTGAAGAGAAGGGAAAGGGGTCAGAAGGAGTATTGCAGGAAATAATGGCTGAAAACTTCCCAAATCTACTGAAAGAGACAGATGTGCATATCCAAGAAGCACAGCACACTCCACTGGTCATAAACCCCAACAGGCCCACCCCAAGACATATACTTGTCAAATTATCCAATGCTCAAGACAAAGAGAAAATCCTAAAAGCAGCAAGAGAAAAGAAAACCATCACATACAAGGGAAGCTCAATTAGATTAAGTGCTGATTTCTCATCTGAAACCATGGAGGCAAGAACGCAGTGGTATGATATAGTCAAGGTACTAAAGGAAAAAAATTTCCAACCAAGAATACTCTATCCAGCTAAACTAGCATTCAAACATGATGGAGAGTTCAAAATATTCACGGACAAACAGAAACTGAAAGAGTATACCAACAAGAAACCTCCCCTTCAAGAAATTCTTAAGGGAGTTCTGCAGGAAGAAAGGAAAAAACAGGAAAGACAGAGGTGGAGGAGAGTATAAGAGCAACAACAACAAAAAAAAAGACAAAAAAAATACAAACAAAATATGACAAACACAAATCCAATCAAAATATGGCTAACACAAATAATTCCTTGAAAGTAATAACACTGAATGTCAACGGATTAAACTCACCTCTCAAAAGATTCAGACTGGGACATTGGATAAGGAAATATGACCCATCCATATGCTGTCTACAAGAGACACATCTTAGACCCACAGACGCATGGAGATTGAAAGTGAATGGCTGGAAAACAATCATACAAGCTAACAATAACCGAAAAAAGACAGGAGTAGCTATATTAATATCAGACAAAATAGACTTTAAATGTGAAACAATTGTGAGAGACAAAGAAGGATACTACATTTTAGTGAAAGGGAAAATCTGTCAAGAAGATCGAACAATCATAAATATTTATGCCCCTAACAAGGGTGCCTCTAAATACATGAGGCAAACGCTAGAAAAACTAAGTGAAACAATAGATACATCTACAAATATAGTGGGTGATTTTAATACACCACTATCAACTCTGGACAGAACATCTCAAAAGAGAATCACCAAAGAAACAAAACATCTGAACAGTATATTAGAGGAGCTGGATCTAATAGACATATATAGATCACCATACCCAAACACAGCAGGATATACATTTTTCTCAAGCGCACATGGATCGTTCTCCAAGATAGATCATATGCTAGGCCACAAAGAAAGGCTGAATGAATTCAGAAAGATTGAAATCATACAAAACAATATCTCTGACCACAGTGGAGTCAAGCTGGAAATTTGCAAGGGACAGAAGCCCAGATTTCACACCACGATTTGGAAATTAAACAGCACACTCTTAGAAAAACAGTGGGTCAAAGAGGAAATCTCAAAAGAAATCAATGACTACCTTGAATCAAATGATAATGATAACACAACATACCAAAATTTATGGGATGCAGCAAAAGCAGTACTGAGAGGAAAATTTATAGCCATAAATTCATATATCAAAAAAGAAGAAAGAGCAAAAATTGAAGAGCTAACTGCACATTTGAAGGAATTAGAAAAACAACAACAAAGTAACCCAACAGGAAGAAAAAGGAAGGAAATAACAAAGATAAGTGCAGAACTAAATGAAATAGAAAATAAGAAAGCACTTGAAAAGATAAACAAGACCAAGAGCTGTTTTTTTGAGATCAACAAAATTGACAAACCTTTAGTGAGACTAACAAAGAAAAAAAAAGGGAAGATGCAAATACACAAAATAAGAAATGAGAAAAGCAATATCACCACTGACCCCACAGAAATAAAGACTATCATAAGAGGATTTTTTGAAAACCTATATTCCAACAAAAATGACAATCTAGAGGAAATGGACAAATTCCTAGAAACACATAAGCAGCCCATATTGACAAAAGAAGAAATTGATGATCTTAACAAACCAATCAAAAGCAGAGAGATAGAATCAGTTATTAAAAATCTCCCAACTTAGAAGAGCCCAGGGCCAGATGGCTTCACAGGTGAATTCTACAAAACATTCCGGAAAGAACTGACACCAATCCTGCTGAAACTATTCCAAAAAATAGAAACAGAAAGAACATTACCCAATTCCTTCTATGATGCCAACATTACCCTAGTACCAAAGCCAAACAAAGACATCACAAGAAAGGAAAATTACAGACCAATTTCTCTAATGAACCTAGATGCAAAAATACTTAACAAAAATGCTAATCGTATTCAACAACACATTAAACGAATTATACACCATGACCAAGTGGGATTCATCCCAGGTATGCAAGGATGGTTCAACATAAGAAAATCAATCAACGTAATACACCATATAAACAGATTGAAGGAAAAAAATCACATGTTTATATCTATTGATGCAGAAAAAGCATTTGACAAAATACAGCACCCTTTCTTGATAAAAACACTCCAAAAGATTGGAATACAAGGAAATTTTTTGAACATGATAAAGAGTATATATGAAAAACCTAAAGCCAACATTGTTTACAATGGAGAAATCCTAGACTCCTTCCCTCTAAACTCAGGAACAAGACAAGGATGCCCACTGTCTCCGCTCCTATTTAACATTGTCTTAGAAGTACTTGCTCGAGCACTGAGGCAAGAACCAGAAATAAAAGGCATTCAAATTGGAAAGGAAGAAGTCAAAATTTCATTATTTGCAGATGACATGATCCTATACATAGAAAACCCTGAGAGATCTACAACAAAGATTCTAGAACTCATAAATGAGTTTAGTAAAGTCGCAGGTTATAAGATCAATGCGCAAAAATCAGTAGCATTTCTGTACACCAATAATGAGCAAGATCAGGAGGAAATCAAGAAACAAATACCATTCACAATAGTATATAAAAAAATCAAATACTTAGGAATAAATTTAACTAAAGAGATAAAGAACTTATACACCGAGAACTATACAAGATTGTTCAAGGAAATCAAAGAAGACCTAAATAAATGGAAGACTATTCCTTGTTCATGGATAGGAAGACTGAACATTTTTAAGATGTCTATCCTACCAAAACTGATCTACACATTCAATGCAATTCCAATAAAAATCAACACAGCCTTCTTTAAGGAACTAGAAAAACTAACTATGAAATTTATTTGGAAAGGAAAGAGACCCCAAATTGCCAAAGACATATTGAAAAAGAAAAACGAAATTGGAGGAATCACATTACCTGACTTCAAAACATACTACAAAGCTACGGTGGTGAAAACAGCATGGTATTGGCATAAGGAGAGACGCACAGACCAATGGAATCGAATTGAAAGCTCTGATATAGAACCTCACATATACAGCCACATAATATTCAATAAAGCCACCAAACCCTCTCAACTGGGAGAGAGTGGCCTATTCAACAAATGGTGTCTGGAGAACTGGATAGCCATATGTAGAAGAATGAAAGAGGATTACCATCTCACACCTTATTCAAAGATCAACTCAAGATGGATCAAAGACCTAAATATAAGAGCCACGACCATAAAAACCTTAGAAAGCAGTGTAGGGAAACATCGACAGGACCTTGTAATAGGAAATGGATTTATGAATATCTCACCAAAAGCACGAGCAGCAAAAGAACAAATAGATAAATGGGACTTCCTCAAAATTAAAGCCTTCTGCACCTCAAAGGAGTTTGTCAAGAAAGTAAAAACGGAGCCCACACAGTGGGAGAAAATATTTGGCAACCATATATCTGATAAGAGACTTATAACTTGCATATATAAAGAACTCCTATATCTTGAAAATAAAAAGATAAACAACCCATTTTAAAAATGGGAAAAAGACTTAAACAGACACTTTTCCGAAGAAGAAATACAAATGGCTAAAAAGCACATGAAAAAATGTTCCAAATCTCTAGCTATCAGGGAAATGCAAATCAAAACCACAATGAGATACCATCTTACACCCATAAGATTGGCATCTATGAAAAAAACAGAAGATTACAAGTGCTAGAGAGGATGTGAAGAAAGGGGAACACTCATCCACTGCTGGTGGGAATGCAGAAGGATCCAACCATTCTGGAGGACAGTATGGCGGTTTCTCAAAAAAACTAGCCATAGATTTGCCATATGACCCAGCAATACCACTGCTGGATATATACCCAGCAGAACTGAAAACAAGGACACAAACTGATATATGTACACCAATGTTCATAGCAGCACTGTTCACTATCGCCAAAAGTTGGAATCAACCCAAATGCCCATCAACAGATGAGTGGATCAATAAAATGTGGTATATACACACAATGGAATACTACTCGGCTGTAAGAACAAACACACTACAAACACATGTGATAACATGGATGAATCTTGAGAACCTTATGTTGAGTGAAGCAACGCAGACATTGAAGGACAAATACTACATGACCTCAATGATATGAAATAAACAAGCTGCCCTAGATAGCAAGAGACTGAACGATAGGCTTACAAGAAATTGGAGGGTGGAGGAAGGATGTGAGCCGATGTCTGCAGGGGTGGAATTTAAGACGAGATGGTGGTAAGTATGAACAAAAAGAAGAGATAGAAGGGGGGCAAGGGGTTGCCTCTGGTTGGGCCTTTGCGGGTTTGAGGGTGGCTGGGGAGGGGCAGATGGGTAACATTGCCCAAAAGTGGGGGGAGGTAGGGGTGACATACAAACACAGGAGACGGTCAGGTGTTGGTGGAGAGTAAAATGCTGAGAAAATCATATCAAAATATAATATAGAGGGTTACCTGTTTATAATGCACGGAGGGGAGGTTCTGATGCAGGACGGGCTCCTGGGCAATGTCTAAATGCTCATTCTGCCAGAGTGGGTGACACCATGGGGTAGAAACCCAAGTAGTGAGAGTGGGGGTGGACCCACATCCTGGGGAGGACTAATGCCATCAAATAGAGGGAACTGTATCCCTCGAGAGAAAGGGTGGCTCCCAGGGCATTGGGGCAGCTGAGCAAGTTAGACACTGAATACTATTCCATCTATCTCTGGAAGTGGCTCCTCAGGAAACGGAGGTTGGCTGTCACTGTGGGCACCAAGGTGGAAGGGAAAATGGACGTTAAATGTGTGGAACCAAGGTAAATGCGGGGTAAGAGAGGAGTTTCATGAGAGTACACAAGGATGGATATAAAACATGTAATATTACACCATAACATATAGGAGATGACAGACTGATAATGTAAACCATAATGTAAAACATGGGATAACTAAGAATGTAAAAAAATGTGTATCCTAAAGTATGCACCAAAATGTAAGCATAGATGTCACCTTGTTAGAAAGCTATTGTCTTAGATGCTGTACATCACGTTAAGTAAATATGATGTGAATAGGGTGTAAGTGTATCACGGTGGAAGGGAAAAGGTTTTGTGGTGGATGTGTGGGAGTGCTGTATATTGCATACATGAATTGCTGTAGTCTAGGGCTCCTGTGAGGAGAAGCTCTATAATTAGGGAAAAAAAAAAGAAAGAAAGTTAGGATGTAGAATTTTTTCCAAGTCAACACGTATTCTTTATCTAACCTTTAAACCCATCGCTATATGCCATTCCCTAGTAAGGGACCCTGACATTATATTGGGCTTCAAATTTTGGGGAGCTCTGGATCACAGAGTGTTTCAACAATGGCAATGGAGGGATACTGGTATAGGATACCATTGACAGGTGATATATGGCTGACAGGGAGCTGTACAGAACATATGTCCAGGGTGCATGGTAATGTTTGGATATACTCATAGTGGCAACAATTAAAAACCACAGCAGGGGGGGTACTGGGTTCCTGGCCAGTGGTGCTCTGTTGTGGTCCCTAGGGGAGCAGCAACAGTTTCCCAGGTGCAGCGGTGGGGACCGGGAGGGAGTGAGGGTTCAACAGTGAGCCCCTGATGCTAATGACTATGCTTATGAGCTGATAAGCCTAAAATAAGAACAAGGCCTAGAGCAGCATTGTGCCTGGGAATTTCCTCTTGTCAGCCTTCATGTTACTCAAATGTGGCCAGTCTCGAAGCCAAACTCAGCATGTAAATGCAATGCCTTCCCCCCAGCGTGGGACATGACACCCGGGGATGAGCCTCCCTGGCACCGAGGGACCACTATCAACTACCAACTGATGATGCAACTGGAAAATGACCTTATATGGAAGGTTCAATGCAGATCAGCAGAATATCCTTGTCTACATAAAATAACATGACTTTAAAATGCTATTTGACCTAATGTAAGGGGGAAATGGAAAGGAGAAATGAGTTTATATGGCTACGAGTCTCTAAAAAAGAGTCTGGAGGCTGGCAGAAGGATTGCCCTTATGCACAACTGAGCAGAGTCTGAGAGACAGATAAAGCAGATACAACCCCCAGATATTGGTTCCTTTGAGGGCTGAAGAGACCCATGGGAGTTATGGTCATGGCTGATGGGGTTAACTACCAGGTCAGATGGCCCCTCTTTGGAAATGGTGTTTATATGTGATGAATCTGGACTCAGATGGGATCTCTCTTTATAAGACTTTCATGCTAATGTGCTGGAGGTGCAGTTAGTGCTGGGGTTTAAGATATATTTAGGGGATTTGAATCTCTGGACTGACAATGTGATAGCCAGGTCTTGAGCCTCAACAGACTCCAGCACCTACAATCTGATTTACTGGACTTACCACACTCAGCTAAGATGGAGTTGAAGAAGGACAACCACCCCACCATGGAGCCTAGAGTGATTACAACTGAAAGTGGGAGGATTTGCATCCAGCATCCATGTGGAATCTGAGCCTCCTCTTGACATAGAGGTGCAATGGACACAACCAATCCAATATCCACATAGAAGAGGTGGCATTGGATTGGGAAAAGTGGACATGGTGGCTGATGGGTATGGGGAAAGGCAGGAAGAGATGAGAGGTGGAGGCGTCTTTGGGACATGGAGCTGCCCTGGATGGTGCTTCAGGGGCAATCATCAGGCATTGTAAATCCTCACAGGGCCCACTGGATGGAATGGAGGAGAGTATGGGCCATGATGTGGACCATTGACCATGAGGTGCAGAGGTGCCCAAAGATGTACTTACCAAATGCAATGGATGTGTCAGGATGATGGGAACGAGTGTTGCTGGGGGGGGGGGGGAGAGGTGGGGTGGGGGGGTGGGGTTGAATGGGACCTCATATTTATATTTTTAATGTAATATTATTACAAAGTCAATAAAAAAAAAAGAAGAAAAAAAAGTCTACCAGAGCCTGTCTCCTCTGTAAGTATAATAAAAGAAGGTTATTTCATAGATATGTAAGACTGACCTTGTGTAAAATAGTCATAAAATTGATGGTAAGATATTACGATGTTCTTCAACATACTCTCTAAGTATATAGGAAAGATTAGAAAGGAAAACGTTGCTCAAGATGGAGATTTGTTATTGAATTGAAATAACAGAAGATTAAGAAAAGATTTTTATTAAAGGGAAATATAACATTCCACTTTCTTGATGAATTGTTGCTGTGTTAAAGTTAATCAATTCTGCTTGGTGAGTGCTCCGATGCTAAACTCCTAGAATGAAATATTAACTAGTCATCCTAATACTTGAAAAAGAAGCTATGTTAATACTCTGGCCTCCTTTCTCAAAAAGAAAAAGAAAAAGAAAAAGAAAAAAGAAAAAGAAAACAAAGAAAAGAAACAGAAAAGGAAACCAAAATGGAAAGGGAAATGGAGAGGGGAAGAAAAGGGGTAGGGGAGTGGAGAAGATAAGAAGAGAAGAGGAAAATGTGTGGGCTAGGAGGAAGAACTTTAACTGAGTTTAGAATTCATCATTGAAATAAAATAATATAAAAGGTAAGTTTCAGGATGCTCCAGGAGCAAGGAAAATATAAATTATGAAAATCATAAAGTCAGCTTCTAGTCAAACCACCCACTTCAGTAATGACCACTGCACCACACGGCTTGTCAAATTTCACACCCCCTTGGAAGCCATGATTACATTAACCATAACCAACTTCGTACCCTACTGGGCCAACCTGTTCAGTGAGCTGATAAACCAGATTTGGGTACTCACCTTCAAGTAGTTTAGAGAGCAATACTAAGATCTGGTCTGCTTACTCATTGTAGCTTTTGAATATCATGCATTGCTGCCCAAAATGTCACTCTTTAAAGTTAAAGAAGTCATATCTGCCAGTAATCAACTTTAATCAGTTATTTAGTTTCAAGTTGCCAGCACTTGGGGTGAGTATTCCTTTGTAAACATACCTGAATTTCATGCTGCTTTGTTATGTGGGTACTTGCATAATTTATAGCCCCAACATTGGCTAAGGATTATAGGATATCTGTGCCCAGTGTGTACATTTTGTTCTTTCATAGAGAAAGCATTTACTTTAAAAAGATAATATTAATAATTTCATCTCCTCATTTTTCCTTAATTTTTTTTGTTAAATGTATAATTAGTGCAAAATAAAATGGGCTTTACTCTTCTCTCTACTTTTTGTACCTTGCTCTTTTTGCCTAAGTCCCTAAAGCAGGCAGAAGGACAATTTTACTTATTCATCTTGAGTGTAGCTTTTCTCAACAAGTTTGATTTTTTTATCTCCATCATCACACAAGTCCCCTTAGCAAGAAATGGGGAATTCTATTCCTCTTAATATTCTGTGGAAGGTTGAATTACATATCCCAGGGAAAAGAAAAAAACAAACAAACAAACTTGTTCTTAATCATAATCCATTCCTGTGGGTATGAATCTATTCTAAGTAGATTCCTTTGAAGTTACTATTTTTGTTAAGATGTGGCCCAACTGAATGAGGTTGGGCCTTAATCCTATTCTTAGAGGCTTTATGGAGGAGAAGAAGCTGTAGGCCAACTGAGCCCAAAAAAGAAAGGAGAGGACATCGCCGTGTGATGGGAAAGCCAAGGAACCCAAAGGCTGATGGCCAGGCAGAACCTACAGATCCTGGGAGAAAGCAAGCAAGTCTCTGAAACCATGGGCTAATACATTCCTGTTGTTAAGCCACACCATGTGAGTTATTGTCCTAGAGCTGGCAAAGTAAGATACATCCAATATATATTTCTTAAATAATCTATTCTCTTTTAAAAGTAAAAAAAAAAAAAAAAGGGTGCATTACCAAACCATTAATCATTACATGAAGAGCCCCCAAAATCCATTCATAAAGTGGAGTATATTTACAGTAAATGCCAAAGTAACCTTTGAGTTCAGGGTTTGGAAAGACGGTGAGGAAAAGTCTTTGTCATCACCAATGTCCCACGCATCACTAGTATTCCGGGCAAACTCATGAAAACTGGAGGCCTTCTTATTCTTCAGAGGAACTGCATTGACTTTTGAGCGCTCTTTAATGAAATTTTTGGTGAGCAGTGGGTCCAGAGGAGGGTGCTGTGCTCCATGCACAGGCTGGATGCTCCCCGGCAGCTTGGCGCTCCTCTTCCAAAATTGCGTGCTGTTCTCAGCAGCCATTGCTCTGGCCCGGGGTAGGCGTTGTAGGTGGGCCAGGGGGGGACCCAGCCAGACACCCCCAGGCCCCTCAACCCGAGGGCCAACCTAGGCCGCTTCCCTGGCCGTCACCCGCTCCCAGTTCCTGGGGGCGCCATCTTGGATGTGGGTGACCCTCCACCCAGAGCCACTGCCATTGGTGGGTTTCTCAGGCTATGGACGGGGTGCACCAATGGGGAGCGTGATTCCTGCATGCCCCTGAAGCCGACCGGTAACATCAATGACATCATTTTAATAACCGTTTACTCCATCAGTGAACATGAGGTTGAATCAAGTTATCGACATGTACTTACATAATATAGATTCTTATTTTCTATACTGTTAATGAGACAGATAAATAAATTACTGTTATGTAGCTATTGATATATGAACACACGTGTTACTAATATGAATTAATAAAATAAAATTGAGTCCATTGTTCGTGTAATCTTCGTTTGCCCTTAAGATATCAAACATGCTGTATTATCTTAGAGAGAAGGATAAAATGCAATAAAGGGCCAAATCTTTACACTCTTTCTCCAAATATCTGCCACCAAGTTACACTTATATGATGATAGAAACAAAAAATAAAAGCATTGGTGAAAGCATTCCTGAAAACCTGCAAAAGAGTTAAGAACTAAAATCTTTCTCATTATTCCCGTTCCCAGGGAATGGAAACACCACCACTGTGGCATGTTTCAGCAAGACTCAAGGTGAGGGGCAAAAACAATCCAAACCCACAACTCCATCTCAGAATGTCTTGATCATTTAGCATCCTCTGAACAAATATCACTTATCTGATTTCTTTCCACTTTACCTGCAAGTCCCTTTCAGCTGCATTTGACATTCTGTAACAAATCACATACTTTAATACTCTTAAGTCACTTACCACCTACTGATGTCTTGATGTTTAAGTCTTGTGCAAGACTATCACTCTCTTCCAAGCAAAAAAATGTGCTTTCTAGAAATCTGCACAACTTTCCCCAAACATCAGGTCCCTGTGCAGTTGACCTTTTGAGGGAGGTCTTTAAAAATTATGCCAAAAAAAAAAAAAAAAAAGCTGTTTTCCTGCATCACACAAAAGAACTCAGAATAAGGTATTACTAAAGTAACTTCACTGGAGTTTCCTGATAGTGAGAAAATGCACATTAACATATACTCTATCCTAATTGTTTTTCCCTATAGAAAGTGAATTTAAATTAATTAAAATGACAGATTCCTACCACTATTTCTAAACTTGATCTTAACCAAAAGGCCAAGAAGCAATTAACTAGTCTTATTTCTAGATATCAGTGTGAAATAAAAATCAAGGCAAATGCCCAATTCTAGAAAATAGAAATAAACTAGGTATCTCTTTCTGTATGTGTGGTGATGGACATCAAGGAAATTGCATAAACGTGTTTTCACTTCTTCCTCAAATTGCAATTGGGAATATACGAACAAAAGTCAGTGGTGTATAAATAAACCTCTAGTTTTTGTGTGTTTTGTTTTAAATAATGTTCCTCTTAGTCTGCCTACCACGTGGGCCAACTGATTTGGTGTCTAAACAATTTCACATCAAAATACCAATCAGTCCAGCTATTCCAGAGAGCTTGTAGGATTTTGTGGGTTTAAAATATGAACACATTGAATATTACAGGTTCAAAGAGGCACCCACAGCGAAACAATCAAAGTCCTTAGATACATAACAGATAGGAGTTCTGCCAGGAAGAAAACACTTGTATGATGGAGACATCTCAGGTCTGCATCCACCTCACACCACCCGGCTTGGTCATCTGTTACAACTTCCTGAAGCCAATTTCTTTCTTATTTGTATGTGGAATAGAGGCATTCCCTAAGGAAATACACAAGAATGAGGTGTTTCATGGGTGCAGTCAGGATGTAACAAATGACTTAAAGCAACCATCTGAAAGGTAGCCATTTTGCATTTTCTAAGTCCATTTACTACACTTCTGCTATACTGTGGAGACCTAACCAAGACCCTAAATGTTTCATTATGTCTGGAAGACTCTAAAAGATGAACTTTTTATAAAGTAATACGTTTCTCTGGGCATATCTGTTGCTTCCAGGAAACCATAACTATGATGGTTATTAAATATAGTGGGCTAGTAGAAATGCCCTGAATGTTTCAGCTGCAATGAAAATAAATAAAAGGATGCCAAGGGTTACAGATGACCCACCTTATTCTCAAGGGTAAACCACTGTCACGTTTGCCTGGTATGTTCTTTGTCATACCTTAATATTTAGCAAGAATTATATAGAATAGAGGCCATTTTTAAAAAGAACTGCTATTGCCCAAACAAAAAATTTCAAATATATTTAATAGTAGGCACACTTAACTACAGTTAAATAATGAAAGGTTAATGGAATAATGTCCCAGCTCATTTCCCATCTCTGTGAAAACATCACTCTTTTATTATTAAATTAATTCTCCTAATGCTCAGGGCATATCACCCCTACTCAGAATCCTTTAATCCCTCCTTAGTAGGCACTGGGTGAAGTCCAATCTTCTCATCCTGGACCCCAAGATATGGTAAGCTGCCCTCTCCTGACATCTCTAAATTTAACTTCCCTACATGGGCTAAATCTTCTCAGTCAAATTCTTCAAGTCATTGTTGCAAGAACAAAATGTCAACATTCCCTTAAGATTTTGCTCACACCATTGTTTCTATCTGTTCACTCCTCTCTGCATGTACAAGTCACACTTTCCTTCAAGACTTCCACAGATGATGCCAGAGTGTGCTGATGGTAAAGTGTCACTTTCTCAATAATTATAGCTATTCTTCTTATTAGCTACCAGACACTGTGCTTGGAAAATCCTCACTATAGGAGAATTCCCAACTTTGATATTAAGAAATCAAATTTGAAAAACCACTTCAAATTGTTACACATTTCATTCATGCAGTCCACATATATTTTTCAAGTGTCTATTCTGCCTAGAAATCTTGGCCAATAGTTTCAAACATGTTCTTTTAAAGCATATTAAGTATGTTTTAAGAGATATATAATATAGACATTAGTGACACAATATTATTCTCTAATTCACAAATATTATTCAAATTTTGCCAATGTCACAGTGATGATTTTTATAGCAACAGGAAATCCAAAAGAATGCTTGGCATTCAGACCTCAGGTTACTTTAATCTTTAATTTGACTGAGTTTTGTGTTTCATGACCTTGGCATTTTTAAAGCTGCAGTCCAGTTATCTTGGAGAATGTCTCTCAATTTGGATTTGCTTGATGTTTCCTTATTATTAGATTCAGATTATGCATTTTTGGCAGGAGCATCTCAGATGTGATGAAATGATGCTGATTTATTCTCAATGCACCTAAGGTACATGGTATTGGCTATTGCGGTCACCCCTCGGGCTGAAGCGTGGTTTGCTGGCCTGGCAGGGGGGTGGCCGCGGTAGGCCAAGCCACTGCCCCCATAATAGGGTGGCTGGTCGGACTCACCGCCACCCCTGAAGGAAGCTCGGCATGGGCGCAGAGTGCCCTCGGGTCTCCCCTTCTTGGCAGCCGTGCTTCCGCGGCCGCCCCTCCTCCCGGATGGCACCACACGATGCCTGTGGGGCGGCGCCCTTCTTCTTCCTTCTCCCTGCGCAGGCGCAGGGCGGAAAAATCCAGTCTGCCCTTTTCCCCTCCCCCGACAGCAGCAACAGCCAGGCGTGGGCGGGAAACTCAAGTCTGCCCTCCACCCCAGCAACAGCAGCCACTAATCCCTAAACCCTGCCCCTTCCCCCAGCAACAGCGACAGCCAATCCCTAACCACCACCCCTCCCCCATCCAGTACCGCCCACTGACCTTTCACCGGCAACCAATCAGAACAGGGCGTGGCTTCGACCAATCAGTCTTCCCCAGCCCCTATAAAACTGTTGCCTCTCCCTCAATAAAGTTGGACTTGCGTGTTTACCTTGTCTCCGCGGTAGTTTTTCTGCCGTGCGCCCTCCAGTCCTGAGAGCCCCCAACAAGGGCCTGGCCTCCCTTGTCCCCAGTTCGTCGCCTGCTTCTCCGGGTGACCCCTTCGTCGCCGGCTTCGCCGGGCGACCCCATCAGCCGAACCGCGCAACCCCTTGTGAGACCGATCCCTCGTCTGCTGCCGGACCGACCCCTCGTCCCAAGTGGGAACGACCCCTCGTCCCAAGCGGGACCGACCCCTCGTCCCAAGCGGGACCGACCCCTCGTCCCAAGCGGGACCGACCCCTCATCCAGAGCTGGACCGACCCCTCGTCTGCAGCCAGACCCCACCTCTACCGACCGAGCAAGCCGCTGCAGCTATTCCTGTGATTCTCGTGTGGAAGCATATAGTGTGATTCTGGAAGTCATTCTACCTGAGTTTACATTCCAACTTAGTGTCTTTGCATGTGCGTGTGAAACTTTATTTACAAAATCAAAGGGTGAGTTGGATTTTGCCCATGGACTTTTGGTTATGCTGGCAGAACACTCTGGGTTCTGGGCTTCTAGGTTCTTGACTTATGCCACATGAAAGAATTTAAAGCAGCCATAGGGTAGGAAAGGAAGTAAAGAGCTTATTAAGAAAAAAGAAAAGAATGGATGTTCCTAGATATGGACTGCAGCATGCTGCAGGGTGAGTGACGCAGGCAGAAGCCTCAGGTTAGGTCTTTTAAAACCTTGACTCCTCCCCCTTCCGAATGTTGGAAAAAGCTCCAGCCTTTTGTTCTTCTGATTAGTTGCCTTATGATCCCCACCTCTTAGCTCTCAGAGGCCCAATGAGGAGGCCTATTTGGGGTTATCTGGGGTATCTCCTTGACCCGGGAAAGATTTCCAAGTGGAATCTTGTAGCTGGGTCTTGGGAAATCTTTCCAGCAACCTTACCGTCAGGAGGTTGCTGGGTGGAGTCTCACGGCCATGTTGTTTGTCTGCCATGTTGTCTGCCAATCTTCAGCTGTGACCCAAGTCTTCCCTTTCCCTGTCCTAGCCTGCCTCAGTTATTGACTCCTAGTCCAGGCAATAGAGCACAAAAATGGTAAGTAGACAATCCATCTTAACAAAGGATGCCACATTAGAAATATTTAGCAACTGTCTTTTTAAAAATGTAGGTCCTTTCCTATTTTTTACAGTTTGAAAAATGTTTTTTCTTTATTGGAGAAGTTGTGGGTTTACAAAACAATATGGTACAGGATTCCCATATACCACCCCACCACCACACCACTTGCATTGGTGTGGAACACTTGTTACAATTAATGTAACATTCGTAACAATTCTGCTTCATACTAAGTGTAAGCAGATTATAAGGAATATAATTAACCTCCCTGTGCCTCAGGTTTCTCATTCATAAAATGTAAATATTAATACCTGTCTTCCAGGGTTGGTCTGAGGATTAAAACTGTGCCTGTCCCATAGTAAACACTACATGTCATCATCATCAACTAGTCCCATGTTTTTAAATATCATCATAAAATACCTCTCTGGTTCCAACATTTCCTACATTCCAAAAATATTTCCAGCAGTTGGACACAAAATGGTGACTAGTGTCTAATGAAAATCTCAAAATTAACATTAATGCCTATCTGAACACTTTATATAGGTCATGTCTACAGTTCCCCCCACTCATCCCATCTTCCTCATCTCAGATAACAGCCAGAAGGCTGTTTTTCTATTTCCAGGGTGCTTAAAGCAAATACCATGATATGGGTCAGGTTAAACAGTGGGAATTTATTTGCATATGTTTATGTGTTTGGTGTGGTTTTTTTTTATTAGAAAAATTGTGGGTTAATAGTAAAATCAGGTGTAAATACAGGATTCCCATATATCACCCTACCACCAATATTTTTCATTGGTTTGGAATATTTGTTACAATTGATGGTGGCACATTTTTATAATTATACTATTAATTAAAGTCTGTGGTTTAATTAGGGATGCTTGTTTGTGTAGTGTGTTCCCCAGATTTTAAATTTGTATTCTGTTACCATATATACAATCTAATATTTCTCCTATTAAACTTATTCAGAAATATATTACAGTGCTGTTGTGTTCCCAATGTTGTTCTATCATTATCATCATCCCTTTCCAAAATATTTCTATCTTTCCAAATAGGAACCCAGTATATTTGAAGTAGTTCCCATTCCATAGCCCCACCCCAACCCCTGGTAACCTATATTGTAGGTTCTGACTCTATGAGATTGCTTATTCGAATTGTTTCAAATCAGTGAGATCACACAATATTTGTTATGTTTTTGTCTGGCTTATTTCACTGAACAAGATGTCTTCAGTGGCCATCCATGTTGCTGTATGTATCAGAATTTCTTTCCTTTTTAAGACTGAATAATATTCCACTGAATGTATATACTATATTTTATTTATCCATTCATAAGTTGATGGACACCTGGGTTGCTTCCATCTTTTGGAAATTGTGAATAATGCCACTATGAAGATCAGTGTGTAAATAGTTGTTTGAGTTCTTGTTTTCAATTCTTTTGGGGTATATATTTAGTAGTGGAATTGTCAGAACTGCCAAAATGTCTTCCGTAGCAACTGTACCATTTTACATTGCCAGCAGCAATGAATGAGTGTTCCTATTTCTCTGCAACTTCTCTAACATTTGCTATTTTCCAGTTTTTTAATAACTGTTGTTCTAATGGGTATGAAATGGTATCTCATTGTGGGGTTTTTTTTGTTTGTTTGCTTTTATTTATTTCTCTCCCCTTCCCCTCTCCCACCCACCCAATTGTCTGCTCTCTGTGTCCATTCACTGTGTGTTCTTCTATGATAACTTCTATCCTTATCAGCAGCACCGGGAAACTGTGTTTCCTTTTGTTGCATCATCTTGCTGTGTCAGGTCCTTATGTGTGTGGTGCCATTCTTGGGCAGGTTGCACTTTCTTTCATGCTGGGTGGCTCTATTTATGGGGCAAACTCCTTGGGTGTGTGTCTCCCTTATGCAGGGGACAACCCTGCATGGCATGGCACTCCTTGTGCACATCAGCACTGTGCATGGGCCAGCTCCAAACGGGTCAAGGAGGCCCGGGGTTTGAACCGCAGACTTCCCATGTGGTAGGCAGATGCCCTATCCATTGGGCCAAGTCTGCTTCCCCCATTTTGGTTTTGATTTGCATTTTCCTGATGGCTAAAGATGTTGAGAATCTTTTCATATGCTTTCTGCCCATTTGTATATCTTCTTTGGAGAGATGTCTGTTCAGGTCTTTTGCCCATTTTGTAATTGGGTTGTTTGTCTTTTTGTTGTTAGGTAGAAGCATTTCTTTATATATGCTGCATATTCATCCTCTATCAGATACGTGGTTTCTTAATATTTTCTACTATTTTATAGGTTGTCATTTTATTATCATGATAAATTCCTTTCAATAACAAAAGTCTTATCTTAAGGTTTCATCAGTAAAACTTAATAATCTGATATAGGCACTCATAACTTATCAGTTATGTATAAAACAGAGATTAGTGGGTATATGGCAGCTGTTCAGCAAATTGAATGAAAATTAAGCCATTTTAAACATTAAATTCTGAAATTTGAGAGAGAATATATTTACATCAGAAATAAAACCAAAAAAAAAAAATCACATTTCACCATTACTCCTCCTGCTCTTGTGGTAAACATCACAAATTAATTATGGACACTCCTTTAAAGAGTAATGCAAAAAATATAAAAGGAATGAGAGAAATATGATATGCTAGAAATATATACTTTGCAGCTCCAGAGTAATAATTGAATCAGGCAAGGATTATTGTGATCACCCAAACATTACTGGGGAATACACTATTTATATCTTGCCACAGTATCATCCTACAGATTAATTTTTAGTTAGGAAAAAATCATAAACCAAAAATGGGCTTCAATGAAGTGGTCACCGCTTTAACCAAATGATCATAGGTAGCATCATTTATATTGAGACAATACAGTGGTGACAGCATGAAATTCAACATCTCCTATGAAGTACTCTATTCAAAAATTGCAACCCCAATCTAGGCAAGCCTTTAGATTAATCTTTTAGTTTACTGAAAACACATGGCATAGATAAACAAGTTAATGACATGGCAGAACAATAAGACCAATACAAGAAGGGGAATTTCTGAAAGACAACTGGCCAGGTCTTCTCATAAGTCAATATTAGTTTCAAAAAAATAAAGGAAAAAAGTGGGGGACTAGTCTAGATTAAATGAAACTAAAGAAGAAATTTTAATTTGGCCACTATTTAGATAAGATTAGAGAATTAGAAGATTATTGTCAGCTTTATTAGGTGTGGGAAAATATTCTTATTTTAGAATATGCAAACTAAAGTATTTAAGGGTGAGGTGGTTTGATGTCTGCAACTTACTTGCAGATGGTTCACAGAGAGATGAACAGATCAGTAGATAAAATAGATATGGCCAAATGGTAACAAGGATAAAGTTAGGAGGAGAGACTTTAGAGTCAAACCTGGATAGTGTCAAGGCCTAGATCCATCTCACTTTAGTTCTGTGGTCTTGAGAATTTTTAAAAGCTCTCCATGTATTCCATTTCCTCTTTGTGCAATGAAATTCATACTGGTATCTTTTCATAGGATTGCTGTAAGAATGAAATGAGCAAGTGCATACTAAAGCACTCAACATCAGGCCTAGGAAAATAATGTTAGCTAAAATAATCATTAATAGTTAAAAAAACTCAATCTCTTATTACCCTATGCCCTACCCTATGTTCTACAGTATTAATGATTTGATTAATCAGTGTCAGCAACAGAACCCAAATCCAGTCTGTGGTAAAAGATAAATAAACTTGCATACCTTAAACTCTATTATCCAATATGACAATGGAGTTAGAACTCCCAATTTTAGTTGCAAGTTACCACAGTACTTTACTGAGATATTAATTCTCAAAGTTTTGTTAGAATATCATGCACTGATGATTCCAAAGGCACTCAGGATCTTGCCATATGAAGGTTATCACAAAAAATGTGTATTTATTGCTTCACATAAATGGTATAGATGGCATGGATTTCTAGGTGATAATAAAAGGTGGAGAGAGATAGAACTGGAGAGAAAAAGGAAGGGAGAAATACAGACCATGAAGATAAATTTATTTCTTCTATATGAAAAATGAGGAAAACTGGAGACTGCATCAAATTATACCTGGGAACAGTGCAGAGAAGCACATTAAGATTTTATAAGCAAAACAAAGGTCGACAGAGCTGAAAACTGGATAGGCAAGTACACAGCTAATACCAACTCAAAAAAGGAAAGAAAAATATATGATTTCTGGCAGTATTGTTCCACATGATAGCAAAATCTTAACTTATCTTGCACAAAAAGTGAGGAGAGTGTCAAAAAGCAAAATCTTTCAGTCTCTAATGCATGTTCATTTTTTAATATTTACTGTTCAGGACATTAATTGGAGGAAATTTTCTTCATTATTAACATAGGAATATTTTACATGCTTCAATTCATTAAAACATATTTTGAGAGAAGCCAATGTGACTCAAGTGATAGGGCTTCTCCCTACCATACGGGAGGCCCTAGCTTCAATCCCTGGGGCCTCCTGGTGAAAATGAAGAAGAGAAAGCATGCCTGCGAGGTGAGCCAGTGTCTGCACAGCAAGCCGAGTGCCCGCACAAGTTCCCGTGCACGTGCCTGTACAGTGAGCTGAGTGCATGCATGGCAAGCCAAGTGCCTGCACGAGTATCTGTGTGGTGAGCCAGTGCCTGTGGGGCAAGTCAGTGCCCATGCAGTGAGCTGAGTGTCCACACAATGAGCCAGTGCCCGTGCAAGTGAGTCATGTAGCAAGATGATGATGCAACAAAAGAGAGATGAAGGGGAGAGTCAAGGGGAAGCACAAGAGAGACAAGAAACTAAGGTGGTGCAGCTGAGAGGGAGACTCAGGGAAACTCCCTCCACATCAGAGGTCCCCAGGATTGAATCCTAGAGGAGAAGAAATGAGAAAAGAAGACCAAATAGATACAGAAGATCACACAATGAATGGACACACAACAAAAATAGCAGGGTGCGGTGGGGAGGGGAGGGGGAAGGGAGAGGGGAGAAATAAATCTTAAAAAAACATTTTAAATATTCAAGTAACGAATTTTAATTTTCGACCTCAAAGTTAATATTTTAGTGAGTTAGTATTGAGAGTTTATATTTTATCTTTCAATTGGTGCTCTGATTCGTGAAACAAAAAAATGTAGAGGAGAAGGCCATCGAATGACAATGGATGCCCTATGCAGGAAACGGTGGTCTGGCAAGGCCACTCAGATTAGGTGGCTTTTGAGTTGTCATGTAGAACTGAATATAAACACATAAATGGATAAAAAGTAATGAAAAATTGCTAAATTTTTTTAAAATTTTTTATTCATTTTTAAAAAATTTTACATTCAAAAAATATGAGGTCCCATTCAAACCAACCGCCCCCACCCCACCACTTCCCCCACAGCAACACTCTCTCCCATCTTCATGACATATCCATTCCATTTGGTAAGTATATCTCTGGGCATTGCTGCACCTCATGGTCAATGGTCCACATCAAAGCCAATACTCTCCCACGTTCCATCCAGTGGGCCCTGGGAGGATCTACAATGTCCGGTAATTGTCCCTGAAGCACCACCCAGGACAGCTCCATGTCCCAAAAACGCCTCCACATCTCATCTCTTCCTCCCATTCCCCACACCCAGCAGCCACCATGGCCACTTTTCCCACACCAATGCCACATTTTCTCTGTGGACCTTGGATTGGTTGTGTCCATTGAACATCTATGTCAAGAGGGGGCTTAGATTCCACATGGATACTGGATGCAATCCTCCTGCTTTCAGTTGTAGGCACTCTAGCTCCATGGTGTGGTGGTTGACATTCTTCAATTCCATGTTAGCTGAGTGGGGTAAGTCCAATAAATAAGAGTGTAGGAGCTGAAGTCTGTTGAGGCTCTGGGCCTGGGTGTCTTATTATCAGTCCAGAGATGTTGCCGCCTTTCTCCGCCCCTCCGACCTTCCAGCCCCCGCCACCCTTCCCGCCAGTCCCGCCCATATTACCAACCTACAATCTGCCCTCTTCCCCAGTAACTGCTTACGGCGTATTACCAGAGGTCTGCCCCCCCAGTTTTAGCCAATCCGCAGCCACCCCTCCGCCCTGCTCTCCCCTTCATACTCCACACCCTTCCCTGCCTATATAACCAAGTGTACTTCCGCAATAAAGCAGACCTGTTCTTGCGCTCAAGCGGTCTCCGTGGTTTTTCCCCAACCGCGCGTCCCCCACGCCTGGAGAACTGGTGCTCCCTCTTGGGGCACCCCCCGCCGGTGGTTCGGCAGGAGCAAGCCCCCCCGACTCTTGGGCCTGAGCGAGGACGAAACCCTCTCGCTCAGCTACAACTGGCGCCCAACGTGGCGGCTCCTCCCCCGGCCCCTCTCTGCTGCTGCTGCTGCTGTGAATCGGACGGCCCATCCTTGTTCTCCAGGTAGGGACCCCTCGCCGTCGTCCTGTCTCTATTTCAACATGGGCGCCTCTCTATCTACGCGTCAGGTGCCGCAAGTCAGGGCCCTCGCCGCCCTGCTCGACACCAATGGAGTCCGTGTTTCCCTGCGGCAACTCCAAAAATACTGGGACCTTCTGCTCCCCTTTAATCCGTGGCTCACCACTTGCCAACTCTGGAGCCCAGACACATACTCTCGACTCATAGATCGAGTCGCCTCTGCAATGGAGCATGAAAAACGCTCCTTCCCGCCAGGCCTCTTACCCGTTCTAGTCGCCATCCGCGCCTGTCTCCTCGGTGCCCCATCCGAGACTATTCATGAGGCTTCTCTCAAGCAGCCTCTAGACTGTAACCCCAATGAGTCCGCCGACACTGACTCTCTGTCTGACCAACTTGCGGCCGCCCTCGAGCATGAGCCCCCCCGTCCGAGCTCCCCGCGGCACACAGAGACCACTCCTGCGGCTCCCCAAAATGGCGAACTTCCACCTTCTTCCTCCACCTCTGCCCAAAATGGCGCACTTCCAGCTTCTTCTTCACCGGGACCGGAGCCCGCCGGCGGGAACAAAGGTGCTTCTTCCCGCCTTTACCCGCCTCTTCCTGCCCTGTCAGCATCCGGCTCCGCCCCGGAAACTGTACGGTCGCCATCTTCCGCTAAACCGGAAACTTCCCCCGCGCCATTTTGTTCACAACCGGATGCAGTTACTCCGCCATCTTGGCCGGCACCCAGAAGTGACGCAGTTACTCCGCCATCTTGGCCGGCGCCCGGAAGTGACGCAGTTACTCCGCCATCTCGGCCGGCACCCGGAAGTGACGCAGTTACTCCGCCATCTTGGCTGGCGCCCAGAAGGGACACGGCCACCCCACCATCTTGGCCCGGAAGTGCCCCGCCGCCATTTTGTTGTCATCAAAATGCTGCCTGGCCGCCATTTTCTCACTTATTTTCCGCTTATCCCTCGCCACCACCGTATGGCAGTAGCCCTCCACCTACTCCTAGCGAGGCACCCTCTCATACCCCCCAGCTTTACCCACTAAATCTACAACCTATGCCGCAACGACCTCAAACTTGGCTGCCCTTCACAGCGGAAGAAGTTAAAACCCTCCGCAAAGCTGTTAAAGAAGATGGAGTCGGCAGCCCTTATGTAACGCAGCTCCTTGAAGAGCTGGCAACTCAACTCGTTCTCCCAAACGACTGGATTTCCCTGGCCCGCACCATCTTAACACCAGGCCAGTTTCTTGAATGGCGAGCTCACTACCAAGCAGCCGTTGACCAGCAAGTAGTAGAAAATGCCCAAGCTGGTGTCTTAGATCCACCTGATGCGTATACGGGGATCAACAACTACGCGGACCCTCGTCCATATCTACACATTGACCCAGTATTTTGGCACCGGGTAAAATTCCTCGTCCACCGGTCCTTTTCTCTGGTCTCCACCAAGCAGCCCACCAAGCTTGCACAACTGCTTCAAGACTCCAATGAAACTTTCCCAACATTCGTCGCCCGCGTCCTGGAAGCTTGCCAGCGTAAAATTTCTAGTGAAGACGCTCAGTTCGCACTCGCCAAAGAGCTCATCATAGATGGATGCCTTGTGCCCTTCCGGGCTGTGGTCCTCCCCATACGTGATAAAGATATCCACGAATGGGTTCTCGCCTGTCGCGACGTTGACCCGCAAGTCAAAACGCTCACTGCTGCCTTTGCTTCTGCCATGGCCGTTTCATCTACTCCCACCTCCGTCTGCTTTCGGTGCGGTCAGTCCGGCCATTTCGTCCACGAGTGCCCTCGGCCAGGCCCAGCACCCCGCTCTGCCCTACCACCGCGAAGACCAAGAGGCCCTTCTACGCCGTGTCCACGCTGTGGAAAAGGATATCACTGGGCTCGTGACTGCCGTGCCATCCAAAACTACCAGCAGCCTTTAAACTCCCAGTGGGGCAGGCCTCAGCCCCACCCGCAAGAGGTCCTCGAGAAGGCTCCCAAGCCATAATGTGGACAATGCCTATCTCACGTCATCAAAAACCCTCATTAGAGCTTAAGATAAATGGGCAATGGCTCGATGGACTCTTAGATTCTGGCGCTGAAGTCTCCTGTATTCCCTTCGAAGTTGCTGCGTTCAATCACTGGCCCCTCGAGACTGGCCCTCAAGTCATCGGCGCCATGGGAGCCGCTACCTCCTGGAAAACATCCCAACCTCTGCATTGGAGCGACCGAGAAGGCCACGAAGGCCAAATTCGCCCACTCATCCTCTCTTCAGTCCAAACCATCCTGTGGGGGAGAGATGTCCTCAGCCAGCTAAATGCTCGAATCACCACAGAAGCCTTCTTAGCTGCGCTGCTCCCCCCCCCTTATAGGGGCCACTGCTCCCATCTCAAGACCTGACCCTATCCCTCTGGAATGGGACACAGAGGAGCCCATATGGGTCGAGCAGTGGCCCTTGCCAGCTCACAAGCTACAAGCTCTCTCTGCCCTCGTCGAAGAGCAATTACAAGCAGGGCATATTGAGCCGTCCACCAGTCCCTACAATTCGCCAATCTTCATCATTAACAAGAAAAACACGGGCAAGTTCCGCCTTCTCCACGACCTCCGAGAAATCAACAAGCATATTAAGCCAATGGGATCACCTCAGCCAGGATGCCCGCATCCCACCGCAGTCCCCCAGCATTTTCACGTGGCGACCATCGACATCAAGGACTGCTTTTTCTCTATTCCTCTTCACCCGCGAGACTGTCCACGATTTGCGTTTACAGTCCCACGCACCAACAACCAGGGCACAGCGCTTCGATTCCAATGGCGAGTGCTACCGCAAGGTATGCGGAACAGCCCAACCATATGTCAGCTCTATGTCAACCATGCCATTGAGCCGCTGCGCTCAAAGTTTCATCCAGAGCAAACATACATTCTCCACTATATGGATGACCTTCTCTTAGCAGCGAGCTCCAGCGCGCTCCTCAATGACCTGCTCTCTGCAGTGATGACAAACCTTTCAAGCCTCGGACTTACCGTGCAATCAGACAAAATAAACCTCCAACCTCCTTTTCAATTTTTGGGCTTTCATTTTCATCACTTCATTCAGCCCACAAGCCCACAAATTCATGTCTCTCACAAGATGACGCTGACTGAGCTCCAACAACTTTGCGGACAAATCAATTGGCTTCGCTCGGCGCTGCCCATCACAACAGCGCAGATGCAACCCCTCTTCAAGCTCTTGCAGACCAAAGACAGCCCACCAACTGCAGCCACCCGCAGCATCACCATCACTCCTGCTGCTCGAGAAGTCGTCCAGCAAGTTAGCGCCGCTCTGCAGCAGTGCCGCCTGGAGCGGTTCTCCCCTAACCTTCCAATTTTGGCTTTAGTTCTGCCAACGCCAATCACTCCCACAGGTCTCTTGTGGCAAGATGGCCCTCTCCTTTTTCTGCATACGTCAAAGAGCAAACTCCCGAAAATCTGCCCTTTTACAAGGGCCTGGATCGCGTTGGCCACTGACTTAGTACTTCTCTCCATACAAACGTATGGCATCCCGCCACACACCATTGTCTGGCCTTTAGATGCCAAGGAAGTTACCTCCCTCATCATGAACAATGCCCAAATGCAGAGCCTGGTAGAGCTCTTTTGTGGTTCCTTTGACAACCACTATCCTCATCACCGATTGCTGCAGGGAATGTCTCAATTGGCGTTTTCCAACCCATTCCATCCATTGCCCGCGCGGAACCCAATCCCTTCAGCCATCACTGCCTTCACAGATGCCTCAAAAACGGCATTTGCAGCCATTATATACACTCCTGGAAATCCTGAGCCACAGCAACTGCTGTTCGCAAATGACTTCTCTGTTCAAGTAGGTGAGCTTCTAGCCGTTGCTGCAGTCCTTAACCTCCACCCAAACCAGTCTCTCAACATCTTCACTGACAGCCTATACACCCTTCAAGTGTGCCGCAGCCTCCCGCTTGCCACTTTCTTACCGAGTGACTCAAACATTGACCGAGCGCTCGCCTTCGTACAGCGACTGCTTGAGGCGAGGCAGCAGCCTTGGTTCATTGCTCATATCAGAAGCCACTCTGGCCTACCAGGACCACTGGCTCAAGCGAATGACCTCGCTGATGCTTCTGTGTCCAGCCGGGTAAACCCAGTCCTCCTCCATGAAAGCCCTGCCGACGGGCCGCGACTTGGAGACTTTGTTAATCAAGCCAAGCTCCTGCATTCCCAATTCCACTTCTCTGCGCAGTCCATCCGGAAGCTCTTCCCCGACTTACCCATTGAAACTTGCAAACACCTTGTGCGCGCATGCCGGACTTGTGCGCCATTGTTGCCACTTGGGCCTTTGCAGCCTCAGGGTGTTAACCCCCACGGCCTCCGCCCAAACTCAAGGTGGCAATTAGATGTCACTCATGTCAGTGCATTTGGCCGCCTCAAATATCTTCATGTGGCAATTGACACCTTTTCACATCTGTGCTATGCAGTCCCTCTTACGGGGGAAAGTGCTAAACACTGCGTCCAGGCGCTTCGCCAAGCTATTTTGTTCATGGGAATTCCATGAGATCTCAAGACAGACAACGGACCAGCATATCACAGTACCGCCTTCGCCAGCTTCGTGCAGATGTATCACATCACGCATCATTTTGGCATTCCATACAATCCACAGGGGCAAGGAATCATCGAGCGCACTCACCAACAGCTCAAGCTACTCATTCAAAAAGAAAGGGCCTCCTCTCCCCACAAGGCCCCCACTGACATCGTGACTGCCTGCCTCATTCATCACAATCTCCTAACCTTCGATGACCATGGACTCTCCCCCACCCATAAACACTGGGGACCCATGTGGCAGCCCTCGCAAGCTCCCCTCGTCCATTGGAAAGACCCTGCCACAAATTGTTGGCAAGATCCAGCTCCCCTCCTAGCACAGGGGAGGGGCTTTGCTTGCGTCTTTCCAGATTCTGAGCCGCAGCTGCTCTGGGTTCCTGGGCATTGCATTCAGCCCGCCACTGACCCATTAGTTCCACCGAACGATCAGCACCCTATGCCTTTGGTGAGAGATAACATTGACAGTGGATACGGCCCAGAGGTCGCCCCATTCACCCGGATCCAGCACCAGCCATCATCAAGGAATGCCCCTTCTTAAAACGTTTCAGACCCTTACCCTGCTCTCCTTACCCCCCTCATGCTGCCCGCTCGCCAAGTGTGGAGAGCGAGGAGTTTTCTCCACAGATGCCGCACCGTCAGATGATGCCTCTACACAGCCTCGCAGCCGTTCTCTTCGTCCTGGCTTCCCTCGCTCTCCCAGCCGCTGCCAACCCGAGTCACCAGCCCTTCAATTGGACCCTCTCCCTCTGGCAACAAAAAAGGCTCCTCGCCTCGAACGTAACCGCCTCCGCCCCCTCTTTCACTACTGATGTCACCAACCTCACTGGACGCACGAACCTTCCGTCTTATGAGTGGGGGGGACACAACCCCGCTGCCACAGGTTTCTCCACCTACTCCAGACCGCACGCCTATAGCTTCTTGTCTTCCTCTCCTTACTTCTCCCCAACTACTCCTCCCCCTCGGGCGATGGGTACAGGGGCATCACAGGCCCGTTTCGCTGGCAAGGCTCGGCGCGCGCCAGGCGCCGGCGTGCGCCGACCCTAATGGCGGGCACATGCATCCTGGCCAGATGCTATGTTGTCCGCTCACGACTGGCCGGTCATCGTGGTCTCCCCCCACCCCTCGTCTTATCCCCGTGCCCGTCCCTATAACCTCCTTTTCCTCCTACTCTTCCTCCTAATCCTTGTCTTTTGTTGCTGCGCACGCCGAGCCATTCACACCCACTGTGCGCACCAAAACTTGTTCCTTCAATTTCTTTTTAAAACAAAAGGAACAATTGTTGCTGCCTTTCTCCGCCCCTCCGACCTTCCAGCCCCCGCCACCCTTCCCACCAGTCCCGCCCATATTACCAACCTACAATCTGCCCTCTTCTCCAGTAACTGCTTACGGCGTATTACCAGAGGTCTGCCCCCCCCAGTTTTAGCCAATCCGCAGCCACCCCTCCGCCCTGCTCTCCCCTTCATGCTCCACACCCTTCCCTGCCTATATAACCAAGTGTACTTCTGCAATAAAGCAGACCTGTTCTTGCGCTCAAGCGGTCTCCGTGGTTTTTCCCCAACCGCGCGTCCCCCACGCCTGGAGAACCGGTGCTCCCTCTTGGGGCACCCCCCGCCGGTGGTTCGGCAGGAGCAAGCCCCCCTGACTCTTGGGCCTGAGCGAGGATGAAACCCTCTCGCTCAGCTACACAGAGATTGAAGTCCCCTAAATATATCTTAAACCCCAGCACCAATTACAATTCCAATAAAGTAGCATGCAAGTCTTGTGAGAAGAGATCCCCTCTGAGTCCAATTCCATCATGCAGAAACATCAGCTCCAAAGAAGGGCCATCTGCCATGGCAGTGAACCCCATCTGCCATGACCATAGAACCCGTGGGTCTCTTTATCCCTCAAAAGAACCAATACCTGGGGTTGTATCTACTTTATCTGTCTCTTAGACTCTGCTCAGTTGTGCATAAGGGCATTCCTTCTGACAACCTCCAGACTCTTTTTTAGAGACTCATAGCCTTATAATCTCATTTCTCCTTTCCATTTCCCCCTTACATTAGGTCAAACAGCATTTTGAAGTCATGTTATTATATGTAGTCAGGGATGTTCTGCTGATCCGTATTGAACCTTTAATTCAAGGTCCTTTTCTAGTTGCATCTTCAGCTGGTATGTGGTAGTGATCCCTTGGTGCCAGGGAGGCTCATCCCTGGGTGTCATGTCCCACACTGGGGGTAACTTCTTAATTTGCTTTTGTATCATCAAAACATCCATAGACAATATGCAAATGAATAAGCATGGACATGTTCTACACTGAAATTTAAATTGAATATAATTTGCATGTGCCATGGAATATTAATCTTCTTTTGATTTTTGTCAACCAGTAATACAATATAAAAATTATCTTTAGCTATTAGGCCACACAAAAATAGGTGGCAGGCTTTATTTGACATGTAAGCCATAGTTTTCTGACTACTAGTATAAACCAATAGACACGCAATATTCAGACAAGATCTGCAGATATACCTTGGACCACCAAGTGATTTTTTTTTAAAAAGAGAGAATGTTGACAATTAATAATAAGGAGAAGGGAAACAGATGTGGCTCAGGTGACTGGGTTCCCATCTGCCACATGGGAGGTCACTGGTTTGGATCCCAGTGCCTCCTAAAGAAGATAGCAAGCTGTCACAACAGGCAGGTGCAGCAAGCTGACACAGAAAGAGACACAAGAAAAAGTAAAAAAGCATTCTGAGAGGCACAACAAAATCAAGGAGTAGAAGTTCCTTGTGTCTCCTAAAGAAGACAACTAGCTCATGTGACGGGCAGGTGTGGCAAGCTGGCACAATGAGATGATGCAACAAGAGATGTGGGGAGGAAAAACAGCATGACAGACACCATAAAGCAGGGAGTGGAGGTGGTTCAAGTGATTAGTCACCTCCCTCCTACATCAGAGGTCCTGGGTTCAGTTCCCAGTGCCTCCTAAAGAAACAAGGAAGACAAACAGACACAGCAAGGGAGAGACAATAAGGGAGTGGGGAGAAATAAAATAAATCTTAAAAAAAAATAGATGACAGAGGTTTATTTTTTAAAAATTAAGGAGAAGTTCACATGAAAACCTTGCTTTCCACCTTCTCTTATAAAATCCGAAGATCCAGAAATACTGGGTCCACATGGCAACAATTTACCTCTTTTTTAAAGGACTGCCCATCTGGCCTACCTCAGTCTTTATGCCTTTGAGTTTGCAATCCAAGATTCTTACCCTTCTAGGTTTTCTCTTAAGGTTAAATGTCTTAAATTCTTCCAACAATTCCTTCTAGGCCATAATTTCTCAACTCTCTACTATCTAGAATGCTTTCCTTTGTACCAGTTCTTTTATTACCTAAAATATGACATCCAGAACATTTCCCATTTTCACACTTTAGCGTTTACAATTCACTGTTATTAATTACATTACCACTATTGGGCTGCCATCGTGAATATCCGTTACTCTTTTTCATCACTCCAAACAAATACTGCCCTCATTAGGCAATAAGGCACCCCTCACCTCCCTGCCCCTAGCCACTGGTAACTTGTAATCTCATATCTTTCTCTCAGATAATTGTTTATTCCAGATATTTCATATAAGTGAGATCATTATAATATTTGTCATTTTGTTTCTTGCTTATTTCACTCAGCCCAAGGTCTTCAAGATTCATCCGTGTTGTAGCACATATCAAAACTTCATTTCTTTTATGGTTGACTCATATTTCATTTTATTTACCCATTCATTTATTGGTGGATACTTGGATTGCTTCCACCTTGCAGCTATTGTGAATAATACTGCTCTGAACATTGGTTTACAAAGATATGTTCCAGGCTCTGCTTTCAATTCTTTTCAGTATATACCAAGATGTGGGATTGGTGGGTCATATAGTAATTGATGCCTTTTTAAAATCACAAGTAGTCAAGGGTAGAGGTGAAATTGTGTGTTTCTTTATTTGCTCAGATTTCAGTAGTCTGTTGTCCTTAAAGGGTATGCTTTTTCAGAGTGCTAAGAGTATCATCGATGTAAATTTTGCCTTGTCTCACATCACACTTGCTTCTCCAAAATTTACCAGTCATATTTGATTTGTATTTTCTATTCTGTGACTACAGTTACATTATATACTAAGAGGTTATAAAAAACTTCCCACTTGAAGAAAAATACAGAGAGATATGTTTCTCTAGTCACTTATGATTAGCTCTAATCTGGCTCTCCAGAGAGAAAGGACATGACATTGGACATTGAGCCTCTCTATTCAAAAAGCCAATTCTTAATAGCACTGAGGGAAAAGCAAAGATTCTTTTGATCTAGTATTTTAAACTTAAATTTTAATTTGCACCATAAAATTTTAGTACCGGCCTCTAGGTTTCATAGTGAATGGAATTAAGTATTTTGCTCATGCTGTACATTACACATGTGACTTCAGATTCCTTTGTATCTGCAAGAACTTTGAAGACTGCTTATTAAGTTAGTAATGACCACAAGTCAAAGACTGTCAACCTTTCTATACTCACGAACCTTGCCCACACATCAAAAATAGATGCTGCAATCCTTTCAGTTCATGACCATAATGTAATCATATGACTATTATTAATAAATTCTGTGTTTCTCATGGGACTGTCAATAATCATATCTCTAGCTTCTTCCAGACTCTGCTCTTTAAATACAAATGAATGAAGAGGCCAATTGATTGCTTATACTTTCCAAAAGGCTAATGATAATGAGAACACTTCTGATCAAAATGCTTTACCCCTATTACCCTAAACTGAAGCAAAGTTTGTGTTCCACAAATAGAAATGGATCAGTAACCCAAACCCATTTAAAAGTGATCATTTTTTCTGTTTAGTTTTTTGTTTGATGCAATGAGTAGATGGTTTTTAAAATTAAAGAATACATTTTGAAGAAATTATACCCTTTACCCTTTTACATGGGAAGGAACAGGAGTATCTATATTTACAAGTCAGTTAAGAAGAATCCAAAAGAAAAAGAAAAAGAAAAAAGAAACAAATGTGTAATACAATTGGCAGACATATTGCTATTTTTCAAGAAAGTGTATTTTTTCATTAGTTCAATCAGTGAAAATATGCTGAGAATGCACTATATGTTATGCACTATACAGGGAGATAAGGGGCTAGAAAATTTCTAAAACAAGGAGTTTTGTTTAGTAATTTGATAGTTATTTATTATGTAAAATAAACATAACTGTAATCAATCACATGAAGTCATCAGAAGTGACAGAATGGAGGAAACATAGTAATTCAGAACAAAGCTGATTGGTGACTGCCTTGAGGGAGCAGGAAGCTTCAGTGAGAATATAAAGCTTAATTTAGTTCTTAAAATGTAAAGAAATAAGGAGGAGTTCACCAGTCAGATAAGTGGAGCAAGGACAATCCAGGAAGATCTCAGGTGAGTAAAAAGAAAGGATGTAGAATTTTCCCAAATCAACACGTATTCTGTATCTGACCTTTAAACCCATCGCCTTTTCCCATTTTGCTAGTAAGGGATCCTGACATTATATTGGGCTTCAATTTTTGGGAGGTTTTGGATCACAGAGTGGTTTGGCAGTGGTGGTGGAGGAATATTGGTATAGGACGCTATTGACAGGTGATATAGTACTGACAGGGAGGTATACAGGGCATATGTCCAGGGTGCATGGTAATGTTTGGATATACTCATAGTGGCAACAATTAAAAACTAAAGCTGGGGGGGTACTGGGTTCCTGGCCAGGGGTGCTCTGTCGTGGCCCCTAGGGGAGCAGCGGCAGTCCCCCAGGTACAACGGTAAGGACCAGGAAGGAATGAGGATCCAACAGTGAGAGTATGATACTAATGACTATGATTGTGAGCCTATATGCCTGAAATAAGAACAAGGCCTAGAGCAGCACTGTGCCTGGGAATTTCCTCCTGACAGCCTTCATGTTACTCAAATGTGGCCAGTCTCGAAGCCAAACTCAGTATGTAAATGCAATGCCTTCCCCCCAGAGTGGGACATGACACCCGGGGATGAGCCTCCCTAGCACCGAGGGATCACTACCAAGTACCAACTGATTATGCAACTGGAAAATGACCTTGAATTGAAGGTCCAATGCGGATCAGCAGAATATCCCTGTCTACATATAATAACATGACTTTAAAATGCTGTTTGACCTAATGTAAGGGAGAAATGGAAAGGAGAAATGAGTTTATATGGCTACAAGTCCCTAAATAGAGTCTGGAGGCTTTCAGAAGGATTGCCCTTAAGCACAACTGAGAAGAGTCTAAGAGACAGGTAAAGTAGATACAACCCCAAGTATTCATTCCTTTGAGGACTAAAGAGACCCACGGGTTCTATGGTCATGGCGGATGGGGTTTACTGCCATATCAGATGGCCCTTCTTTGGAGCTGGTGTTTCTGCGTGATGGAGCTAGACTCAGATGGGATCTCTTTGCACAAGACTTTCTTGCTACTTTACTGGAATTGTGGTTGGTGTTGGGGTTTAAGATATATTTAGGGGATTTGAATCTCTGGACTGACAATATCATAGCGAGGCACTGATCTCAACAGACTTGAGCTGCTACAATCTGATTTATTGGACTCACCTCACTCAGCTAAGATGGAGTTGAAGAAGGACAACCACCACACCATGGAGTCTAGAGGGCCTACAACTGAAAGCAAGAGGATTGCATCCAGTATCCATGTGGAATCTGAGCCTCCTCTTGACATAGAGGTGCAATGGGCACAACCAATCCAAGGTCCACAGAGAAAAGGTGGCATTGGAGTGGGAAAAGTGGACATGGTGACTGATGGGTATGGGGAATGGCAGGAAGAGATGAGAGGTGGAGGCGCCTTTGGGACTTGGAGTTGCCCTGGATGGTGCTTCAGGGGCATTCACCAGACATTGTAAATCCTCCCAGGGCCTACTGGATGGAATGTGGGAGAGTATGGGCCATGATGTGGACCACTGACCATGGGGTGCAGAGATGCCCAGAGATGTACATACCAAATGCAATGGATGTGTCATGATGATGGGAGTGAGGGTTGCTGGGGGGGGGAGTGGTGGTGTGGGGGTGGTAGGGTTGAATGGGACCTCATATTTTTTTTAATGTAATATTTTTACAAAATCAATTAAAAAAAAAAAAGAAATAGTGGCATGGAACGCAGAGCCCTTTAGGGAATTTTTGAGTTATTCATTATTGATAGAAGATTGGGGGGTGGAATAGGAGGTGATATTGAAGAGGAAGACAAGATTTCACTGTGTGTATGTATTTCTGTGTGTCCATGGCTACATGAGTATGGATAGAAGTTAAATAGTTGTTTCTAAGATTTAAAATGGTTACCCAAGCTATGTATGTATATATGCAATGTAACAATACAGGAGAAAATGTAAGTGAGTATCAGATTTGCTATTTTATTCTCCTAACCCCATTGTCTCAACACCTTGTCCCCAACACTCCAACCCAAACAGCATATACAAGCAAAAATATATTTGGCACAGAATAAGGTATTCAGTGAGTATGATCCATATATACTAATGACCTGGTAAGATACTAATTATAATAGACTCAAGTCTTTATTTATTATCATAATGAATGACTCTAATATAGATTCAACAAATTCCCTAAGTTGGTTTAATGTACTTTTTATTGAGCTATACTTTAAATGTAGTAAAATGACCCTTTTTAGTGTAAGATTCTATGGGTTTGACAAACACATACACTTATGAACATACCCAATTAAAATACAGTGCAGGAACAAAGATGGGGCTCAAGTGATTGAGCTCCCTCCTACCACACGGGAGGTCTGTGGTTTGGTTCCCAGTGTCTCCTAAAGAAGAAAGAGAGCTGGTGCAACAGACAGGCACAGCAGGCTGACTCAACAAGATGATGCAACAAGAGACACAAGAAGAAAGAACATAACGAGAGATACAACAAAGCAGGGAATGGAGGTGGCTCAAGTGATTAGGTATCTCCTTCCACCATTGGAGGTCCAGGTTCAGTTCCCGTTACCTTCCTAAAGAAACAGCAAACAGACTCAGCAAGTGCAAACAATGAGGGGGTGGGGAGAAATAAATAAATAAAATAAATCTTTTTAAAAAATACAGTATGTTACTATCACTCAAATGTGTAATTACCAGAACAATAACAATATAGTATGGGTCCATCAGCCCCCAAAATTTCTTCATGCCATTTTGTGATTAACTCAAGCCAATGGCAGCAACTGATCCACATTTTGTCCCTGTAGTTATGCCTTTCCCAGAGTGTAATGTAAATGGAATCACAGTTTGTAGTCTTTGAATCTGGCTACTTTGATTTGGCTTAATGCATGTGAGATTCATCCATATTATTAGATGCTTCAACAGTTCCTTCTGTTTTACTGCTGTTTTATCCCATTTTATGTATGCACAACAGTTTGTTTATTTATTCACCAGTTTAAAAGCATTGGGTTGTTTCCAGGTTTTGCCAATTATTTATGAAGCCACTATATAGATTATATAAAAGTTTGCTTGTGAACATCAGTTTTCTCTTTGGCAAATATTTTGGAATGAAATTGATGGGTGATATAGTAAGTATATTTTTAACTATATTTGTAACTGATAAACTGTTTTTCAGTTTGGCTTTAGAACTTAACAGTCCCTCCAGCAAAATATGCAAATTCCAATTGCTCTTCATTCCAACCAGCAGTGGACTTTTCCAGATTTCATTGTTAGTGCTAGGTGTGGAGTATCACAGTGTAATTTTAATTTTAATTTCCTAAATGACACATGATGTTGAACATATTCTCATGTCCTTTGTGCCATCCATATATCTTCTTTGGTGAAGTATCCACTCAACACCTTTTCCCATATTTTTAGATGGAGAATTTCTTAAATTTGTGCTTTGAAAGTATTTTTTATATTTGAATAGTCATGTTCTGCAAAAATCTTCCCTCAACCAATAACTTTTCATTGTCCTAATGCTATCTTTCAAAGAGCAGAAATTTTAAATTTTGACAAAGGCCAAAGTTTTGGGTTTTTTCTTTTATGGATTGTACTTTTGATGTCATAAATAAGAAATATTTGCTTAATCTAAGGTGACAAAAAATATGTTTTCTACTCCTAGAACTCTTGGCCTCTAAGGTCATTGCAATAGGGAAAGAGATGGTTGGAGGACTGGATTTTGCACCATATTTTAAGTGCCATGGTTGAAAGTGACTTACATCAGTGCTTCTCCTACTTTAACGTGCATCACCTGGAATCTTGTTAATGAGGATTCTGATTGAGGAGGTTGGAGATTGAGCTAGGGATATGCATTTCTAGCAAGTCCTAAGGTAATAGTGGTGCTGCTGTCTCATAGCCCACACCTGGAGAAGCAGAGACTCAACTTCCTTCTGAATACATCCCTTTGGCCTGAATCCTTCATTTGCTCTAACCTAATTGCAGAGAGGTCAAGAAACATGTTTTTCCTATGTGCCCAGGAAAAGACATTATTTCTGTCCCATGAGACTACAACAAGCAACCTTACAGAATCAAGATGGAAGTTACCTCTGAAGCTGCAGGGTCACTGTGGTTTGGCTGAATTATATCTCTAATGATATCCATGGCTAGTGCCTGGAACCTGCCATGTTACCATATGTGGCAAAAGGGACTTTGCAGATGTGATTAAATATAGGATTTTAAGATCAGATGATTAGTCTGAATCATGCTGGTGGGCCCAATGTAATCACAAGGGCCTTGTAAGAAGAAGGAGGGTCAGTGTCAGAGAGGGTGACATGATGATGGAAGCAGAGAAAGAGAAGCAGTTGCAATGATGGAAGCAGAGGTCAAAGTGACATCAGTTGTGGAAGGGACCCACAAACCAACAAATGCAAGTAGCATCCAGAAGCTGGAAAAGGTAAGGAATGGGTTCTCCTCTGGAGCATCCAAAGAAATACAACCCTGTCATACCTTGATTTTAATCCAGTGAGACTTATTTTGGACTTCTGAACTCCAGAACACTTTCAGGGAACCCAGGAATTGGTTAAACACTCAGAGAAGCAACTGTTTTTAAAGACCTGGGACTGACATTCTGAAGGTGGCTGAGAAACTCCAGGCCTTGGACAAGGTTATGAGAAGGACACATGAGCCAGAACTGAGGGTGGGACTTTGAACAGTTAGCTATGATTCCATGAGTGTGGAGCTTCCTGATATTTGAATACTTTTCTCCCTCTCAAGAGATAGCATAGACAGTTTTATGTTGAAGGGAGCAGCAAGGTCTTAGGTTCAGAACATCCTGTCAGCTTGGGTCTGAGAGAACTGCTGAAGAAGGAAGCAAAGAACTAAATTTGTCAGAGCTGGAGATTTTTTTTTTTTAAGGGTAAATGGTAATTAGGCCTATGGATGCCAGTTTATTTAATTAATATAAAATTTAACCAGACATATGAATAATTTTCATATTGAAAGTAGAGAAATAAAAGTAAGGAATTTGAAAAAGGCCCATTACAATTTCAAATATTACAGAAAACAAGCATATACAAATGATGAGACTGTAGACATACTGATTTCACCTTTCCAAGGACATATACAAAATGAAGTCAATTTTGAAATTTTCCGAGGAGAAGTTTACTTTCAATGAATACATATGATTTACCAAAAAACCACTGACACAGCTCTTAAGTAAACATAATTTAAGTCCTGGAGGAATTGCAACTTAAGTACTTTTCAGCAGTATGCAAGGCAGCTACTGAAAATTACATTCATGTTTTGAACGTCAAAATCTGATATTTGTTGATGCATAAATTTTACTTCGTGCAAACTTATCTCAACCCGAAGGGGAAATATCTTGTCAAATTCATATAACAAACAACTAACCAATTTAAATTGTACAATTCAAGGACATTCAGTACATTCTCACGTTGTGAGAGTACCACATCCATGTTTCGGTATCTTTTTTAAACAAAACGGTCACAATGAAACAAAAGACAAGTCAGCAAGTTAAACTTAAAAGGAACAGAAGATTTTCACTTTTCTCCCAGGAGAAACTGTACAACAGAGCTGAAGATTTTTGATACAATCTATTTTAGTAGTGTAATTTCCTGGTAAGCTGGCCTCTCCTCCTTGCTCAACATCCTTGAACAAATACTAAATCAATTATGACATCTCTGTTTGCCTTTGCCCACTGAATACCAACACTTCCTCAGTATCATTTTTGGCCAGCACCCCACACAATAACCATCGTGGCAGGCATGGATGTGCCTGCTCAGAACTCCCTTCAGGAAAGCACTTGCTGCCCAGCTGCCAAGAGTATGGCATTCTTCTGCTCTTAGCTCCTTCAGGGTCTATCTCAGCTTTTGGGAGGAAATTGTATTCTTTTCTGGGCAACCCCTGGCCAATGCCTGAGCAGGGCCATAATGTAAGGGCCCAGTTGTTAATAACTCCAGTTATTATGCCATAATAAAAATTCTCCATTCCAAAAAAATATGTATCAATTGGCCGGATATTTCAAACTCTTCGATAAACTTTTAAAAATGAAGCAAATAAAATGATGGACCTAACTGATACTGCGGTCCTATGAAGCAAGCTACCTAAGATGGAAATGAGCAGTCTAAAAAGATAATCAAGGAGATGGGAGAGAAAGGCTTGACAGAATACAGAAGGCTCTAAAAACATGAGATGCCCTAAACAACAACAGATAGCCATACTTAAAAAACAAAACTAAACAAAACACTGCTATATGCAAGTGTCCACATTGTGAAATTTTCTGACCTATATTTTTACTAAAATGAAATAATTGGAAAAACTATTACAGAGCAACATAGCCAATAAATCAGGAGTAATATTAGTAAGGAAAATAGTAGAGAAAAAATAAGAAAAAAGTAGGATTACAGATTATTATAGGGTTAAAAAACAAAAAGAAATGAGAGAGACAAAACTCACACACTCAGTTGGGAAGTTTCAAGGATCTACACATTTCAGAAAGATGGGGTTTCCTTGTTTTCCTCCCAGGGACATGGCCAGAAGTGGAGAAGACAGGCTTAAAGAATTTGAACTCATTACTTTTGGAGTGTCTCATCAGACACACCTTATCCTGGAACAGGGTCCCAGTGCCATTAACACCCACCCAGTAGCCTGGAAAGGGGCCCTCTGACTCTGAGCAATAACACCCCGAGGCAGCCTGTTCCTCCTGCACAGCCGCACCATACCATGATGAACAGCAGCACCAAGATCAGGAAGAGCAAGGAGAAAAAGGCCAAGGCCATTACCACATAATCTTTTATTTATTTATTTTTTATGCCTAGGTGTGCATTTGTTTTTTGAAATATATTTTTTATTTATTTTTAAGAGATACTTAGATTATGTAAAAATGTTACATAAGTAAATAAATGGGATTCCCATATGCACCACTCCCCACACCTCCCACTTTTCCCACATTAACAATATCTTTTATTAGTGTGGTAGGTTCACTGCAGTTGATGAACACATTTTGGAGCACTGCCATAAGCATGGATTATAGTTTACGTGGTAGTTTGTACTTTCTCCCACTCCATTCTGTAGGTTATGGCAGAATATGTAATGGACTGTATCTATCTTTGCAATGTCATTCATGATGATTCCAAAGCCTGAAAATTCCCCCATATTACATCTCTTTTTCCCTCTCTCTGACTTAAGCACCTCCAGTGGCCACTGTCTCCACATCAATGATATAACTTTTTCCATTGCTAAAATCACAATAAGTCTATAGTAGAATACCAGTAAGTCTATTCTAGTCCTTATTTTATTCCCCAATCCTGAGGATTCTGGGATGGTGATGCCCACTCCATCTCTAATTGAGAGGGGACTTTGATCCCATATGGCTGATGGATAGGACTCTCTTGCTTGCAGTTGTAGACACTCTTGGTTCCTTGGTGTGGTGGTTGCCCATCCTCACCTCCTTGTTAGTTGCCTGGGTGAGTCCAATGAACTGGAGAGTAGGTGTTGCAACTCCACTGAGGCTCAGGGCCCAGCTGGCACATGGACAGCCCAGAGATTCAAGTCTCTTGGACATACACATACCAACTCCACCATCAACTATAGGTTGCAACAGCAGAGGCATGTGTATAGAAGACACATCTGAGGGCAACTCTATCACACTTGGGAACCAAAAAACAAAGTAGGGCCCACTGGGAAGGCATCAAACTCTGGAGCTATCTGCCATGACAAAATAGGACCTGGGTGTCTTCAGAGCCCTCAGGAGCACCACTATTTTGGATAGTATTTAGTTTGGCTGTCTGTGAGATCCTGCTGATATGTGCATGAGCATTACCTCTCTGATGACCTCCTGACTCACTTTGAAGTCTCTTAACCATATCAACTCATTTGTCTTTACCTTTTCCCCCTTTTATTCAAGTCCTTTTTCCAGTTGCATCACTAGCTGGTTATTGGTAGTAATCCCTTGGTGCCAGAGACGCTTATCTCTGGGAGTCACGTCCCACACTGGGGGGGGAAGGTAATGCATTTATATGCTGAGTTTGGCTAAGAGAGAGGCCACATTTGAGCAACATGGAGGCTCCCGGGTGGTAACTCTTAAGCACCCTACAACGCTAGCCTAAGCTGCAATTTCAAGAGCAAAAGGTTTATTAGCATTCTCATCAATATATAGGGTCTATTAATGGATCAGCCTTCCGCACTAGTCATTGCTCCTGAACTTGGGGGATTGTTGCTGTTCCATTAGAGAATGTGACAGCACTCCCCCAGATGAAATTCAGTATTCTTTCGGTTGCTGTGCAGAACTCTACCCACTGTGGCAATGCCCTATGAACATTTGAAGGCATTTATATACCTTATACATGTTCACAGGTGAACTTTCTCCCATGTGTCCTCCATCACTGACACCTCAAACCAATGACGCTCCCCTGCCATAGTTGTAACCCTTCTGTGATCCAAAACTTCTTAAAAAATGAAGCTAAGAATATTGCCAAATTCAATTAAGAAAAAAAGGAAATAGTAATGATAGGTTTAAACATAAGAAATAAAATACATAATAATTTCAAAAAACTAAAAGTAAAAAAATATTGGGGCATTAAAAAATGAAAAATAATTAAAAAATTTTTTTTTACATTTTACCTTTCATCACTGTAATAACTATTGTCCTGTATGTACAGTGACATTTTAACCATTTCTCCCCAGGGTCTTACTTTTTTTCATTTCATCTTCAAAGAAATTTTTTTAAAAAAGATTTATTTATTTATTTCTCTCCCTTTCCCCCCACCAGTTGTCTGCTCTCTGTGTCCATTCTTTGTGTGTTCTCCTGTGACCACTTCTATCCTTATCAGCAGCACCAGGAATCTGTGTTTCTTTTTGTGTCATTTTGCTCTGTTAGCTCTCTGTGTGTGCAGTGCCATTCTTGGGCAGGCTGCACTTTCTTTCATGCTGGGTGGCTCTCCTTACAGGATGCACTCCTTGTGCACGGGGCTCCCCTACTCAGGGGACACCCCTGTGTAGCAGGGCACTCCTTGTGCACATCAGCACTGCCCATGGGCCAGCTCCACATGGGTCAAGGAGGCCCAGGGTTTGAACGGTGGACCTCCCATTTGGTAAGTGGACACCCTATCCATTGGGCCATGTCCGCTTCCCCAAAGAAATTTTAGGTCACAGTAAAGTCCATACAGAATATAGGGGACTCCCATGTATGTAACATCCTCCTCCTTTCCCCCTTCCCTATTAATAACATTTTTACATGTGGATGGTACATTTGTTACAACTGATGTTCAAATGTTGAAATCATGGTCAGTGGTTTACATTATGGTTTATATTTTAGAACATACACTTTTATAAATTTTTTATGAAATTTAACATGGCCTGTAGCCATCATTGCAAGATCATGCAGAACACTTCCATTGTCCCCTAACTACTACTCTTCTATCTATTCTATCCCTCCCTCCCACTCCCCTCAGGGCCCTCGGTGACCACCAGCTTCACTGCTTGAAGGGCAAGATTCATAGATACTTGCAATAATGCTGAGGGCTTGACACACTAATGTGTCCTGCCCTATTAGGAAGCGCCCATGCTCTTGAGAGACACCTACCCTCTGTTTAAGAACATATTGAGCCTCCCCAATTTGGGAGTCCAACTACTTCCCACTCATTATGTTGCTCTCCCCCCACTGATACAACATACTTTGACCAAATGATCACTCACACATTCTCTGGAAGATTGCCCCAGGTGTCCATTGTGCCGAATGCCCCTCCCCCATCCAACACCCTGAACCAGTAACCCTTCCTTGTCATATTGCCAAAAGAGTTTTCTTAATATAGTAGTTTCAACCACATACCTGCCAATCCCTATGTTCACCTGCTCCCTGCCCCAACCCTCCCCCCAGTTCCATGGACCTTCCAATCCATCCTCCTCATCCTAGCCCCCTGTCAAGCTTGCAGCACCCAACCCAATAATATCCCTACACCGCTGTCATATCCCTTCATTGCACAACTACTCACTTCCACTTTATCATAGATTTCGCTGGTGTGGGTGTTGGCTCACAACCTTCTTCTCGCTTTCTATTTCCTGTAAACGTATCTTCCAGACTCTAACTCTCTGAGTCAGCTCAATTTCCTTAATTCATATCAGAGAGGTTGTGTAATATTTGTCCTTCAATGCCTAGCTTACTTCACTCAACATAAGATCCTCTAGATTCATCCATGTTATCCCATGTGTTAGTACTGTATTCTTTCTTACAATGAGTAATATTCCATTGTATGTACATACCACATTTTGTTTATGCATTCATCTGCTAATGGGTGTTTTGGTTGATTACAAATTTTGGCAAAAGTGAAGAATGCCACTATGAATATTGGTGTGCATACATCTGTTCATGTCCTTGTTTTCAGTTCTCCTGGGTATATACCCAGCAGTGGAATTTCTGGGTCATATGGCAGATCTATAGTTAGTTTTTTGAGGAACCACCAAACTGTCCACCACAGTGGTGGACCATTCTAAATACGTACCAGGAGTGCATGTGTTCCCTTTCCTCCACATCCTCTTGAACATTTGTAGTCCTCTGTTTTTTCAATGGCCACCAGTCTAATGGGTGTAAGATGGTATCTCATTGTAGTTTTAATTGGCATTTCCATAATAGCTAGTCATGTTGAGTATCTTTTCATGTGCTCTTTAGCCATTTGTATTTCATCTTTGGAGAAGTGTTTGTTCAAATCACTTTCCCATTTTTTAAATGGGTTGTCTTTTTATTTTTAATATATAGGATTTCTTTATATATGCTGGATATAAGGCTCCTATCAGATAAATGGTTACCTAATATTTTTCCCATTGTGTAGGCTGTCTTTTGACTTCCTTGACAAAATCCTTTGAGATGCAAAACATTTTAATTTTGAGCAAGTTCCATTTATTTATTTTTTCTTTCACTGCTCATGCTTTGGGTGTGAAATTCATGAAACCATTTCCTATTACAAGTCCCCATAGATGCTTCACTATATTATCTTCCAGTGTTTATGGGCTTGGCTCTTATATTTAGATATTTTATCCATCTTGAGTTGATTTTTGTATAAGGTGTGAGATGATGTTCCTCTTTCATTCTTCTGGATGTGGATATCCAGCTCTCTAAGCACCATTTGTTGAAGAGACCTTTCTCTCCCAGTTGAGTAGGCTTGGTGGTCTTGTTGAATATCAGAAGACTATATATGTGAGGTTCTATATCAGAAGTCTCAATTCAGCTCCATTGGTCAGTATGTCTATCCTTATGCCAATACCATGAAGTTTTGACCACTGTTGCTTTGTAGTATGTTTTAAAATCAGGTAGTGTTATTCCTCTGATTTCATTTTTCTTTCTTGCTATGTCTTTGGCTATTCAGCACCTCTTGTACTTTGAAATAAATTTCATAGTTAGTTTTTCCAATTCAGTAAAAAATGCTGTGCTGATTTTTATTGGGATTGCATTAAGTCTGTAGATTAGTTTTGGTAGGATAGACATCTAATGATATTTACTCTTCTTACCCATGAAGAGGGAATATTCTTCCATTTATTTAAGTCTTCTTTGATTTCCTTTTACAGTATTGTATAGTTTTCTGCATGTAAATCTTTTACATCTTTAGTTAGATTTCTTCCCAGGTATTTGATTTCTTTGGTTACTAGTGTAAATGGTATCTTTTCTTGAGTCCCTCCTCAGGTTGCTCATTATGGGTGCACAGAAATGCTACTGATTTTTACACATTGATCATATAACTCTTGCAACATTACTAAACTTGTTTATAAGTTCTAGAAGCTTTATTTTAGATTTCTCAGGGCTTTCTACGTAGAGGATCATGTTATCTGCAAATAGTGAAATTTTCACTTCTTCTTTCCAATTTGGATGCCTTTTATATCTTTTTCTTGCCTCAGTGCTCAAGCAAGTACTTCTAACACAATGTTAAATAGGAATGGAGATAGTGTTCATCCTTGTCTTGTTCCTAATTATTAGAGGGGGAACTTTTAGGATTTCACCATTGTATGTGATGTTAGCTGTTGGTTTTTCATATATACCCTTTATCATGTTCAGAAAGTTCCCTTCTATTCCTTCTTTTGCAGTGTTTTTATCAGGAAAGTGTGCTGTATTTTGTCAAATGTTTTTTTCTGTGTCTATAGAGATGATTGTGTGATTTTTTGCTTTAGCTCTGATTATGTGGTGTAATACATTGAGGGATTTTCTTATGTGAACCATTCTTGCATACCTGGGATGAAACCAACTTGGTCATGGCATATAATTTTTTTGATGTGTTGTTCAAATAATTAGCAAGTATCTTGTTAAGGATTTTAAAACCTAGGTTCATTATAGAGATTGATCTGTAGTTTTCCAATTCTTTTGGCATCTTCATTTGGCTTTGGTATTAGGGGAATGCTGGCATCATATAATGAGTTAGGCAATGTTCCTTCTACTTCTGTTTTTTGGAAGAGTTTAAGCAGCATTGGTGTTAGTTCTTCCTGGAATGTTCAGTAAAACTCACCTGTGAGGCTGTCTGGTCCTGGGCTTTTTTTAGTTGGTAGGTTTTTAATGACTGATTCTATCTCTTTACTTGTGATTGGTCTGTTGAGTTCATCAATTTCTTCTTTCATTGGTGTAGGCTGCTTGTGTGTTTCTCGGAATTTGCCTATTTCTTTTATATTGTCCTACTTGTTGGCATATAATTTTTTCAAAGTATCCTCTTATGGTTCTCTTTATTTCTGTGCAGTCAGTGGTGATATAACCTTCCTCATTTCTTATCTTTTATATTTGCAGCTTCTCTCTCTTTTTCTTTGTTAGTCTAGCTAAGGGTTTGTCAATTTTATTGATTTTCTTGAAGAACCAGCATTCAGTTTTGTTTATTTTTTTCTAGTGCTTGGTTATTTTCTATTTCATTTAATTTAATCTTTGTTATTTCCTTCCCTCTACTTTCTTTAGGGTTACTTTGTTGTTCTTTTTCTAATTCCTCCAGGTGTGCAATTAGGTCTTGAGTTTTAGCTCCTTTTTCTTGTCTGATATATGCATTATGGCTATGAATTTCCCTTGGTACAGCTTTAGCTGCTTCCCATGTCATTTTCATTAATTTCAAGGTATTACTGATTTCTTTAAAAATTTCCTCCTCAATCCACTGTTTGTCTAAGAGTGTGTTGTTTAATTTCCATATCTAATTTCTTTATCTAATCTGGTTTTCTGCCCCTTACTGATTTCCTCCTTCATTCCACTGTGGTCAGAGAAATTACTTTGTATACTTTCAATCTTTCTGAGTTCATTGAGAATTTTTCTGCGGCCTAGAATGTGGTCTATCTTGGAGAATGGTCAATGCACACTCAAGAAAAATTTATCCCACTGTATTTGGGTGTAGTGTTCTGTATGTGTCTATTAGGTCCAGATCCTCTAATGTATCATTCAAAGTTTCTTTATTGATTCTCTGTCAAGAGTTTCTGTCTAATGGTGATAATGGTGTATTAAAGTCCCCCACTATAACTGTAGAGGCATCTATTTCTCCACCTTAGTTTTTCTAGTCTTTGCCTCATATATTTTGAGGCACCCTGGTTAGGTGCATAAATGTTTATAATTGTTCTTTCATCTTGAAAGATGACCGCTTTTACTAATATATAGTGTCCATCTTTATATCTTACAATACTTTTGCATTTAAAGTCTATTTTACCCAGTATTAATATAGCTACTCCCACCCTTTTTTTGGTTATTGTTTGCTTGTAAGTTTGTTTTCCAGTCTTTCACTTTCAGCCTCCTTGAATCCCTGGGTCTCAGGTGGGTTTCTTTTAGACAGCATATAGGTGGGTTATATTTCCTTATCCATTCTGCTAATCTGTGTCTCTTTACTGGTGAATTTAATCCATTAACATTCAGTGTTATTATTCTCAAGGAATTACTTACATTAGCCATATTTTCTTTGGGTTTAGTTCATGTATGTCACATGTTGTTTTATTTTTTATTTTATTTTTTTAATGATTTATGTATTTATTTAACTCCCCCCCCCCCGCCGGTTGTCTGTTCTCTGTGTCTGTTTGCTGTGCATTGTTTCTTTGTCCGCTTCTGTTGTTGTCAGCGGCATGGGAAGTGTGGGCGGCACCATTCCTAGGCAGGCTGCACTTTCTTTCACACTGGGTGGCTCTCCTTATGGGGTGCACTCCTTGTGCATGGGACTCCCCTATGCGGGGGACACCCCTGCATGGCACGGCACTCCTTGCGCTCATCAGCACTGCGCATGGACCAGCTCCACACGGGTCAAGGAGGTCCAGGATTTGAACTGCAGACCTCCCATGTCACATGTTGTTTTATTTCTCTTTTTGTCTTTGTAGTTGTTCTTACACTTCCCCCAAACTTTCTCTCCTGTTTTTTCCTTTCAGCCTAGAGAACTCTCTGTAGTATATCTTGAAGGGCAGGTTTCTTAGTGACATACTCTCTTAATTTCTGTTTATCTGTGACTATTTTGATTTCCATCATTTTTGAATTCCAGTTTTACTGGATAAAGAATTCTTGGCTGAATGTTTTTTCTTTTAGTATCTTAACTATGTCATACCATTGCTTTCTTGCCTCCATGGTTTCAGATGAGAAATCAGCACTGATCTTATTGAGTTTCCCTTTTATGTGATGGTTCTTTTTGCCCTTGCTGCCTTCATTATTTTCTCTTTGTCTTGAGCTTGAAGAGTTTCACACATGTATGTCTTGGAGTAGGCCTGTTGCAATGTATACTGTTTGTGGTGTGCTGCACTTCCTGGGCATGTACATCTATCTCCCTCAACAGGGTTGAGAAGTTTTCAGCCATTTTTTCCTCCAACAATCTTTCTGTTCCATTTCCCTTCTCTTCTCCCTCTGGGATGCCTATAATGCATATATTTGTGCACTTTGTGTTGTCATTCAAATCCCTAATTCTCTGCTGGACTTTTTTCTATCTTTCATCTATCTGTTCTACTATCTGCTTGATTTCAGATGTACTGCCTTCCACATAGCTAATTCTTTCCTCTCCCTGTTCAAATCTGCTCTTGTGTACTTTCAGTGTATTTTTCATTTCTTGGATTGTGCCACTCATCAACATCATATCAGTTATCTTTTTCTGTTTACAATTTCCTCAGTGTGTTCTCCTGGTGTCTTAATATCCTTAATCTCTTCATTCACTTCATTAAGTTAGACCATGAGATTTGTTTGAAAAGCTTTGATTCATTGTTCCAAGTTTTGAATCTCTCCCTGGTTTTTAGTTTGTTCATTGGACTGGGTCATGTCTTCCTGTTTCTTGATATGGTTTGTAATTTTTTGTTGCTGTCTGGCCATCTTTTTATCTTGATGGTTTTAGTCAGTTGATTACTTTCTCTCTCTCCTTTATGATTTTATTTAGCTGCTGCTTTGTGTGTGTGTTTATGTTTTCTCTTTGACACTTCGTTTTTGTCCTATTTCCTTGCTGTTTTCTATGTTCCCTTGTGGGAAAAAGATTAGGGCCTGAGAAAGCAAAAGATATTAGAAAAGAAAAGGGATAATGGTTATAATAATAGTCAAAGTTAGAAGAGGAATCACGTAAGGCTAGGGAAATGAATATGTAACTTACATAAGCAGGATAGAGTAATAGGAATAAAAACATGGAGTACCTACAATGAAATGGGAAACTGGATAGAGAAAAATATATATAATTAATTAGAAGGCCAGAATGATGAGGAGAGAGGGAAAGAGAAAATAGAGGACAAAAAGGAAAAAGTTGATAAAAGAAAGATAACAGAATAGATGAAATAGAAACAAACACCAGAAAAAAATGAGGGCTAAACAAAGAGGTGGAATGTAGGAACAACACAGAGAGTCAAAGATAGTAATATGAAGGAAGGAAAAGAGATAGCATTGGTAGACAAAATCAGTATACAGAGAAAAGGGGGAATCAAAGAAGAGGAAAAAAGAAACAAGTCAGCAGCATCTAATTGAAAAGAAAAAGAAAAAATGGGGGGAGAGAGGGGAACAAAGAGGGAAGAAAAACAAGGAAACAATACAAACAAACAAAAAAACACATGCAAGCAGTCAAACAAAAGCTAAGGAAGAACTGTCTTCTCACTTAGGCCCCTGTGGAGCTTCTCAGGCTGCCAGTGTTCATCAGTCCATTACCCTGCAGCCTTCCCTCTGCAGATTTTGAAGCATATTTTAGTGTGTAAACTAAGTTAAATTTTTAAACAAATGTAACCTTTCCTTAGGAAAAATAAGAGACCCAAGAGAAGTTAATATAAAAATAATATCTATGTTTTCTCTGACCTAAAATATCAGCTGGACATTTGATATCCCAGGGGATCACTACTCTAAGAGGAGACAGGATTCAAACTAGGGACCTTGTATATTCAAGGTGGAATCTCCTCCACTGAGCTAAACTTTCTCATTGGGTCAGTTAGCTCTTCAGAAAGCTATCAAGCCACTTTCCCTTGGGCATATTTGACTCTTTGTAGTTGGATGAATTCCTGCTGATTGGGAGTCTGTGCCTGCCTCCTCTTTATTCTTACTGCTTTCTCTCCCAGGGCAGCTAGATGCAATAGCCTGTGTGAGCATATCTCCCATCACCTCTCCAGGTCAGGTTGAGTTCCCTTTTAAAATTCAAATGGGACCTTGGTGACTTAACTCACTGCAGAAAAAATGACTGCCAACTCTCTTCCAGACTACCCCCTCCTCCCAGGGGACCCTAACTAGACTATTGGAAACTTATTAAGCACTTCCTACTGCCCGCCTCCCTTAGGGGAGTTGAAATTTTTAGTTTTCAGCACAGGACTAGTCAATTGTCTGACTACCTTTTCACAGGCCAAGTTTCCCTATCCCAGGGCAGTTAGGTGCCTCAGCAGCTTTGCCTCTCTCCTCCTCCTGGTGCCACCTCAAGCCAGCTGGTATGCTCTTCAAAGCCTGAAGGGGGTCCATGCAACCAAATCCACAGAAACAAATCCTCCGCCCTCCACCAGAACCCTCCCACTTTCAGAGAACTCTTCCTCCAGCTGGGTAGGGACTCTCCCTGGCTTTTTGCCTTGAGGTAGGGCTTCGCTGTCCTGCAGTTTCCAACCTCAAGAGCAAGAAACTCATGCTTTTTCCTTGAACAGTTTATCTCTTTGTCCAGCTCTCTCCAGACCAATGCCCTGAAGCCTCCTGTTTTGTGGGTTCCCAAAACAGTTCACTCAGGCAGGATCTTGTCCCAACTCCAACATATTCTTATTAGACATATCAGGGTGGATTATTTTTCCATGGATTCACTGATTTCAACTGAAGCTGACACATCACCCAGGAAAACTGGCTAGGAAGATTTAACCTTTAGTGGACAGTTAATTAGGAGCCAGCACACACCTGAGTACCACAGAATGCATGAGGACCAGCTTTTCATAGCTCTGTGTACAGATATTACAAGATTTTTTCTTTCTTCTGATTGATCTTATATATCCCTATGGCAGGGTCGCTCAAAAAGCCCTTGGCTGAAAGGAAGTTTCTGAGATTCAAAGCCTCTGTTCTTAGTCAACGGTTTTTGATACTGTAACTGCCCAAATCCAAATCCTCAGCTCATTTCTATCTGCAAGCCATTTTCCTTTGTGTGATTCAGGACATAATTTATATAAAAGTCATCTCTCTATCACGGGCTGTAATTCTTCTTTAATTAGATTGTAATTAAAACCAAATAGAGAAACATACTGATGAATAACTTCAAAAATTTTTACTCCCAGAAAACAATTACTTTTTTCTTTGTTAATCAGCCTAAAATATATTCAGAGAACAGTTTTCTGCATCTTGATAGTAAACCACTGAGCATGTCTATGTGTCTTTTCCCCTGAAAGGCTCTCACACAGAGCATTTTAATTTACCATAGTATTGGTATGTTGACCTCTGAGACCTTGTAAAGTAAAGTATTTATGATCCTGGGCTTTTTTATTATATTGTTTCAATATTTTGGAACATTTGTATTTCTTGCTGATGTTTTTGGCATTAAAATTCACTCAAGCTGTGCTAAAATATTATGGTATTCAGTGAACCAGACCATGGAAGGAAAATTCAGTTCAGTGAGGTTATTCCAGCTCATCATGTACAAAAAGGATTGAAAGAAATTGTAGAAGAGTCTCAGCTTCCTACACGGGCAGTATTGAGACTTGCTCCCACACCCAATAACTTGACATAGAAAAACCTTCACTTGAACATAGAAATTTCTAGTTTTAAGTGTTTAGAAAGGACTGGAAATGAAAGGAATAATACAATGGCCCAAGATATAAGAAAGCAAAGTACTGTTACTGGTAAACAGTTTCTCTGGATCACCAATATCCTTTACCTGTGGCACAGACAAAAATTGAGCTTCTACAAAGAGTCAGCGCTCATTCCCAGTTTCAACATATCTCTAGAGCAGTCCAACAAATGTTGTCATCTCAAACTTAATTAGCTTAGTAGAATATGCTATTACAGATAGAAACCAGGGATGACTTAATGTCCACATATTTAAGTTGTCTGTAACTATGGATATACCCACACAAGGCCTAAGGTTGAATGCTATACTTATGCCATTTTCTACTTATTTTGGTATTTCTATCCCAAGAGTAGACAAATACAGAGCCTCTTTCTTATCACACTCAGACTGACATATAGATTATAAGAGTATCTGGTATGTTTTGCTCTTTTGTATATTTTCTGTTTTGATTGATTAACCATTTATGTTTGACATTAATAATATCATAAAAAGTCCTAAAAGCTGACTGGTCAAAACACCAATATTTACATGCTTAAAGGATATGTGTGCAGGGTCTATGGGAGCCTCTTATATTTTTTAATGTACCATTTTGTGTGATCTATGTATCTTTAAAAAAAGGAAAAAAATGATTAAAAAAATAAAGGATGTATGTATGTATATATGTTTAAATTGTACAGGTCAAACATGTTTTGAATTACAAATGATTGAGACCTTAAATTTGGTGTACCCATTCAATAGAAGTCATAAATTCCTTCTGAAGTTGAAAAACAGACCTTTCAAATTTTATTTCTTGTAGATAAGAGAAGTAAATACTGTGGCAATATACAAATGCAGTACAGTGCTAAGCACATGGGCTCTGGAATCAGCTAGGTCCTGGGTTCAAATGCAGCCAGTGCTACTTACCTGCTGGATGGCTTTGGGCAAGTTACTTTGTCTTTTCTATGGCTCAAATTTATCATTTGTAAAACTGGTATATGGTTCAACTGCTATAGCAAAAACAATAAAATGATACTGAATTAAATAAGATAGAAGTTCATTTTTCTCTCAGATAATAACTCTGCTCATAAGCAGTCTAGGGTTGAAATAGCACCTCTAGGGTACCAGGGACAGGGCTCGTTCTATCATGTTGCTTTGCCATTTTCAATATATAACTTCCATATTTTGATCCAAAGAATGCTGCCTAATCTCTAGTTTCATGTTTACATATTTGCCAGTGGGAAAATGAATAAATGAAAAGGAAGTGAGGTAGACCACAAAAATGGTCACTGTTCTCCACCCTTCCCTGTATCTATGTCCCTTTACAACATGACTTGCAGCAATTCCTAGAAAGTAGTCAATTTTCCCACCCCTTGAGCATGTGCGGTTTTGTGATTTGCTTTAACTAATAAAATGCAGCAAAAATGACATTGTGAGTTCTGAATCACAGTCTCATGAGGTCTTGAACTCTTCTGCTTGCTCACCTGGAACCTGCTAGCCACCGCATAAACAAGCAGAGACTATTCCACCGGATGAAAAAAGATGTGGAGCCCCACTGCTCCTATGGCTCCAGCTCACAGTCAGCCCCCCAAGTAGCTGCCAGATTACCACAACTGTAAAAGTTCAGTGACTGCCAGAAGAATCAAACAACTGATCCTGGCCCAAATTGTCAGCTGCAGAACTGAGTAAAAATAAATGGTTGTTGTTTTACTCCACTAAGTTTTTAGGGGGTTTGTTAGTCAGCAAGAGAAAAAAGGAAAGACATTACTTTCTTTTGATAAATAAAACCTAGGAAGCCCATCGTGGAGGCACCCATGCTAAGCCCCACATCAGCAAGACCAGAAACCTAAGCAAATCTCTATTTCCTATAAATGCCTGACTCACCCAGAAAACCAAATTTACATACAGCCAATTAGTTATCACCAACTAACTTCATCCATTCCAAGCAACAGTTGCACAAACCATTTTAGTAAACATAGTCTGAGCAAACCAATAAAATGTATCTCCCAATGTACTTGTTTATTCTACCTGTAAAAATTAATTTCTCTCTTTGTTTACCTATTTCATGAATCGATTCACTAAAACTCTGAGATCCAACCAAAATTTGCTCAAGCTTTTATTTGAACATCTTCTAAGCTATGGCCTGGAATCCTCACGTATCACTTCCACCCATTTGCCAAAGATAATTTAACCTTCTGGCCACCCTAGCTGCAAGGGAATCTAGGAAATGTAGTTTTTAGGTAGCTGGACACCCTGTGTTCCACTACACCTAAGTTCCTACTATTTTTAAAGGATAAAGGGGAGAATCTATAGCGAGGATTAAGTAGTAGTTTATGCCATCTCTCATTCTTCAGTTTGTTATGAAGATTACATGAGAACACAATTGCAAACTCCTTGGCCCCAGTGACATGGAACTTCAAAAGGGCCCAAAAAATATTTGCTGTTACTTACAGTCAGAATCAGAAATAGACAATATTTGTTTAAATAGTCACAAAGAATAATCTGCCATCTCAAATTCTCCAAACACATTTCTGGTTTGGGAGGAGGCAACCTCTATCTCCTCCCAAACTCAAGTCAGGGACCACATTGGAAGAAGATCCATGGAGAGAACATAAAGAATGACATTGAAACACTGTGTCTTTTGGTGTGATGTAGACAAAGCCTGGGTGTCTGCTAGAAAAGATTAGATAGAGTCGATGGCATAAAGGCAGAGGACAGGACTAAAGGAAGTCCGTTCAATTCTATTATCTGTCCCTGTGTAATAAATAGAGAAAGTCACCGGGCAACTTAGAAATCAGAGAAGAAAGGATTTTTTTCCTCCTATTTCTCTTTTTCTTTTTTTTCCCAGAAAAAAAGAAAAAAAAAAAGGTGATGTATTAGTAAACAATTTTGGTCTTTAGCAGAGAAAAAAATCGGTACCTTTCCTGTGGTCAATTTATGTCTCTTCCCTATTTTAAAGTAAAATAAATGAAAATAAGCAGAATGGGAGATGGACTGTGTAGGAAACTGACAGAGATGAAACCTAAATGTAAATCTTTTGAAAACAGCACAAGGGACGCATATAATCCTCCATAAAATATGATTGTCATTTATTGGTAAGTTCAATTATCACCTAATGATAGCTGTAAAACAAATAAGCAACTAATAAATAGGCTTTAATCATGAACACAAGTTTATCTCTATTTTCCATACACCACAATAATTTGACTGAGCCTGTGGTTTCTTTAGATATCTGATGTTCTGAATTTTCCTCCAGACTACTGGGTGGCATTACACTTGGTAAATAGTTATCATTGTTGAAATCTGTGTGAATAGTTCCTCTCTAAGTCCAGAGCTGCTGCCACTTAAGAATTTGCTCTTAATCAAATCCTGAAACAACATGAAAAAATATAAGTAAGAGACCCAGGATGAAGAACGATTAAATAATCAGTAAGTATAGTGGCACTTGCACAAAAGAAGGAGACAGCAGTGAAATGGAGGGCAGGCATGGGCTATCTTGTGTGTGGCAGTATTTATACAATATGTCCAATTGAAATGCAAGGAAGGGCTCAAGGTCAACAACTAGAAAATCAGAAATCCTTAAGAAAGAAGGCTTTGTGAGGAGCCATATATGGGTAAGAACTAGGATCTGAGAGCAGGGTGAGCCAGAGAATACAAAGGATATTCCAAATGGGTGGAGAGAAGGAGCATAAACCACTATAATGGCATTGAAGAGAAAAAGAAAATGGAAGGCCATAAAGCAGGGCTTTTAGGAATATTTATTTTATTCAGAATGATTAAGAAGCAAATACCCCTGTCACCCATACAAACTGATATTCTAAAATATGAAAAATTGTGAGGCTAATTCTATCAAATGACTAGAAAATAATAATAGAATACAGGAAAAATCAAAACAAAGATTAAAGTGTGATGCCCAAGAGATATAAATCAGCAATTTCTAAGGATATTCAAAGGAGTACTAGTTTCCCCTGAGGTTAATAGACATCACATGAACAGCAAAAACTATGAGAGTGTCAGGCAACATGTGGCTGAATAGATTACTTTACTGGAGAGAATATTCAGAACTATTGTGCACTGTGGCACTGTAAAGGGAGAGAGTAGTGTGTTGTAGATTCCTGTTGCTTATTCTTCCCAGGGTTCTTTCTCCCCCTTTTGGTAAAGCTGCCCGCTTTTCCTCTGGGGAACAAGATGGAAGCTTGATTTGGGACTTTCCATCAGAGTGCTCAAATTTTTTCTCCTCTCCCAAACTGTTGGACATATGACCCAGCCTAAGCCAATCAGGCTCCTCCTGAGAAATTGTAACTTTAGGAGCTGGACACAAAGACAAATTCAGTGCCATGAAGTGTCACTCCATTTCCCCACCTCTTCCCAAGTTCTGGTGGTTCAGTTTACCCTGAATGTTCTGAAGTACTCCACATGCTTCCCTGGAATTCTATTCAGGCTTAGTAACCAAATTATTTGTGACACTTCACAACACATTTGCCTATAGATGTTCTCTCTCCCTCTCTTTCTCCTTATTTCTTTCAGAAAAATAACCTGATAACACAAGCTATCTTCAGAAGACACACAGCTCTAGATATTAATGGAGGAGTCTGAGAACATATTAAGGCGACATAAACTGGACTCGGTGCTGATATTTACAAATTGGGAGTAATTAAGTAAAGAACAATAATGCATCCCTCTCTGTTTTCATGTCACAGAGGGATAAATGTTCTTGCTAGTGATGGTGAAGCCACCACACAAAGATATTGTATTGGTACCATGGCTATCAATGGCCACATGCCTCCTTCTCTGGAAGAAATGTGAGATCCACAGCAAGGAATAGTATTTACCAGGGTGTCATCTTCAGAAATGACTATAAAAGGGAACCTTGCACTTATTACAATCTTCCAGGAGAACAATAATATTTAGTTAAGTGAATGGTCTCCCTCAGTCAGGAAGGATGTGGAGAGAGGAGGAGGAGAGCATTCCTTGGAAGACCCCTCCCAAAGCCTAGTCATGGTTGGTATGTATATTTTTGAGGAGCCCAATAGCTCTTTAAGTATATTCAGTTAAGAATGAAGAATTAAGTAAAACTGTCCTAAGATAGAGGCACAGCACCACTAGCTATGCCTTTGGAAAAAGCCCTCGACCAAAAGGGAGAAATGATAAATACAAATGAGTTTTTATGAGTAAGAGATTTCAAACTGAGTCAGGAGGTCATTCCAGAGGGGATGCTTGTGCTTGTCTCAGCAGGATCTCATTGACTGCCACAGTAAACAGTGCCTCAAAGAACCAGGCTCCTGAGGGATCCAGAGATACCTAGACACTATAGGCAGAGCAGAAAAGCTCAGGACAGACACAGGTCATTATACATTTTGTCAAAACCTAAAATGTAAATTATAATGTAAACTATAGAACATGGTGAGCAGCAATGCTTCAATACATGTTCATCAATTGTAACAAATGTACCACACTAACATAAGATGTTATTAAGAGGGGAAAATGTGAGGGGGAGTGGGGTATATGAGAAACCCCCATCTTTTTGATGTAACATTTATGTAAGCTAATGCTTCTTTAAAAATAAAAAAGATTAAATTTTAAAAAATAGAGGTACAGCATATAAATATTCCTTAATATGAAAATGGCAGGAAGGGGAGAGTACAAGTGGAAAGAAAGAATAGAAGGGTGCTAATAGTACACGTGCAAATAATTTTAATTCTATATATGTGTTTCTACAATGATAAGACCAAAAACAACAATGATAATATTCATATTAATAATAGCAAACACGAAAATATCACTTGGGTTCTATTCAATGCACATTACAAATTATTATCCCCATTTTACAGATGAGAATACTGAAGTAGGAAGATCAGCTAAGTTTAACATCCCCTCAGCTAATGTTTTTATCCTAACCTTTCTTCCTCTTCACCCCACAGAAAATGCAAATGTGATAAAATTTGTGATGATAGTTTTGTTGTAAGAACTTTGTACATAAGTAAGTATATATGTCTACACATATATACATACGCAGTATTCAAAAATTCAAAAGGGCTGTAATGAAAAGGAATGAATAATATTAATAGATGAATTGAGGCCCTGAAGGAGATAGGAAGAAGAGAGGAAGAACAGCCTTTAAGAACATTCGGGACTCATCTTCCTATAAGCCTGGTAGACAATAAGCATGGGCTAAAAGGAAAGTGTTTTATCAGGAACTCTGGGGGATTTCATGCCCGAAAGTACTTCTTGGAGAGGTATGACAGAGCATTCTGGAAAAGAACATTTGTTTTATCTGTTTATTGAGGCTTTTGGTGAGGATTAGCTTCCCCTTTTCTAAAACTCTATACTTTATCCATGGAAGATATGAATATTTGTCTATGATGGAAGTTAAATGAACATTTATGGAGCAACTTAGTTACGTGTGGTTGCACTTTGTTTACACAAATTCTAACTAATAGCTCTTTTCAGCTCTCACAGAACTACTTTGGCCAATTTTACAATTTTATTACAAACTTTCAATTTGTTCAAGTTTGTGTCAAGAGCACCAATGTCTTTAATTTTTATGCTGGGCTCATGAAGAGTGTTTCAAAAATGGAAGTCACCTGGCCCCAAACTTACATGACCACTGAAGCTAGGCAAGTACCATAAGTAAATGAATCAATTTTGGAATGGGAAACATTGTACGGCTCTTTCAGTCTGCTTCTCATTTTCCCAGTTTTCACAATGGCATGAATGCAGAAAATAATCTCTCTACTTTGAGAAAAGTGTGGGACATGACACCCGGGGATGAGCCTCCCTGGCACTGAGGGATCACTACCACATACCAGCTGAAGATGCAACTAGAAAAGGACCTTGAATTAAAGGTTCAATACGGATCAGCAGAACATCCCTGTCTACATATAATAACATGACTTCAAAATGCTGTTTGACCTAATGTAAGGGGGAAATGGAAAGGAGAAATGAAAATATAAGGCTATGAGTCTCTAAAAAAGAGTCTGGAGGTTGTCAGAAGAAATCCCCTTATGCACAACTGAGCAGAGTCTGAGAGACAGATAAAGTAGATACAACCCCAGGTATTGGTTCTTTTGAGGAATAAAGAGACCCACGGGTTCTATGGTCATGGCAGATGGGGTTTGCTGCCATGGCAGATGGCCCTTCTTTGGAGCTGGTGTTTCTGTGTGATGGAATTGGACTCAGAGGGGATCTCTTTTCACAAGACTTGCATGCTACTTTAATGGAATTGTAGTTGGTGCTGGGGTTTTAGATATATTTAGGGGATTTGAATCTCTGGACTGATAATATGACACCCAGGCCCAGAGCCTCAACAGACTTCAGCTCCTACACTTTGATTTATTGGACTTACCCCACTCAGCTAACATGGAGTTGAAGAAGGTCAACCACCACACCATGGAGCCTAGAGTGTCTACAACTGAAAGCAGGAGGAGTGCATCCAGTATTGATGTGGAATCTAAGCCCCCACTTGACATAGATGTGCAATGGACACAACTAATCCAATGTCCACAGAGAAAATGTGGAATGGGTGTGGGAAGGGTAGCCATGGTGGCTGCTGGGTTTGGGGAATGGGAGGAAGAGATGAGATGGGGAGGCGTTTTCGGGATGAGGAGATGTCCTGGGTGGTGCTTCACGGACAATTACGGGACATTGTAGATCCCCCCAGGGCCCACTGGATGGAACGTGGGAGAGTGTGGGCTATGATGTGGACCATTGACTATGGGGTGCAGTGATGCTCAGAGATGTGCTTACCGGGTGCAATGGATGTGTCATGATGATGGGAGAGAGTGTTGCTGTGGGGGGAGTGGGGGTGGGAGCGGTGGGGGTGAATGGGACCTCATATTTTTTGAATGTAATTTTAAAAAATAAATAATTTTTAAAAAAGTGCTATGATAATGGTAAATCAACATGGGGCTTAGTCTCAGAAAGATAATAAGAGTGAGTAGGCTCTGTCAGCAAACTAGCAAAAGCATGATCATCTAAAGCTGTCAGCTGGTACTCAGCCTTATCTATTCGTCCCATGCCTGCAATACAGTTCCCTGTGTTGTCAGAAGTTCTCAATTTTTAAGCAAAGTGTGGCAGATGAGAAAAATGACCCAATTCTCCCCCACCCCTCCCTGTATCCATGCTGTTTACCAAGTAACTATACGGTGCCTTCAAACTCTGACTATAGGCTTGCCCATGTCATTTGTGCCAACAGAACGAAGCACAAATGACATATCTGTTCTAAGCCTAGAGCTCAAGAGATCTTCCATGTTTCTGTTGGTTCTCTTTTACTTTTACCATCAACACAAGAATGCCTGGTTGAGGATGTGGATCAATTGTGATAGCCTGATGAGTAGGATGGACCAGATATGGAGAAAAGACAAATACCCCTGGGGATGACCAACCAAGATCAGTGAAGCCAGGTGGCTAACCACTAAATGATCCCAAATGTGAGAGCAATAAACTTTCTGCTGTATGCCCCTTAGGTTTTGTGGTTGTTTGCTATGCAGCATTATCATGGTAATAGGTCTCTGATACATAAACCCAGGAAACCAAATTCTTAGTGAAGTATTCTGATTTTTTAAAGTTAGCTATTATTCAAGTTTTTAAAATAACATCAATTTAAACACAAACTTTCCATGAGTCAGTTCTAGACCACAGAGCACTATCTCATGTTCTGTTCTATCTGAGCCCTTTATTTTAAAATTAGAAAATGACTGAGAGATAAAATCTCTTTCCCAGAGCCAAATAACTGGACCTCAGAAGCAGGAATTCACCTACTCGGGTCACTTGTTGTAAAGCATCATACTGCCCTCATTGGAAGGCACGTATATTTTCAGATTCTCCATCTTTCCTGTCACTTCATTTTTGTCCAAATGCTACACCCACATGAAGAAATCCCTTCATTCATCTCCACCAGGCTCAACTGAGCCCTGTTAGCTACCATCTTTTGAGAAGGGGATGTAAATTTTACGTTTCCCAGAAAAGGAAGTACTTCTAGAAATGTGCTTGTGGACACAAACTTAGCATATTATTTCAGCATTAAACTCACACCACTGGCCTCCACAAAACAAGTGAATCAATTCTATGTCTACTTTAACAGGAAATAATTATTATACGATGCTAAGGCAAAACCTAAATGATGTTGAACTTGGCCAAGCGAAAACAATATATGAGACGAGTTGAAAGGCAAATTCTAATAGGGCATTTGTCCTTTCATTTAGAAAAGCAGAGTTTCTCTCTTATGGAGTTACTAAAGGAGAACCCATATTGAAAGTTGTCATTATTGTTTTAGCTGGGATTCATAAAGTGACTGAACAGCTGCACACTTTAGTAGATCTAATCTAAATACCTGCTCCTTGTATTTTTGAGTTAGGAGATATTTATGTTATCAATTCAACTTTCTACAAACCATCAGGAGGAATATTCCCTGTAGCTCTGTTGACTCAAAATAATGACTTGTAAGAGAGCTCTAATGACAGAACAAGGGGCAATTATAGACACAGCATGAGGCTTGGAATAACTGTGTGATGTATTTGTGCAGTTGATTGACCTCATGTACAAGGTCGTTTGTGCCGCACTATTGTAGCTGTGGCCTATGCCTCAGGGTACATGTTTTATTAATTTCAATATAAACAGAAAAGATTAGATCAGATTGCTCAAAGAAAACACAAAGCTGCACCAGGGCTTGATGGATAAGTGATGGTACAATGGAGTCTATGAGAAGGAACCATCAAAATCTTTCGAGGATGAATGAGAAGTTAGAGTAATCAATAAGCAGTGTTACTGCATTTCTATTTCTGGGATAGCTAAGAAAATGTACATCCTCTTGCATTTTTACATAATTGTAATGGCTGTTGGGAAGACTTAGCATTCATTGTAAAAGGAGAAAGGGATAGGAAAACAAAGACAGAACAAGAATTCAATATAGAATAAGGTTTCTCTGAGATGTCCATAGATTGTATTACTTTAAAGCAAAACCATTTGGCATCCTCTCTTCTGCACATGTCACTTTGAAAAACACTCCTATTGGGAAAGGGGAAAAAAAGTCTTTTCTGATGAGTTGTCTATAATTCCAATTCCAAAAATCCTTACATAAATTGTGAGAGAGGGATAAAAGATGTGGAATATAGAGAAAAAAATTGTTTGTTATCAATGTTAATGTCTATCAAAAAAGGAACAAATTATTTTGTTTATATTGTGTACAAAACTATAAAAATAGTTCAAGTACATAATAAAATTGCAGACTGACTTAAGAAACAACATGTTGAAACAGCAACAATCCTCCAAGTGCAATAACTAAGACCAATAAGGAAGGATGGTCCAATAATGAGCCCTTGATGCTAATGACTATGCTTGTGGGCCTGTGGGCCTGACATAAGAACTAGGTCTAGAACTGCAGGGTGCCTAAGAGTTACCTCCTAAGAACCTCCATGTTGCTCAAATGTAGCCAGTCTGGAAGCCAAACTCAGCATGTAAATGCATTGCCTTCCCCACCAGAGTGGGACATGACTCCTGGGGATGAGCCTCCCTGGCAACAAGGGATTACTACCAAGTACCACCTGATGATGTGGCTGGAGAATGACCTTGAATAAAAGGGTCAACTCAGACCAGGAGAATAGCTCAGCCTACATGTAATATCAGGAGTTAAAAATGCTTTTTGACCCTGAATAAAAGGGAGAAATAGAAAGGACAAATGAGTTTATATGGCTGAGTCTCCAAAAAAGAGCCAGGAGGTCATCAGAGGGGTCTCCATTATGCACACCTCAGCAGATTCCCAGAGACAGATGAAGCAGATACAACCCCAGGTATTGATTCTTGTGAGGGCTACAGAGACCCACAGGTTCTATGGTAATGGCAGATGGACTTCAGGGCCATGTCAGTTGCACCTACTTTGGAGTTTGTGGTCCTGAGTGTGATGGAGTTGGACCGAGGTGTGATCTTTGTTCACAAGCCTCTCCTTTCACTTTTACCAGAGCTGTTGTTGGCGCTGGGGTTTAGTGTATACTCAGGGGACCTGAATCTCTGGACTTTCCATGTCATAGCCAGGCCCTGAACCTCAACAGACTTGCAACTCACACCCTCTGGTTTATTGGACTTACCCCAGCCAGCTAACAGGGAGGTGAAGAAGGTCAACCACCACACTAGGGAGCCAAGAGTGCCTACAACTGCCAACAGGAGAATTGCATCCATCATCCAAGTGGAATTGAAGCATCCTCTCGATACAGAGGTGGAGTGGACATAACCATCCCAGGGTCCACAGAATAGAGGAATAGAATATAGATTAGAGTGGACTTACTGATACTCTATTCTGGAACTAATGTGATTAGTAATGGAAGTAAATGCAGCACTTTAGATGGAGAAATTGGCCATGGTACGTGCTGAGGGTGGGATTGGGAAGAAGAGATGTGACGTGGGGGCATTTTCAGGACTTGGAGGTGTCCTGGGTGGTACCGCAGGGACAGTTACTGGACATTGTATTTCCTCCCATGATCCACTGGGTGGACTGGGGGAGAGTGTAAACTGTAATGTGGACCATTGACCATGTGGTGCAGCAGTGCTCAGACATGTATTCACCAAGTGCAATGAATGTCCCATGATGATGGAGGAGGTTGTAGTTATGGGAGGAGTGGGGTGAGGGGGGCAAGGGGGTATATGGGGACCTCATATTTTTTAATGTAACATTAAAAATAAATTAATTTTAAAAAAAGAAACAACATGGAATAACTAGCACGTATGCAATTTCTCAGATTACAATTTCTCAGATACATCTTTGATTCTAAACTGCTGAAAAGAGGCGTTCCAAAATAGTAATTTCATCAGCCTTGGTTGTTTGCTAATAGTACCATATAGTCAACTTTCCTCACATTTCCAAAATGGTTGTTATTAAACCCTATGGAAGCCTTGATAAAAAACTTGAAATCAGTGCTCTCTAAATGGTATTAGGAACCACACATCTCTGGTCTTCTATTATTGCAGCATATAATGTTTGAGAAAGTACAACTAGTATCTAACATCAAATGAGGAAGCTTCTTCCTCAAGGTACTCAAATAAAGGGTCTCCCTAACATAATATATGCAAACACTGATTAAAAATAGGAATAGGGGAATCTATTCCAAATTTCATCTTGTTTGAGAATTTTTGACTGAAAATAGTTCATAAGTGAAACTACAGTTAATATAAAAGTTCTTATAGGCAGGGACAAGCTGCTGATGGTTTCCACACCTATTTTGTACCCGATATTAGAGAAAGAGTAGGAAATGTATGATCAAACATACAGCACTTTTTAAAAATTGATTTTCAATAGGCCATGTTTTAAAAAACAAATAATAATTTCTCTTCAAGACACCAGTCAAATAAAATATACTGGTTTTAAACAGTATATAGAAAAATAATCATACATGGATTTTCAGAGAGAAAACTGATTTCTGACTGAAAGCTCTTGCTTGAGGTATGATGATTCCTCTCCACTGAAGCAATACATTTTACTAACTTAGGAGTAATAAATAAGATGCAGGCAATCCCAATAAAACAAGGATAGCACATCTGATTGATTATCAATCTTAAATCACTTATATTCAATTTAATGTTTTAACAGCTCTACTACCTCTTTTTCCTCAAATTAAGCAAAAGAGAGAATTTTCAAAAATAAAATAGATAATGGTATTATTCTATTAGTATATGTTTAAAGAAGTATAAATTAACTTATTTTAATGCTCATAAGTTAGAAAAATAAAGTCATTTTCATGATATCAAGCATTAGAACTTGGATGATGCAGATTCAAGTTTTGTCTTATAATATTTTAAGAATCAATCTGTTTCAGCTTTATGTTTGTTTTAGTTGAAAAATATTGGGTAAAAAGCTTGCAATTTGGACATTTTTTTTGCTTGAAAGTATCTAGTCATCCTTCATCCAGTAACTGTAAGATGTGCCTCCTCTGGCCACTACTTACCGAATTTTCAGTTCATGCATTTGGGGATGTTAGTGACTCCACCTCTGACATGTTATTCAGATTTGGACAATCACAGCTCCTTACTTTTCCTGGCTATAGTACTCCTTTCAAAACAGAGTATCTGACTCAGTTAAGATCCTTTAGAGTCAAACCCTGCACATTTTCTGCTCTAGAGGGTAACCAATCATGGGAAGAGATAAATCAAGTGGAGAATAATTGAGGTACCCCATCTGAGAGCCTGCACTAAGGCCGTAGACATGTAACTGAAGCTCTATTGGTCCTCCAAGCCTAGCCCATTCACCTAGCCAAGCTCACATAGAGCAGAGCCAAACTACCTGAATTTCTGACAAACAGAATCATGAGTAATAAAATGGTTGTCAGCTCCAAAGAAGGGCCCTTCTTTGGAGGTGGTGTTTCTGCGTGATGAAACTGGACCCAGAGGGGATCTCTTTTCATAAGACTATCATGCTACTTTACTGGAATTGTAGTTGGTATTGGGGTTTAAGATATATTTAGGGGATTGAATCTTTTTACTGACAATATGATAGCCAGGCCCTGAGCCTCAACAGACTCCAGCTCCTACAATCTGATTTATTGGACTCACCTCACTCAGCTAAGATGGAGTTGAAGAAGGACAACCACCACACCATGGAGCCTAGAGTGCCTACAACTGAAAGCAGGAGGATTGCATCCAGTAACCATGTGGAATCTGAGCCTCCTCTTGACATAGAGGTGCAACGGACATAACCAATCCAAAGTCCACAGAGAAAAGGTGGCATTGGAGTGGGAAAAGTGGACATGGTGGCTGATGGGTATGGGGAATGGCAGGAAGAGATGAGATGTGGAGGCGCCTTTGGGACTTGGAGTTGCCCTGGATGGCGCTTCAGGGGCAATCACCAGACATTGTTAATCCTCCCAGGGCTCACTGGATGGAATGGGGGAGAGTGTGGGCCATGATGTGGACCAATGACCATGAGGTGCAGAGATACCCAGAGATGTACTTACCAAATACAATGGATGTATCATGATGATGGGAATGAGTGTTGCTGGGGGGGGGAGTGGTGGGGTGGGGGTGGTGGGTTGAATGGGACCTCATATTTTTTTAATGTAATATTTTTACAAAATCAATAAAAAAATTTTTAAAAAAAATGGTTGTCAGATGCCACCAACCTTTTAGGTCGTTTGTTATCCAGCAATAGATAAAAGATACATTGTCTATTTGCTAGAGAAGCCAAAGTAGTCTCACTGATGAAGTGACATCTGGGCAGAAACCTTAATAATATGGAGAAGCAAACCATGCTAAGACTAAGCATTCCAGGCAGACAGCTATAAAGCTTAAATGACAATGTATTCCAGAAACGCCCAAAAATTTACTAAAGCTGGAGGGATTTAGATGAGGACTAGAAGGAGTCGAAGTCAGTGAATAAGAACCAGAATTTAGTCCAGAGAAGGGAACTTGGATTTTGTTTTAAGTATGAGTCTGGGTCAAGCACACTACTCCATAACTTTCATGTTTCATGAACCCATACATTCTTTTTCACTCTCTCTAGGTTTGTTGAATTTAAAGCTGAAAGAGTCCTAATTAATACCATCAATTTACCCTGATGATGTGTTGCAGTGTTTTCATTTGCCAAAAGGCTGCCAACACAAAGTACCAGAAACATGTTGTCTTTTATAAAGGGTATTTTTTTGGGGGGTAAAACCATAGTTTCAAGGCTGTGAAAAATCCAACTCAGGCCACCATATGAGGTGTTTTCTCGCTCACGTCAGCTGCTGTGTGTTGAAGCAAGATGGCAGGTGATCTCTGCCTAGTCTCTGCCTTCCCCTCTGGGCTTCCAGAGCTCAGCTAAGGGCAACCAGGCATAGGGCTTATCTCTTACTGGGACTCCCTCTCAGGCTTGGCTCCCCAGCTTTCTTCCCAATTTGAGATGCAAGTTATCAGCAAATGACTTATCTCTCTGGGGGCCTCAGATGCTTGAGCCTCCCCTTACTGTCACATAGCAGGATTGAAAATGGCAGCTGTCTCTTTTCCTGAATGTCTCCATTTTTCAACAGACCCAGCAAGAGGGTGGAGACTCAACATGAGTCTCACCTCACTGAGGTAGTCCAATTTTAAAAAGGTCTCACACCTTTTTACAGGTGTGGACCAGTTCACAAACATAATCTTTTCTCTTTTGGGGATTCATAAATTAATTTCAAACTGCAACAAAAAACAAAAAAGAAAAAATCTCTTTTGGGAATTTATAAATTAATTTCAAACTGCAACAACAAATGAAAGTATTTTTATACCTTCCCTTGAATTCTTAGGATAGTATTCCATTAAATATAAAAGACCAGACAAACTTTATCCTAATATATAAGTTCTGCACAAAAAATGGGTTCCCCCACCAAGAATAGCATACTGAAGGGTCTCTAGCATGTTCAAATTTGGTTGATTAACATATATAGGTATTTTAGAACTTATTTAAATTACAGTTCTAAAACATATTTTTAAAACATTTATTCAAGGAGAAAAGTAAATTATGGAATGCCTGAAGCACCATTCCATGAAACCATGATTGAAAATCACGATTTTAATTTCAAAGGCAGATGTTACTCCATTTTCTTTTTAATGTTTCAATGTCACAGAATGATGAAAAATTGAGTTGAAGAAAGACCAACAGGTGGAAGAAATCAACTTATATTTTATATATTGCATACCCAAAGTACCAGTCTACTTAAAACATTTGAGACTATTGGAAAAATCATTTTGAGAGTCCCAAATACTTCAGATGCCAACCTCCATCTCCACACATAAGAAATTCTAATTTTCATCTTGCTTTCACTGGAACCAGCCTAATTCCATTTTCAATGTGAATTGCAATTTAAATTGCTGCCCTACATGCCTGAAGGTGACTTAGAAGGGAATAAAAGAGGGAATAATTGTAATATCGATAAGCTTGGTAACATCTGTCAAACAAACAAAAAGAAAATCCTGTAAATGTGATGGACTCCTTTTTGTGATACATCCAGTTGAAAAGCTGAATCAAAAATAATTGTGATGACACAGAGATTTAACATAACACTGAAAAGCATTGTGATACGATTTTGCCTATTTAAAAGTACATGAAATTGCAATTTCCATTTCTGACTACAAATGCAAATAATAGGTCTATATTCTTGGTATATGGAATGTTTACTCATTATTTACTTTTGTACGTTTCTAATTCTCATATATCCAAGAATTTTGTGTTGGTAAGAATGCCTTCTGTTATGTACTTACTGGGTGCAATGGATGTCTCACGATGATGGGAGAGAGTGTTGCTGTGGGGGGAGTGGGGGGTGGGGGCAGTGGGGTTGATTGGGACCTCGTATTTTTTTAATGTAATTTGTAAAAATAAATAATTTTAATAAAAAAAATAATTAAAATAAAATTATCTCAAAATGAAAAAAAAAAGAAAAGCAAATCAAATTTGATTTAGCAAAATTAAAAGAATTACTTGTTAAAGTATTTAACTAAAGATTCTAAGATTTCATTCATGAATGGAGCTGGGTCCTTAAATGTGTCTCTCTCCATCTCAGATCTACTTTCCTATGCACTGGCTTCATTCTTAAAAAGATTCTCTTCATGACGTAACCCTTCCAGTTCATGAGTTATATTCTTTCCAGTTTGAATCCAGTAAAAAAGTAAATGTCTTTCTAACCCTCCAGCAAAATTCCTAGGATTACTTTGGATGGGTCCTCTGCTTGATCCTTAAGTAATCACTGCAACTAGGAGGATACAATGCACTGATTTGTCAGGTCTAATACACTACTGAGCCCTTTAGCCTTGAGTAAACTCAACTCCCGCAATGGTGGAAATTTAGATTATTTGTTTTATATTCATTACAGACATAGATGCAAGGAATATTCTCACTTATGTCTTTGCATTATTTACTGATTAGTTTAATAGAATAAATTCTGATATTCCTATGTCAAAGCTTATACATATTTTAAGCTTTTAAAAAATGTACAAAATTGCATTCCAGAAAAGTGGTACTAATTCATACTTCAATGAGTAGTGAATGAATTTTCCTTTATATAGTCTCATCAGATCTAGTTATTATTATCATATTTTGCTGATCTTTGCCATTTTGAAAAACAAACTATTTCATGTTTATATATCTTTGATTACCAATGAAGCTAAACATAATTTTATGTTCCTTCACCATTTGCATCTGCCTTCTTAATTGCTTATTTTTATATTTCCCATTATATACTGGATTATTGGTTACTTTTATAACTTATTTATAAGAACCCAATGTATGTATTCACTTAGTTGTTTAAAATATATAATTGAGCTTTATGATAGGAATAATGGCATAGGAATTCAGAATACAAAAGCTAACAAGCACGTGAAAATCCTAGTCTAATATATATTTTTGCAACAATATAAATATTTTGAAATGTCCATCCCAAAGCAAGTTGAAAGAATTGTATAACACCACCAGCATAATGTTCACCTAGTTTCATAAATTGTTATACTTTGCCATTCTCTCTCTTTACATACACATGCACACACACATGAAGGCATATAAGAATGTACAGACATTTTTGTTGAACCATTTGAAAGCAAGGTGCAGATATTGATACTTTCCCCCTAAATACTTCAACAAATATCACTAACAAAACTGCAGCACAATAGTCATATCAAGAAATTTAACTTGGATGATATTATCTAGAAAGAGTCTATATTCAAACTTTTCCAGTTGTCCTCAAATTATTCTTTATCGTTTTTTAAAAAATCAAAGATTCAATTAGAGTCATGAATTACATTTAGTTGTACAAATGTAATTTAATTGTCATGACTCTTTATTCTCCTTTAGATTAGAATTTTTCTTTTTCTTTCATGAAATAGATATGTTTGTAGCAGTGGGGCCAATTTTCTTGTAGAATGTTTCACAATAGGGGCTGGTGTGATTCCAGATTAATGTGTTCTTCATGCATAGATTACGATTAAACATTTTAGGTAAAAATACCATATAGGTGATGTTGTGTAGTTGCCATTATATCATTTCAAGTGGCATATGATGTTCATTTGTTCCATTATTGGTGATGCCCAGTTTGATCTTTTAGTTCAGGTGGTGCGCAACAGATCTCTCTATGATTAAAGTGCCTTTTTAAGATTAAAAGTCTTTAAAAGTAATCTGGGAGAATTCAACCAATACTGGTTGAATATTTTTTCCCCAGCAACTTTGTACTCTATGGTTTGAGAATCTATCTATACTACCTACCTACTATCAATGATTATATGGACAGTTTAAAAAGGTTGATTTTCTAATTTTATCATTACTTTTACACTTAGTAGCTAGAATTCTTCTATAAAGAAAAATTTCCCATCCCTCTCATTTGAGTATTAGTATGCTTCCAAAGATTCATTTTTATCCATTGTATCATAGTCCATATTAACTATTATTATGGTGATGCTCAATGCCAATGGTAGTGCCAGAAAAGCCAGCTACTATGTCTTTCAAAATGTCCTGTTTGTCTTTGAAAACTTTCTTGATTTCCTCAACAAGATGTCCCAGGTTCAACTTATACTTTCCATATCCTTGTCCTAAAACCATCAATTTCTCCAAGAAGCCTTGGTTACTTTTAGTAAAGAATAATGTTCAGAAACCAAGAACTTGGTGCTCAGTAATGTCATTCATTCTACTTCCTTTTAGCAGCCAAAGAAGAAAATATATTTCAATAATCAATTTATCCTACAAAAAACCCTAATATCACAGGCTTCAAGATTATACCCAATTCCATATTTTCCTCCTTTCTCCCCCAGTGAGAACTATAGTTCCTATCATAAATGTATATACTTAAATGTTCTATAACATTCCAAAAAATCAGACTCAATGTACAAACATTATACCATACACAAAAAAACGTGCTCTGTAAATTTTTTTAGTTTTTCAATTCTTATTACTCTTACAATATATTCACTGTGGGTGAAGAGTCTGAAAGCTGCTTAACTAAATTACTTTTTTTCTGGGTAGTTATTTTAAATGCATTTAGGTTCTTTTATCTATTTGTACTCAATTGAGTGACTTTTCACCCTTTCTAATTCAATCATATTTTGAATATGTAAAACATTGACACAGTACAAAATCAAAGCTTTGTAAGAAGTATTTTCAGAGAAGTCTTACCTACATCCATATCCTTTCCACTTATTCCTATACACCTTCTATAAATAATAGGAGTATTCTCCCAATTCCTCCCTTCCATCCTTTGGGCCATTGTTGTCATACATTTTACATTTATGTATGCTGTAGATACAAAATACTAGTTTGTTTTTGCTACTGTTACTATTCTGTTTTGCTATAGGGAGTTTATTATCTTTCAGAGCAATTAAAAATAAGAAAAATAAATTCTCTATTTATCATATTTTATTCTTTTATATTGATAATTTTTTTACAATAGCTTCTAGCATCTAAAGAGGTCTCTATCCATACATCACCAAGACAACAGATTAATAGAAAATCTAGACGAACAATTGGATCATGTAATATACATATACTCAAGTGAATAATACTTGTAACTGGGGTTGTGCAATAGTATTATGGATGTTAAAGGCAGTCCTTGGCTTGCTACCTCCTGCAGAGCAGATGTGCCTTTGCACATGGCAAAACTTTCTTTTCCCTTCAATAATGTCTGCTTGTTCAGGCTCAGGATTTACTGGTATCCTGGAAAGTTATTTGCCCTTCTGTGATGAGAATTCAGTCTCTTCCCCACAGTGAAACTAAGAATTTCCATCCCCTTATTTGCCTTCTTCATATTGGTGAATCATATTGGATCTCAGCTACATGTGACAGAAAGTTCAATTCACATGACTTTATGCCAAGAGGGAATTTATGGGCTTTTGTTAATGGGAAGATCAGAATGGTAAGAGCTCACTGGGTATAGCTTAATGTTATAAAGAATTATCTCCACCTAGTTATTCTCTTTTCTGCTTGCTAGCTTTGTTCTTACACAGCTCTTCTCCTTGTGTTTCTTTGATGACTGCATTATAGTGCTGCTTTCCTGGAATTTCCAATGGGGTCTTGTTGCATCAGTGATCCTGAATAAGTCATGGGCCCACCTCTGATCCAATCACTGTTGCCTGCACTATGCAAGATGATGTTTGACCCCTCTTGAGGAAGGAATGGAGTCAACTCCACTGGAAACACTTTGAACTAGGTTGTATTGGGTAGCTAAGAGGAGAATTGGGATACAATTAATAGAAGATAGAAGAATGGATACCAAGCATCCAAATCAATGTACATCATCTACCCTGGAAAACTAGAACAAATTGTGGCCATTTGCCTCAGCAGATTTTGGATGAACAACTTAAAAATAAATTTTAATAGTTTGTAATAATTTATTCTTTTTTTTTCCTCCAGATCATATTAAATGATTATTTTGTCAGAATTTTGGTATTTATTCAGTACTTAATTTAGTTTGGATTTATATTTACCACCTTTAGTCATGATTTCTACTCATGATATCACAATTAATTAAGATACCAAAGAGATTTTCATACTACATACAAACTGAAGAGTATAATTACAGGTGAAATGTGTAGAATAGGAACCAAGAAGGGGGTGGGGGGAGAATTCTGATCTCATGTAAATGATCCCTGAATATGACTGAAATTAAAAAATAAATTTTAAAAGTGATTTGTGATTTATTGTTCCCATTGTTTTTAATTAAATATGCATATACATGTACACACAAATACATATACATTCCTGCATTTTACCCTTTAAGTATGCACTTGAGCATTATGTAAAGATAATTTCTAAATATTGAATTGCTACAACCTTCCTTTATACTCTTAGTATTTTGAATCCAAAGTAATAACTAAATATGTATCACTCTACATTTATGTAATTGTATTAGAAAAATGATAGGATTGGTAAATTTAAAAATACATTTGACAGGCCATGAAATCCATAAGAAATAAATATGATATAAATGCTGTATGTGCAGCCAAAGACTAAGGATATAGTACAAAAATCAATTAGAATTCTGCTGGAAGTCGTGAGGAAAAATAAACTAAATAAAAAGTCTTCTTATATTTAACATCACTGGCCTGGTTGTAAGTTACAGAAGTGATAGAGCACAATATAATGTAGCTGAAGAAAGCACATCTGAAAAAGGAAGTCTTTAGTAGGGATCATTAGTGTTAAATAAATATTCAACATTCACTTTCCACTTATATTGAAATGCTGACAGGCTGAATCCCAAAGGCCCAGAGACCAAACTCACAGAAGTGTGATACTGAATTAACAAAATATGTAGAGCTCAGTAAAGAGCTTCAGTTCTCAGATCCTGGGGTCAGATGAAAAGAGAGAAATATGCTTAGAGGTCTTCAAGTATTGTTTCTTTTCCTATCCCATCTCCAAGAGAAAAAAGTGAAAATCACTTTGCATCCTCAGTAAGCCAATTGGCTACTGAACTTGCTGAGCTCCTTACGGAAATGCACTGCCAGTTCCAAATGTGTTTTAATGTTAGAGGTCACACAGTATACTCTTATCTCCACCAAGATCTCAGGATCTCCCCAGTTCTCTGGATAATTCTCATTAAGGAGACATCTAGTTGACCAAAAGGAGAGAAAAGGAAAAGATAGTGTTAACTCTTGCGGGAAGTCTCCTCTAAATAACAAGAACTCCTTCCCAGTATGGAGGGGTCAAGTGGCAAGAGTGTGAAATTTGGACTCAGAACCTTTACACCCACCAATTGCTGACTGTAGACTTTGTCAACTTGCTGAACTTCTTTGAGCTTGAGTGTGATCACCCGTAAATGGAGTAATTATTACAATTTCACAGGTTTGCTTGGAGCAAACAATCTAAACTTTGGGGAGAATTCTTGTTTGACCTGAAACTGGGTGGACAAAAAATCTACACTTGTATTTTTTTGGGTGGGTAGAAACACCATTCACTATTCTTTTAGTACACCATTGTCAGTGCAGAAAGCTAGCATGTTAAATGTTGTTTATCTTTCATTTTGGACATTTTAAGGTGCATTTTATGTATATATACAGTGATTCACCATCCACTCCTCTATATCCAGTGCAGAAAAAGACCATCCTCTTACTTTCACTATGCTTTAAAAAAACTTGATGTACCTTCATGTTTCTGAGTATCAGTTAAGGATGTGGAGCAGAGGATTGCCAGGAAGCAACTTATTTTACCTCAGCACCCAAGAGATTATTTTCACTATGTCAAAATTATCTTATACAGTAAGTAGAAGAGGGAAAGAAACTTTTCCATTTAATTGCTTCTTTGATTTGTATCAGCTGCTTTCCTTTTGCAGATGCCAAGCACAGTTAGAAGAGTTGGAAGGTGAAAGATAGTGGAACATTAAGTTCTGTGTGGCTTACAGATGCAAAGCAAAGCATCTTTATTGATATTCTTTTTAAAGAGTTTGCTGAGGTGCAATTCACAGTTGTGAACGGAAAGTAGAAAGCCCTTTGAAAATGAGAGATAAAATTCAAGGTCAGTCTCCCACAAACCAGTATTTCCTCTACTCCCATCTTTTTGGAAATCGTAAGTCATTTATCTGGATTTGTTCACTGTGTGCTGAAGATATCTCACCTTATCACTGTCTAAAAGAACACTTCAAAAGCATATTTTAAAACAACAATTTATCTTCTCTTGTCCTGAAAGTTAATTTGAGCCCCCAAGAATCTATTGGAAAAAAAAATGTGTAAGTCGCAATTTAAAAAAAAAAAAAAGCTAAACTGTTTTATAGCTGGCATTTGAAGTTGTTATAGTGGATAAATTTTCTCTTAGGCTGACCCACTCTGCCTTCTCTGACTTACAATTTAGAAAACTTTCAGAGCATTAGAACAAGAGTCTTAGCAGTCGTAAGCTATATTTCAGTCACATGTCCCATTTCGAAATGAGGCTTGCTCCTCTAAATGCTCTTCATACAATGGTTGTCCTTGAACTTATGTCACAAGAATTGTTGAAGAACTACAGAAAAGTTTCCTTATCTATTGTGAAGTTTGCTTTAGGGAAATAAAGAAATGCAGATATATGCATACTTTAGGATTAGGACATTCGGCCCAGTCCTTTTAATGCCTGTCAACAAAAAATGTCCCTAAAATCAAATTAAGTCCAGGCAGATTTCTCCTGATTCCTAGTCACAGCTGGGAGGCTTTAGACAGTCATTCTGACAATCGAAAAAGTGTCTTTCTGTGAGGGTGATAAATGTAGGATCAAGTAATATGTTCAGACATCAAAGCATTTGGTCCATATTTTGGTATCTCCTGGAAAGAAAGCTCTCCAGAAGATTTTCAATGAAGATGTTTAGGAAGAAATTCTGAAACTTTATCTAAAGCATGTATCTCAGAAACATCAGCAACACTTAAAAACTCAGAGACCAGTAAATCCATTGTCACCACCTCATATCAACTGAAGTTATGATGACCCCCAAATAATACCCAGGAGTGTGTGTGTATACAATTACTCGGGCAGGCATCTGTTGGCCTGTGAAGAGAATGTAACAGGACTCTGAAGAAGACACAGGTCCCATTCCATGTATAATAAACAACAGGTGACTTGGTAGCTGCCAGCTCTCACTGGTGTAGCTGATTTGAAGACTCTAGATGTAAATGACTCTTCTCTCCAACTCTTAATCTTCACTCTTGTACCAAACAGACAAACTCCTTTACACATTTCCTTGCTTATGAATGATGTTGAGAAGCCACTGGAAAGCATGCCTTGAGCCACAGCCTTTTAGCACTGGCTTTCAATATTCTGTCACTTCTGACTACCACTCATACTTTCCCTTCACCTCTGCCTGAAATAGCCAGCTGGAGGCCTTTTCTATTCCTCTCACATACCCCTCCATCAGTTTGATGGCTTTCCTTTCAGCATCCTAACTCCTCTTGCTCTGACAAATAGACTAGTAAAAGACAGGAGCTCATGGCTTTTAGGAAGTCCTTCCACTTAGGCAGCATAGAAGAGTGTAGCCCAGTCCATTTTTTCCCCCAAAACATTTGATAGGTGCTGAGAACATTTCTGTTATTTCTTCCATTTAACACCCATCTCTCATGCAAACAGTTAACTTTTACAGTATGTTCCATTCTGATGTCAACCACCAGCATGTGATAGTTGGGTCAAAGCTTATTAATAAGAATGATTTGATCTGGATAGGAGAAAATTGATTGGTAATAAAATTCTGGGTGATTTGCTTATTTCTAGCCTAAGGAGATAGACCCATTTATTTTATAGCATAGCAATGATTTTAAGGGTGCCTTCTAACATTAAGAACTTTTTCTTTTATTTGAAGGTTTCTTTGGTTTTGTTATTATTTTTGTTTTTGCCCTAGCACACACCAATAAAGTTTGTGATTACCTTGCAGAAGACTAGCAGAACTCACCAGAATTGTTTCATGACATATTTTTAAAGTTTCCCTAGCACAATTTGCCATTTGACACACCTGGGCATCCCCAGGGTGAAGAGCAGTCTTGGTAAATAAAGAAAATTAAATGTACTTTGCAAAAATCATTGTAATAACACCTACTAGATATTTAGGTGTAAGGCAATATTCCTTTTTTTTTTTTAAGATGTATTTATTTCTTCCCACTCCCTCCATTGTCTGCTCTCTGTGTCCATTTGCTGTGTGTTCTTCTGTGTCTGCTTGTATTCTCTTTAGGTGGTTCTGGGAACCAATTCTGAGACCTTCTAGAGTAGGAGATAGGCAATCATTCTCTTGTGCCACCTCAGCTCCCTGGCCTGTTGCATCTCTTATTGTCTCTCCTCTGTGTCTCTTTTTGTTGCATCATCTTACTGTGTCAGATCTCCACAGGGGCCAGCACTCCTGCATGGGGCAGCACTCCTTGCATGGGGTAGCACTCTGCATGGGCCAGCTCACCACGTGGGCTACTGATGTGGCTGAACCAAAGTCCTATTCTTAACACAATTTAATCAGACATCTCAGCTGAATCTAATACAATCGAAGGATTATCATGACCAGAGGAACAGACCAGTTTACAAGCATAATCAATAACTCTTTTTGGAATTCATAAATGATATAAAACTGATAAAATATCTGTCACATTTTACTTGACTACAGACTAGCATATGAAAGTCTGTATTAATGGTTTTTACTCTCTATTTCACAAATGAATCATGCCAGAAATAAAAACTTTTTATTTTATTGAACTATATCATTCATACATGAACACATATAAACAATAAGTGTATAGTAAAGATTGTAAACTTACAAAATAAACATACATAACATCACACAGGGGTCTCACACATAACCCCTCCATGAACTCTTTGCATTAGTGTGACATATTTGTTACAAACTATCCAAGAGCATCATCAAAATATTATTGCCAACTATAGTCCATATCTTACATTGGATGTATTTTTCCCCCAACCCATACTATTTTTTTAAAATATATTTTTGTTACAGATATTGTGAACTTGCAAAACAATGATACAGATGTGTAGATTTCCCATACAGCACCACACCCTGGTGGAATACTTGTTACAGATTATGAGATAATATCATCAGACTATTACTACCAATTATGGTTCACAGCACACATTTGGCACACTTTTTCTATCCACCTCCATTATCAACACAGTACAGCTTGGCATTGATGCAAGAATATTATAGTATTGCTGTTAACCAGTCTATAGGTCACACCAATTGTAGTTTTCCCATGTTTCTCCATATTTCCATCACCCTGCAATAGTGACGTACATCTGCTCTAGCTCACAGAAGGACTCTCTTGCATTTGTATCCTTAACCACAATTATCAACAGCCTCTGGGTTCACTGTGTTATTCAGTCCCTAGATTATTCTTTAGCTTTCTTTCTATTGACATTTACTTTCCCAGATTACCTTTTCCATTCACAATCCCATTTATAAACTAGTTGCTACTCACTATAATGTGTTACTATCAACTCTATCCATCTCCACACTTTTACAGTCAAGTTAATTAAAACTTCTACGTACATTAAGCATCCATAGTTCTTCTCAACCCTCCTCTTATCTCTTTATAACCTATACTCTAGGCTTTAATTCCATGTGTTTATTATTTGTATTTAGTTCATACTAATGAGACCATGCAATACTTATACTTTTGGGTCTGGCTTACTTCATTAGTACTCATCAGGTTTATAGTTTACATTATGGTTTACACTTTGCACTGTACAGTTTTATACATTATATATATTATGTACTATATATTATAATATCACTGTACATACAGGACAACCAATCTTACAGTGACAAAATGTATAATGGCCTGCATCTGTCATTGCAGTTTTTAGCAGAACAATTCCAATACCCTAAAAATGTCCTATGTTCCATTTAGTTTTAAATAACATTGGGATTTTCAAAGTGGGATGCTATTCCCCTTTGGGAGTCAACTCTTGTGGACAGGTGAATCTAATGCTCAGATCACCAAGGATATAACATTCAAACTTTGACTTTTCCACCGTCTGTTGCTTTTTAAGTAAACTTTATTTCAAATTCAAAAAAATAAAATAACAGACAAAAGGTAGCTTCACCAGTTATGCAAGCATTACTCCAAAAAATTTTGCCCAGGTACTTTTTTTTTTTTTTAGGAGACACCAGGGAATGAACCTAGGACCAGGTATATGGGAAGCAGGCACCCAACCATTTAAGCTCCATCCACTCCACATGTCCAGGCACTTTTATCTCATCTAATCCTAAAAACAAATTCAATTGTTTCTCCAGTGTTCAGGAAGATACACAGATGAGCACAGGTTGGTTAAATGATATGAACAAGGTTTTGTTAATGAAGAACATAAGGAAGAAAACAAATTCTTATTCATATTCCTATCTCATAAAACTGAGCCCTACATATTCTTTTTTTACCTTTAGCATTGATAGAGCACTTTCTTTGATTTTGCTTCAAAAAATGTACAGTATTATTAACTACAGTCTAGAAGTTACATTAGTTACATTTCCCTCATTTATCACCATATTCTTAACACCACATAGTCAAAGAACATTCCTGTATTTATATTATAATCACAATCCTCATCTACCACCAGAATCACTGTTATACATTCCCAATATTATCCAACTAACATTAGCCTCCCTAGACTACCTATTCAGCCACAATCACATCCACAAATCAGCAGTGTTTGTTATACTCATTATAATGTCACTGTACATACAGGACAAAAGATCTTGTAGTGATGAAAGGCAAAATATCAAAAAAAATTATAATTTTTTTATTATCCCAAAAATATTTATTTTTAATTTTTTTTCTATTTTATGTCTTATTTTTTAAACTATCATTATTTCATTTTCTTAGTAATTGTATTTGGCTATTGTATTGGCTTCATTTTTTAAGAGGTTTTGGATCAAAAAAGGGTTACAACTGTGGCAGGGGAGGATCATTTGTGTGGGGTGTCAGTGATGGGGGATACAAGGGAAGAGGTTCACCTGGACATACATATAAGGCTTATAAATGTGTTCAGATGTTCATGGGGCATTGTCATAGTGGGTAGAGATTCATACAATAACCAAAAGAATATTGAATTCCCATCCTGGGGAGTTCTGCCACATTCTCCAATGGAACAGCAAGAATCCCCCAAGTCCTAGGCAATGGCTAGTGAAGGAGGATGGTCCATTGACAGGCGCTCGATACTGATGACCTTGCTTATGAACCTTTACTTGTGAAATTGAAACTTAGCCTCATATTATAAGGTGCCTAAGGATTACCTCCTGTGAGCCTCCTTGGTGCTCAAATGTGGCCTCTCTCTAAGCCAAACACAGCATATAAATGTAATAACTTCCCCTCAGCATAGGACATGACTCCCAGTTGTTTTTGAAAGAACTATTTATACTGTACATGTTTTAGAGATCCATTTTCCCTCCATTCACCTCCTACCAAGAAGAAGTTTGATTAAATTTCAGTAGCTGGTCATTACCAAAGCCAATATTCAGAGGTAATATTACTCTTAATTCATTACAGCTGTTCCATCCTGAGATTCAATGAGATCCAATTTTTTCCCAGTTGGGCTGTTCACCATATGTAATATTAATTCCATTGGGTTTTCTGGAATTAATATTTATAGATGAAGGAAGAAACAAAGAAAGAAAAGAAGATAGGTGTTCATAAATATTTATTATAGGCTCATTGTAGGGTGAAAGAGTAGTTGAACCATTTATGTACATGTGTGTATCTGTGGTCCATTCAAAAAAGTCATACAAAACATGTGGAAATGAACATCTATAAAAATAATCTTTTATATGGTCAAAATATTATGCATTATAATCTTTACATGGTCCTTGTGCTAAATTTATAAAAATGGCTTTGATTTTATAAGTGCTCCTTTACTCTCTCTTTTATGAGGACACATAAAACAAGACATAATCCCTGATCTGGAGTTGATTACACTAAATATATACATAGAAACCAAATGAAGAACAATAAAATCAAGTTCAAATTTTTCTGGTATTGAATTCAGAAGTGTACTTAATTTTCTTTCATAAGGAACCTTCCCTTTGTCAAAGTCATCATAGAGAAGGATTTGATTTGGCAGAGGGCAGTCCAAGTAAGTGATGTAAAGGCACAGAGCAGGGGGAGGCATGGTGTGCATATTTAACATATGATTGCACATAGCAACAGAAGGCTTTGTGAAGAAATAGAGAATGTTCAGAAAGAAGGTAATTTGACAGAAATAGCTATATATTAAACATATTAAAACAAAAATAATCAGTTGAAATATTTTCATAAATTTCTACCCAATTCAGAAGTATTGTATGAATTGGCCAAATGTAGATCTTTCTGATATTTTTCTTCGGAACTCAGTACTTCCAATTGTGATTTTTCCCTATGTATTCATTTAAATCTAGGATAGGTGTTAACAAAATAAAAAAGTATTCCTTGTTTTGTTTAAATGCCAGGTAAAGAATGCCCTCATTTTTAAGAATATGAAAGAGTACAATTGTCCATTCTTGTTTGGGTTCCACAAGCAAAATCAGCTGGAGTTATACAAGGCCCAGACAGTCAGACCCAATTGAAGCAGGTTATTTTCCTTTTCCACTTCTGACTGTAAAAGACCTGCTGCCAGATTATCATTTCCAGAAAAACATCTATGCCAGCAAAACCTGCAGATACAGACTTTTTTTTCTTTTCTGAATTGTTATTTGGTCTCCCAGCACATTTTCAATGTAAACTTTTTAATCCCTGAATTTGCAATTAGAGATTAAAATTCCATTCCCAGAGTCATTTGGCAGATGGCATAGCATGAACAAACTGGAAGCACTTTAAAATTGTATTTATACAGAACACCAGATGAATTTGCCAGGCTGTTTCTTCCTTAGCTTATATGTTCACTTGTGAAAATTGATTGTTTAAGATGTAGATTTCATTTGCTAGGATTTAGCATTTTTATAGGATTTTAAAGCACAAATTAACCCATCTCCTCTGTTCAGCAGAGTTGCTTTGAATATGAAAGTAATACCTATATAAAGATACTGCTTCTAAAAAGATTAAATCTCCTGTGTAAAGGTCACCAAGGTAGGTTCAGGGAGGCTACCTGATAATGGAATGGGCAGGTCACTTGACCAACGCATCTATTAAGTGGAAACTTCAACACATCTTAAGCGATTTAGGCAGTTAGATTCTTAATTAAGATTTTTCCTTAAGCTTCCTCCATGAGCTTATAAAACATTTCTTGTAGTTTTAAAACTTTTATTGACATATAACAAATTCAGAAAAATACACAAATCATAAATGAACAGCTAGTGGAATTTTTAAGAAGTGAGCATATGCATGTAACTGGTTCCCAAATCAAGAAATAAAAAAATAATTCATATTCCAGAAACCTCCCTCATACTCATTTCCAAATTATTTCATTTCTCAAAATAACCACTATTGTGATCACCAACACCAAAGATTAGTTTATCTTATTGAAATTTATATAAACAGACTTATACCCTATTTCCTATTTTGTGTCTAGTTTCATTCACACATTATGTTTGAGATTCACCCATGCTGTTGCATTAGGAATATGTTTTGGTATCATAATCATGTTACTTTCAAAAAATGAGGTGAGAAGGCATTTTAGTTTGCTAAAAGCTGCTGGGAGCAATACACCAGAAAAGGGTTGGCTTTTACAATGGGATTTGTTTAGTTAAAAGCTTACAGTTCTGAGGTCAAGAAAAATGTCCAAATCAAGGCATTGGTGGAAGCTCTCTTCCTGAAGGTCAGCTACTGTTGATCCTGGATTCCTGCCATGTGAAAGGCACAATGGCAGCTCTGCCATCTCCTCCAGGCTCACTTTCTCCCTAAGCTCAGCTCTGGGCTATCAGGCACATGACAGAGCACAACCGCAGCAGTTGCTCATCTCTCCCCTCTGCTCTGAGCCCCAGTGCTTGTTCTGCTCCAAGCTGCTCCCTCTGTGGCTTATCTCTCCAGGTTTGTTGATTTCAACTTCTGGAGGGTTCTTTCTATCACTGCAGCTTTTATCCTATGTCTGCAGCTTTTATTCATCCATTTATTCAGGACACCAGTAGAGTATTAAGATCCATCATGGGTCACACTCTACTGGAGCAATCTAATCAAAATGGTCTTCAGTGATCTAATCTAACCAAAAGTTCACAATAGGTTCAATTTAAGTACATAATTTTCTGGGATCCACAAAAGACTAAAGCCAACACAGAAGGGTACTCGCTCTTTCTATTCTATGCTGGAATTTGTTTGATATTTCTTCCTTAAATTCTAGGAATAATTTATTGCCGAAACTACCTGTAACTAAAATTTTTTTCATAAAATTTTTTATTTATTTCTTCTTATGGATTTAATTTTTTCCTGTGGTATAACACAATTCAGAATTTCTATTAATTTTTCTATCTCTGACAATTTGTGTTTTAAGGGTTTTATTAATTTTAACTAAATTATCTAATGTATTAGTAAATCATTTTTATAAAGCTTTTAAATATTTCTAATGCCTGCAAGGGGGTGGTTGTTCATTTCTTAATTACTGATACTGGTAATTGATGTTTTCTCTCCTTTTATAATCAGGAATACTTCAGTTATATTAGTCTTTTTTCAAGCAACCAACTTTTGGTTTTATTTTTCTGTATTATAAATTTGTTTAATATTCTGTTATTTTCTATCTTACCTATTTTCTTTTACTTCTTTTAATTTTCTATTTTTATAACTTTTTAAATTTAATAATTAAATGATCATTTTTAATCTTATTTCCTTTTATAAAATATACATTTAATCCTATACATTTTACTATGAGTATGTGCGATAACCACATGTTTTAGCTTCTGTAAATTGATGCTTTAACATCTATAGTTGATACTAGGTGGCCACATGCCACCTATACTTCTGTTCCTCCTAGATAATTCTGACCCCAGTTGTGGGGACAACAGTTTCAAATACAGCCAGCCAATCCCTCTCTGGTGTGCTCCTGCCCCAGCTTGCATGCTTCCCACAGAAATCACAATAAAGACACTTTCTCAGTTCCACTTGCTCTCTCTGCCTTGAGACTGATCCTGTTGTTTTCCCCATTTGGCCCTGCAGGGCATGATGCCCTCTCCCTGATACCCTTTCTCCAGGAAACTATGGGAGTAAGAAATCTTTCAAATTCTTCTGATCTTTCTCTCTTGATCTGTGTCTGGTCTTACCATACCTCACACAAGGTAATATGAACAAAACACTGTAGCTCTAGCTGCATCTCATAGCTTTTAAACCATAGTGTTTCATCATCCAATTTTAAATATTTTCTAAATTTCTTTTTCATTTCTTCTTTGACCCATAGATTGTTTAGAAGTGTACAGCTATGTTTTCAAATATATCTGCTTGTTACTGATCTCTGGCTTAATTCCAATATGGTTGTAGAACACTCTGCAAGACTGCAAACTTCTGAAACTTGTGAAAAAGTGCTTGATGAACTATCATATAGCTTATTTCATGTGCATTTGAAATGAATGAATTCTGCAGTTGCTAGTACTGTGTTCCACAATTGTCAACTAGTTCATGTTGTGTAGTGTTAAAACTTTCTATTATCTCTACTGAGTTTCTGCAGTTTTTTTTTTAGCTAAAAGTAAGTTAAAATTTTCAACATTCACTGTGAATTTCACTTCTTAAAATTTTGGTTTTATTTGTTTTGCTTTACATTATTGTGCATGCAAAAGTAACTCGTGTATTTTCCTCGTAGATTGACTCTTCATCATCGTGAATTGTCTCGGTATATCTAGCAATGGTTTTTGTCTTAAGGCTTATTTTGTCTGATGATAGTATAACTATGCCAGCATTCTTTCAGTTAGTACTTGCCTCTTCTATCTTTATTCATCCTTTCACTTTCAACATTTCCCAGTCCGTATATTTATGGTATGTCCTGTATATGAATATACTTGGGGTAACCTTCTTTTATTCAGACTGATAATATTTTTCAATTGGGATATTTTTTCAACATATATTTAAAGTGATTATTGATATATTTGGGTGTATCTACTACCTTACTTTTTATTTTTAATGGACCATCTGTACTTTCTTCCTTTAACTCGTATTTTTCAGTAACCAAATACATGTTATTCCCTTTTCATTCAACCATTAAATTGTTAGTTATACCTAATTTTATTATTTTTATGTATATTTATTATTGTTACCCTAAAGATTACTCCACTGTTTACTGCCTATTTAATTCTCCCATAATTGTCTTTTTTTTTTTTTAATAAAAATATCCCCATAGCATTTATTTTGATCTGGTAATAATATAAGGGTAATCAAAAATAATATGAACAAATGTTTTAGAACTATACTTACAAGAAAGGCCACCTTAAAAAAATTTACTGACTTCTCAACTTGTCACTTCATTTCTAGTTGGAAACTTTGTAGCAGAGTAATATTATATCTTTTTAGCAATTTCTGACCCAGCTGTTTCCTTGACTTTCTTTTAGAATGCCTCTCTTCTGCATCATCTAGACAGGGTCCATGTACTCATCAACACCAGTAACACACCCCTCTATCCGTATATTTACTTGCTCATGGACTTACACCTGAATCCGGGACCCCTCTTTTCAGTTTTCTGAAAGCGAGGCCGGTACCTCCGCGAGGACGAGGACCCAATCGGCGGTCAATAGGGGCTCCCCAAGATCCTGGAAGAATCCTTTCGGACTCCCTTATTCTCCAGGGGTTTCCTTTGCCTGACCTCTTCCTCCTCCCCCAAACTAGAACTCCGACTCTTACTCATTACCTAATAAGCCATCTGCTCTCCAGCCGACGCTCACACTCCTGCCCTGCCCACCTCCAGCCGGCGGGGTCTTCACCTCAGGCGCTTCCACCGTCTCAGCAGCCCCGGGGGCTGACGGGAGGTGGAGTCACTCTGCTCCCTCTGAACCCAGCTCTGCTGACTCCTGCTTCCCGGCTTCTGGTCTGAACCTTCTGGTCCCGACACTCTGCTTAGGATACGAGGAGCTGCACCATCACCGACTGTACTTTTTGGCCCTGCCCACGGTAAGCCATGGTGGAAGTTCGTAAAGACCAGATAAATCCCCGCAACACCTGCGAAAGCAACTTCCGGAATTAAAAACCGGAAGTGGAAGTGTCACATTTTGAAACTACTTATATTTGTTTCATAAATAATATCATTTAGATTTATGCACATAAATACTTTTCAATCCTCTTTATTACTTACTGCATTTTCATGCTTTCATTTGAGATCATTTTCTTTCTACCTGTAGAATTCCCCTAAATTTTTCTTTTAGTTTGGACAATTTATTTTCTTTCTGATGGCATTTCCTTCACTTTAGACGTTGAAGACTGGAAAGTGTTTCCTTTGAGCATAAAGTTTTAATGCCTTTTGGCTTCCATCATTTGTGCTGAAAAGTTCTGAGGCAGTGTTCTCCATCCATATCACTTATTACTTAGTGAATACCTTGTTTTGGTAACGGATGGTGGTGATGGTAGCACAGCATGGTGAATGTATTTAACACCACTGAATTTGGAAGGGGTTAAAATGGAAACTTTTAGTTTGTATATATGCTACCAGAATATAAATTTTTAAAAAACATAGACCTGTGCAACACAGTAAACCCTAATGAAAAATATGGATTACAGTTAATAGTATCATTATAATAAGATAGTTTTATTAATTGTAGCAATGATAGCACATTAATACAAAGTGCTATTATGGAAAAACTGTGGATGGAATATATGAGATCATTGTACTTTCTGCATGATTTTTCTGGAAACCTCAACTTTTCTAATTAATAATAATAATAATAATAAAGGAGTAGGGAGATGGATGTGGCTCAAGCAGTTGGGCTCCCATCTACGGCTTCCTGGGGAAGGCGAGCTGGCCCACACAGAGTTCTGGCCCATGAAGGAGGGCCACCCCGCCTGGGAGTGCCACCCTGTGCAGGGTGCCGGCCAACATGGAGAGCTGATGAAGCAAGATGATGCAACAAAAAAAGACAGAGGAGAGAGAATAAGAGATGTAGCAGAACAGGGAGCTGAGGTGGTACAAGAGAATGAGTGCCTCTCTCCCACTCTGGAACATCTCAGGATTGGTTCCCAGAGCTGTCTAATGAGAGTACAAGATGACACAGAAAAACACACAGTGAATGGACACAGAGAGCAGACTGGGGGGTAGGGGGGAGTGAAAGGAAGAAGGGAGAAGTAAATAAATAAATCTTTAAAAAATTAAAGGAACAAAAGAAAAAAGTGGAGGAGAATGGTGAATTCACTACACCCTTTTGTACACAATATTTAATCCTCAAGTCTTGGCTTCTTTGAATTATTTTCACTATGTCTTATATTTATACTCAGTTTGATGGTTATTCTCCATGGAAGGATTGATCTGATATAAACTATTCTATCATAGCCAGAAGCAAAAATATATTAAGTCTTTGTAAAACTTCAATGGCACTTATCAAAGTTTGAAGCAATATTATATACTGGGACAAAAATTAGTGTATCTTTGGTCACTTCTCATAATAATATAGATTCAAATAAATTGGAAGTTGGAAGATCTCTAAACCAAAATTGATAATCAATTTATTTATTATGAATATGGGAGGAGAAATTATAGGATTTGGAATAAAAGAAGTTACTTTTACATCCCTGTGATAAGAGTCACAAGCTCTGGGAACAAGGCCAATCCCAGAAACAAACTTTTTGAGTGTTAGTTTTTAACTCAAAAGGGCAATAATAATAAATGGGATTGATTCCTTTACATTAAAATACTTTGTAAATTGAAATGCAAGAAATAAATAGGGGATAGAACCTCTTGTCATGTCAAATAAATACAAAAAGTTTAAAAGTTGGTCTATGCAAGAAGAAATAGAAAATCTGAAACAAGAGATTGAGTTAGTAATAAAAATTTTCCCTCCAAGTAAATCCTAGACCCAGATGGCTTTACTGGTAAATTTTACAAAAATTTAAAGAAGAATTAGAAACAACTCTTCAGAAACTCTTCCAAATAAAATACAAGAGAAGGGAACACTTCTCCACTCATTCTTTAAGGTATTTCTTACTCTGATGACAAAACCAGGCAAAGATACCACAAAAAAGAAAACTCGAGAACTCCTGCCACTTATGAAGATAGACATCAATATCCTCAACAAAACAGTGCACTAAGCCAGACACAAAAGGACAAATACTGTTTGATTGTGCTATTGTGATCTAAATATACTCTGTAAACTCATGGAGTTAATAATTTGAATATAGGTCACCAGAAAATAGAAGAGGGTAGAGAATGGAGAGCTGAGGGTTAATCTGTGCAGAACTGGTAAAAAGGTTATTTGTCAATCTTTGGAAATGAATAGATATGGTGAAAGCATATCATGGTGTTTGTAACTAGCAGTGCATTGTATGGGTATGACAGTGGTTGAAAAGGAAAATGTAAGGTCATGTATATTACTAGATGGAAAGCTAAAAACTGTAACATAGGACACTATAAGATAGTAAAACCTCATGGAAAACACCAATATGGGTGATATTGAATATGTAAGACTGTTTTACAAAATATAAATACAAATATATTAGAAAGAAAAAGGACAGCAGTTATGTAGTAAGGCAGGCAAGGCATAGAGAGATTGAGAGGTGATGAGTTTTATTTGTTAATTTGTTTATTATTATTATTGGAACAGTGAAAGTGGTCTGGGAGTGACTGGGGTGATGAATGCACAAACATGTGATTACACCGAGTACCATTGATTGTACTCCTTGGATGGATTTTTGCTTTGTTACATGTATCAAGAAAATTGGGGAAAAAATGACAACACTGCACTAAGAAGCTGAGTGCAGCACCATATAAAAATGATTTCACACCATGACCAAGTAGGATTTATAACAGGGATGCAAAGTTGGTTTAAGACTCAAAAATCAAGTCATGTAATATACCATTATCAATAGGGTAAAAAAATAACATGATCATCTCAATAGATGTAGAAAAAGCATTTCACAAAACTCAACACCCTTTCATAATAAAAGACACTCAACAAACTAGGAATTGAAGGGAAATTCCTCAGCCTATTAAAGAGCGTCTATAAAACCCCACAGCTAATATCATACTTAATGGTGAAAGACTGGATGCTTTCCTTCTAAGATAAGGAAAAAGACAATGATGTTCACTCTCACTACTTTTCTTCAGGATTGTGCTGAAGGTTCTAGCCATGGTCATTATTCAAGAAAAAGAAAGAAAAGGCACAAATTGTAAATGAGACATATAGCTAGCTCAGTTTGCAGATTACATGATATTGCATATAGAAAGTCCTAAGGAACCCACTAAAAACCATTTGACTGAATAAACAACTTCAGCAAGTTTTCATGATAAAGGCTCAATATATAAACCTTAATTGTAGTTCTATATATTGCAATGATCAATCTGAAAAAGAAATTAAGGAAACAAATTCATTTACAAGAGCATGAAAAAACCACAGGTTAAATTTAACAAAATAGGTGCAAAATGTGTATTCTGAAAACCACAAAAGACTTTGAAAGAGAATTTAAAAGCTCTAAATAAATAAAAGTATATCTTATGTTCATGGATTGAACAATTTAATATTATTATGATGGTAACACTTCCCAAACTGATCTACAGTTTCAACACAATCCCTATCAGAATGTCATCTTACTTATTTCTAAAAATTGACAAGTTGATTCTAATATGTATATGGTATTGGAAGGGACCCAGAATACTAGAATATCCAAAACAATCTTGAAAGAGAAAGCAGAACAGGAAAACCCACAACTTCCTGATTTAAAAACTTCCCAGAAAGCAACAATAATCATGATCATGTGGTACTGGTATAACAATAGACAACTGAGAGTTGTGGTGGTTTGAAGCTGTGTTTGCCTCCCAAAAAATATATTCCAAAATTTAATCCATTCCTGTGGGTGTGAATGCATTTTGAGTAGGACCATTTGATGAGGCTACTTCAGGTAAGGTGTAACCTACCTCAATTGGGATGCGTCTTAATCCTATACTGGAGTCTTTTTTAAGAGAATGAAATTGAGACTGATGGAGATAAAGCCACAGGAAGCAAGAAGCTGCAACGGAACCTGAAAGAGACCAGGAGACCCTGTCATGTGCCTAGCAGTGTGACAGAGGAATCAAGGGTCCCTAGCAGCCAGCCCCAGAATGCCACAGTCTTCAAGGATAAAGTACTGTATTGATGATAGCTTGATTTGTACTTTTTCCAGTCTCAAAACTATGAGTGAATAAATTCCCATTGTTTAACCTGACCCATTTCATGGTATTTGCTTAAACAGCCTAGGAAACTCAAGCAAGAGTCAAGAAATAAACCCTCACACTTATGGCCAACTATTTTTGACAAGGGTACCAAAAGCATTTAGTGGAGAAATAATAGGATTTTCTACATATTATGCTGGGACACCTGGATAACCACATGCAAAAGAATGAAATTGCACCCCTACCTTATATGGATACAAATATTAACCCCAAATTGATCAAAGACCTAAATATAATAGTTAAAACTATAAAATGTGTCCTCTTAGAAGAAAACATAGGTATAAATCTTTGTCATCTTGGAGTAGGCAAGGTTTCTTAGATAACACACCCAATGCAAATGCCATGAAGAAAAAAAAAGATAACTGGATATTGTAAAAACAAATTTTTTAACTGTGTATCAAAGGACACCATCAAGAAAGTAAAAAGACAATCCACAAAGTAGGATATAATATACAAAAAACATATCTGGTAAGGGAATTATATGTAGAATATATAAGTAGCTCTTAAAGATCAATAATAAAAAGACAAATGACCAATTAAAAGAATGTTCAAAGGATATGAATTAACATTTCACCAAAGAACACATACAAATGGCCAGGAAGCACATGCAAATTGCTCAACACTGTTAGTTATCAAGGAAATGGAAATCAAAACCATAATAAGATACCACCTCATACTTACTAAGATGGGTATAAACAAATATTGAGATAATTACAAATGTTAACAAGGATGTAGGGAAATGAGAACACTCACATACTGCTGGTAGGAATGTAAAATGGTGCAGCCACTTTGGAAAAAGTCTAGTAGTTCCTCAAAAGGTTAAACAGAATTACCATTTGACCCAGGAATTCTTCTCCTAGATAAATACCCAAGAGAAATGGAATCATGTCCACAAAAACACTTGTATCAGTATTTTCATAGCAACATTATTCATAATAGAGAGTAGAAACAATGCAAATGTTATCAACTGATGAATAAACAGAATGTGTTATATATAGCCATATAATAGAATATTATGCAGCAATGAAAAGTACTGATACATGATATAACATAGACAAACCTTAAAAATATTAAGGGAACAAAGCAAGTTACAAAAGACCATATATTAAATGATTCCATTTATATGAAATGTCTGGTATAGACAAATCTATAAAGACAAAATGTAGATTAGTGATTTCCTAAGGCTGAGGGATAGAGATCAATGATTTGTAGAGTGATACCTAAAAGGTACAGGGTCTCTTTTTGGGGTGATAAAACTCTAAAATTGATTGTATTGATGGTCATGCAACTCTCAGGATATACTGAAAACAACTGAATTGTACATTTTAAATGAATGACATTTATGGCATGTGGATTATATCTCCATAAAGCATTGCAAAAACAAAACACACTCATATGGTACATGTGCTTAGCACCGGGGCTAAGTGCTATGAGCATTTAAAATACATTAGTTCCTTGTTTTTGAGATGTATTGTAAAAGCTATAGAAGGAATACACACACTTATGTATACATATTTTAAATACTAGCAAACATATTTCCCACATTACTTAGACCTGAATTTCAGGTTTTATTTTATCTTAACATGTCTAAAATGTCTAAAATTAGGATAGATCTTATAATCAACATATTATTTAATGTAGATTATCACTTCTTATAAGAACTTATGAGTCGTCCTTGAAATTTTAGAAACAAAATAAAGCTGAGGACTGTAATAGAAAATAATTTGTATTAGGTAGGTCTAATCTTATTGCAAATTCACACATGAAGTTCTGAAATGGTCAAAGAAGACTTCGTGGGGTTTATTTTCAAATAAGTGTTTGAAGAATGGACAGTGTACAGATTGGGGAAAAAAACAAGAAAGCCATTTCAGGCACTTTTTATAGAATTTCTACTCATTCCTTATACTTTCATTACCTTTGTTTCTACTTATGTGCTCTTATTTTTAGCCATACTTGAAACATATATCTCCTCCATAAAAGCATACAATTAAAGAATGAGTTCCATGTTTTTTCTTTCATAAGTCACACATATTTCCAATACAAATATCTGCACATCATTCAAGATAAAGATGATGAAAATATAGCAGTTTTTTTAGCTAAAGGGTGAGGATTCACAAGGACTCTGATAGTTTAATTTTTCCTATGTAAGCAATAATTGTATTTATAGGAAATCCAAATGCATAAAATGATTTTACATTTTACACAATTTTATATCCCTAGCTACAAAGATGAACATGCCACAAAACAATATAGGATAAGCCCAGGCATTATTTCCTTTAAAGCTAGACAGAATCGTGTAATTGTTGAGAGCTGAGGCTCATTTCAAAACCCAAACTCTTGTCAATTACAATATGTTTAGACTTTGTGCAGGTTTAGTAATCTCTTTGAGTCTCAATTTTCTCATCTTAAAGTAAGGATAATAATAATAATATCTAGCTGTGGAAAAATGGATTTGTTTTCATGGTCACCTTATGAACTCAGTATTAAAACTACCCTGATAAAAGACTATTAGACGAAAGCATAGGAAGACTTCAGGAAAATGGATTTTATGGAGAAAAGAAAACTGGAGGAAATAATAAATCTACTTTCTGGCTTCAGATAATAATATGGACTTGATTCTCCTATGTTTGATTCAGGAATCAGGAGAGTCCCATCACTGTGTACATTTCTTTAAGAGAATGCACATATTATTTGTGTAACTTTCTGAATGACTCAGAAGACCAGAGTGTTAAAGGACTGTGCTGCATCAAAGATTCTCAGGTCTGACAGGATACTCCCTTGTTAATAAAGGCTAGGTGACTCCAGTTAGGGGCTCTGGGACACATGGGAACTATGCTGAGATATGCTGGCATGTGGTTCTGCTCTCCCTCAGCATCCATCTCACTTTCCCAAAGATTCTGCATCCTTGACTAATTCAGGATCACAATCTAACCTACAAGGAAGCTTGTGTTAATACTGATTTCTTCATAAGACCTCTAACTTCATAGCTGGTTGTCTGCACACAATGGTATAGTGCATTTAAAGTACCTGATTTAGAGTATAGCCCTAAATAAATACTAAATAAGACTATGATGAAGGTAAGGATGCTGATTATGTAATGAACAGACTCATAAATGATGACAGCATTCTATTTTGGTGGATAATCAATAAGACATGATTTGGATGATGTCCCCCTTATCCCTTAAAAAGATATCACTGGCATGAAAGAAAAGGGATTTTAACCAGTCATGGAGCATCTTGATTTCCTAATTTCATGATGATTTTGAACTAAGATAGATAAAGTTAATTTGGTAGTCCAGAAATTACCCAAGAAACAGTTTTCCCCTTCTCTTTAACATAAAAATTGAGTTCTGGATATTAAAATAAGTTGGTGTTCTTTAACACTTGACAAGAAATCTGGTCATTTTTGTAATTAAGAGAGATTCTGTGTCAGCAACAATTTTTAAATACACAAGAAGTTCACTTATTAGTAGACAACCTCACAAGATCATGTATGGCATATCATTAGAGGACAGCTAAAAGCCCAAAGAGTGAAAGAATCATGTAGGGATGAATTCACTCACCTTCTGCCTCTGTCTCCTCTTGCGTTGCCATTACCAGCATTGTGGTCATGGGCAAATTACCTATCCTGCTTGTAAAATTGGTAATGTAAAAGTTAATTCATAAATTTCACAGGAATTATCATTTTCACTATTATAATTGTTATTTAAATATCTTCATTAAAAAGAAAGAAGAAAAGGAAGACTAGATTTAGGAAGCCATGGCTTGCTACTCATCTTCCTTTCTAGCTTCTTCTAAAATCGCCCTCAACTCCTTCTACATTACAGATGCATCAAAATTTGAATTGCTCCCTAATTATATCCAAACTAATTCACTTACAAATATTTTCTTAAGCATCAACTAGCTTCCAGGATACCAAAGTAAAACAATGATACAACTTGGACCCTGTCCTTATAGAGTTTACAATCTGGGAAAGAACAATATTATACCATTGTTTACATTGCCCCTTTAATCTGAACATAATTATCTACTACCTTCTCCTCTCACGAAACATTTTCCAACACATCCAAGTAGTCTGAATCTACATGCCGTACTTTTCTGGTCATTTTTACTTTCATCATAGCCCTTAGACTTTGGGATATACAAAAAGTCATATATGTATTAAATTCCATTATGGAAAACATGGTGTCTTTATCTTTGGATCTTATTTATTTATTTCTTTAATTTAGCTAATTTTTATGAGAAGTTGTAGATTTACAGAAAAATCATGCATAAAATACAGAGTTCTCATCTACCACCCTATTGTTAACATAGTGGGGTACATTTGTTACAATTCATGAAGGAAAAGTTTTATAATCGTACTATTAACTATAATCCATTGTTTACATTAGGATTCTCTATTTGCATTACATAGTTCTATGTAATTTTTATTCTAGTAACATATTATACAACCTAAAATTTCCCCCTTTTGGTCATATTCAAATACATAATTCAGTGCTATTTTTTCCTGCCTCTCCAGTATCACTCTCAGCCATTTCTATCAGCAGACATTGTACATACATACATCCACATGCATCCAAATTATGATGTAGTGTTTAGCTTTTTACATTTTCCAAAACACTTTTTCTGCATCTCTCTTTTAACCTCACAATAATTTCCAAAATGTATGAATGTGAATGAGAAGTATGCTTAAATAACTTGCCAAAGCACCAAAATATCAACCTGGGGAGACTAGAACAAAAGACTTCCAACTCCTGCTGCAGTTTTTTATTTTTTATTTTTATTTTTTTTACTGTGATCTCATTGCTTTCTAAATGCTCTTATACCTTGTCAATTTTCAGATGGGCTCTGAAGAAACATTTAGACAGAAGTTTGGGAGGTTAGAAATGAGAAAGAACAGAAGAGTGAAAGATATACTGCCTTCTTGAAAAGGATGAAAAGGCTACTATTAATAAATCAGAAGGCTAAATTCTATATGCAATTCTAGTCACTAACCTCTGGCACTGTTTACCTACCGAAATAAAAACTAAGTCAACACCTTACTCCTCTGTGGGTGGTGACTTTTGCTTTTGTGTTGGTAGCACTCTGTTTAAGTGGTCCCATCATCACCCATTAGTAAACCTTAAGAAGTCACTTAATATGTTTATAATTGACATTACTGATTTCTCTACTTCAATACATATGACTATCATTGTACAAAAGAAGTACTAGTCAAACTCTAGTTCAAAGAGCTCCCACTAAATATTCTCCTCTCTCAGTAGTGTGTTTCTTCCTGGAGAAGGAGGTCCCCTGGGCAGATTCAAGTGAGTGATCTGAGCCTGAGTTCATGAATTGGTATCTGTGATCCAACAGTCATTTTCTATCATTTAATTTTTTTTTGAAAATTATGTCTGATTTAAATAATTATTTCTTAACATGTATGACTTACTAGTCGATGTTGGTTTTAGACATGAGGTACCCTTTGAAAAATGATTTTGGTCAGGCGAGAGGCATACAACTGCCTAAGAGACCATGTTTCCAAAGATTAGACATGAGATTTTCCTGAATTCCATTGACCTTTGTTTCTTTACCTGGCCAGGACCCCCACAGTCATTTGGATAATCCTACCCAGTGAAGCAAGAACTTTGCACTGATTCTGAGCTCATCACTTCCCCTAAAGTTCAGGGTGCCAAAGGGAATGATATATTGCCCCCCCCCCCAAAATGCCTTTGTAGCATGGAAAGAAAGAAGGAGCAAGAGGACGGTTCTTAAAATAAGAGGGTATCCTTATCCATTTAAAAATTTACTAGGTTCAACATGAACTCTCCGCACCTGCTAAATGTTGTTCTTTATTTCTTCTTCATTACTTTGTACATATACCTTCTAAAAGGATCTTAGTCACCAGGTGGCTATTCCAAGCTCTCCTAAGTTTTAATTATCAATTCAGATGATAGATCTAAAACCAAGTGCCAAACCAGATTTATTGCTGTAGGGACAAGGCTGTGTGCATAAACTATCAACCTTGTTGGCCAACTGGCAGCTCTCTTGCACACTCTTCCAATTACTTCCAGGTGATTAGACCCATCTTGAGTAGATATTTTACTGTCATTGTGAAAAGGAGTATAATGACATTCAGTGATGTCAAGATTAGAGCAATAAAAGGGACAATCGGAGGGGTCAATGAGAAAGACATCTAGGCATTGAATTTAAGCTAAATTTTATAAGAAAATTTTTAAGAAGAAAATCAACATTTGTATACATTATTGGTAGATTTGTTTCAATAGACAAAACTTTGTTGAGTGCTTACAATTAGACAGACACTGCTCTAGGTACTGAATGATAGAGCAGTGGATAAAGCAGACAAGGCTTTCTCATTTACAGAACTTATTTTCAAGTGGTAGTTTAGTTTTCCTGGGCTGTTTTGACAAATACTACAAAATAGATTGGTTTAAAACAATGGGAATTTATTGGTTTGTGGTTTTGAGCCTAGTAGAAGCCACAAACTGAGGCAACAGCATGGTAATGCTTTCTCCCTATAGTCTGTAGCATTCTGCTGCTGACTGCTGGCAATCCTGGGCTTCTTTGGCTTGTATGTCTGCTTCCTGCCATCACATGGCAATATCCATGCCTTTCTCATATGGCTTCCCTTGACTTCAGGCTTCTGGCTCTTCCCTAGGGTTTTCTCTACTATGTCTTAATTTCTTCTGTTTATAAGGACTCTGTTAATCCAGATTAAGGCCCAGCCACCTTCATTTGGTCCACACTGTAACTAAAATACCATCTCCAAGAGAACCTATTTACAATGGGTTCACACTGACAGGAATTTGGAGCAATACAAAGAACATCTTTAAATTGGGGTTCAGAATTCATTCCACCACAAGTAGGATGAAATAGGCAAATGCAGATAAACCAGGAAATATTCATTAGTTGCATGTGCTATGAAGAAAATCAAACTAGGTGAGGTGTTTGAAAATGAGCAAGGAATAATATAGAAGTTCTTCTTGAAGTGTTATACTTAAACTTAGACACAAATGAAAGAAAAGCATGGAGCCATTTAGAGATCTAGTCAGATATGGGGAAGTTGTATATGAGATAGGTGAAAAGTTACAATTTTGGGGGGGGCAGGAAGACCAATAGGAATAGAGAATATTGATCTGGAGGAAAGAGTCAGAGAAGTAAGCAGGGACTAGATCCTATAAGACCTGGTAGGCCCAAGTATTTGTAATAATTATTTATTTTAAAGCTACTATTTGCCAGGTATTTTACTAAACCCTATGGATATCAGTGACCAAAAAAGGACAAATTTACATGATCTCAGGGAGTATACCTTCTAGTTGTAACAGATAATACATAATAATAATATAATTTTCTATGGAGAAAAAGTGGCATAAGATAAGTACTATACAGTGTGTAGGGGGTGGGGACATACTATCTTACATAATGTGGTAGATGGAGCTTGACTGTAGATTCTTTGCCACTCCTTGTACTGACAGGTTGAGTGCTTTCCTTCCCCTTGAATCTGGGCTGGACTTGGTGACTTGCTTGACCAATATGAGATTTCTGAAGCTAGGTCACAAGAAGCCTTGCAGCTTCTGCTCAGGTCTCTTGGAGCTCACTTTCTGGGATCCCTGAGAGAACCATGCTGAAGACACCAGGTGCAGGCACACTGGCTGGGGTAGGCAGCCTCTAACACTGTTCCCTGCTTCCTGGTGTTCACATCCTTTTGTAATCCTATCCCCTTGAATGCAGGGCATTCCTAGTGACTGACTTCTAACATATAGAATATGGCAAAGTGCTGGGATGGCACTTCTAAATTAGGTTACAAGAAACCTATGTCTTCTGTCTTTCTTGATCTGTCTTGCTTTCTCTCCCCCAAAACCCTCAGACTGGGGGAAGCAAATTGCCAATAGTGGGTAAGGCCATAAAGAGGCCCAGGTATCAAGAAACTGATGTCTCAGGCAAACAACAGGCAAGGAGCTAAGGTCTGTCAACAACCATGTGAGTCACCTTGGAAGTATTATTACTTCCTGAGAGGATTGCAACCCTAGCAAACACCTTCTATGCAGCCTCAAGAGAGACTCTAAGCCAGAGGACCTAACCAATTTGTGCTGGATTCTTGACCTACAGAAACGGAGCTAATATTCTTTTAAGCAGCTATGTTTTGGGATCATTTGTTACATAGTAACAGGTAACTAATATACTGGGAGACAATCCTCATAGAGCACAGCCTTCCATACATCCCTTCCAAAAAGTCAGGCATGTGCGTGAAGATATTTTGGAACCTTCCTACAATTCCATCCACTGACTGAAAGACCTGACCTCTGTCAGTGCAACTTGCAATAGAAGATTCATCCAACCAAGCCCTGCCCAAATTCCTGACACAAAATTTTGTGCTATGATAAAATTGGTTACTGTTTTAAGCCATTAAGTTTTGGGGTAGTTTGATATGCAGCAAAAGATACCTGAACGGGTGGTCAGGAATGTTTTCATGATAAGAGGACATGCAGCAAACATCTGAAAGAAATGAGGTAGTGAGCCAGGCCATTATCAGGTAGAGACAGAGCAAGTAAAGGCTATGTGAAAGCATGGTGGACATGTTCAAGGATCATCAGTCCTGTGATTCATGTGGCTTAAGTGTAGTGGTCTAAGATGAGCCCAAAGAAGAAGCAGGAGAGCAGATCATGAAAGCCATTGTAAGGACTTTGGCATTTACTCTGAATTAATTGAAGTTTCAAGCAATCACCATTAAAATACTCTGTCATGAAATTGTCTCTCAGTCCTACTCCCTTCATTTATAATATCTGTGCCCAAATAATGAGAACCACAAGCCTACAGAAGATTCCCTTTATAGTATCAAGCACTGACCAACATCCATTTTCAAACTTTCCCTAAGAGAATGTTTCATGGACTCTGGAGTCTGTGTGTGGCCTGTACCTTGACCCCTCCCCATTTCTCTGCTTTGCCTGGCCATATTTGCAGTTCAGCACCAATGCTTTCATTTTCAGAGTGTTTACATTAACTTGAAGTTGTTAACCTAGTTGTGTTGCAGAATGTTTCAGACAGGGCCAGAGGCTATAAATAAATAACAGTCATTTCAGGTCTGTCTGGCAAAAAGTGCCTGGATTCTGCTAAGCCCCCAGAGACTGGCTGCTGCAGTGCTGAACACCTGAAATAGGGTTAAAAACAGGAATACTAAGCAGATGCAGTTATGTCTCCCATCAACAGACGTTTCCTGATAGCTACAGAGACCAGTAAATAGACTTCTCTGTCATACCCTCTTAGAATAAATCACAGCTAACTTGAGCCCAGTTATTCCATATTACCAAGTAGATTGCTTGTCCTTCTTTGAACTTTAAAGCTGAATGGCCAAAACAAAGTCTTCCAAGGACATTTTTTAAAAATGTATGCTGCCATCTAGAAAAATGGGTCCCCAAATTTTGAAGTAGGAAGACCTATTTTTTTCTTTTTAAAAAAATTTATTTTTATTTATTTTTAAAAGATACATAGATCACACAAAATGTTACCTTAAAAAGATACAGGAGATTCTCATATGCCCCACTCTCCACACCCCAATGCTTTCCCACTTTGACAACTTTTTTCATTAGTGTAGTATATTTATTGCATTTGATGAATACATTTTGGAGCACTGCTACACAGCATGTATTATAGATTATAGTTTACACTCTCTCCCAGTCCATTTAGTGGGTTATGGCAGGATATATATAATGTCCTGCATCTCTCCCTGCAATATCATCCAGGACAATTCTAAGTCCCAAAAATGCCCACCTAACATACCTCCTTTTCTCTCTCCCTGCCTTCAGCAACTGCAGTGGCCACTGTCTCCACATCAATGATAAAATTTCTTCCATTGCTAGAGTCACAATAATTCTATAATAGAATGGCAGTAAGTCCACCCTAGTTCATATTTTATTCCCCAGTCCTGAACTCTGGGATGGTGATGCCCACTCTATCTCTTAATTGAGAAGGGGCTTCAATCCCACATGGCTGATGGATTAGACTCTCCTGCTTCCAGTTGTAGGCTCTCTTGGTTCCTTGGTATGGCAGTTGCCTTACTCACCTCCTTATTAGCTGACCTGAGTAAGTCCAACAAACTGGAGAATAGGTGTTACAATTCCACTGAGGCTCAGGGCCCTGCTGGCACATGGATGCCCACAGATTCAAGTCTGCTGGACATATACCAACCCCAGCACCAATGACAGGTTCAATAAAAGGGACAGAAGAGGCTTGTGTGGAGAAGTCACATCTGAGTCCAACTCCTTCATACTCAGGAGCACAAATTCCAAAGTAGGGCTCACTGGCAAGGTACCAAACTCCAGAGCCATCTGCCATGACTGTAGGACCTGGGTGTCTCCATAACCCTCAGGAGCACCACTCCCTTGGGTTGCATCTACATTAGCTGTCAATGAGATCCTCCTGAGACGTGCATAAGCATGACCCCTCTGATGACCCCTGACTCATTTTGAAGTCTCTTAGCCATATAAACTTATTTGTCTTTACCATTTCCCCCTTTTATTCAAGGTCTTTTTCCAGTTGCATCACCAGCTGATGTTTGGTAATATCTCTCAGTGCCAGGGAGGCTCATCCCTGGGAGTCATGTCCCATGCTGTGGGGAAGGTAATGCATTTATATGCTGAGTTTGGCTTAGAGAGTGACCAAATTTGAGCAACATGGAGGCTCTCAGGAGGTAATCCTAGGCACCCTGCAACAGTAGGCCAAATGGAAATTTTAAGTGCAACAGGCTCATAAGCATAATCATCAGTATGAAGGGCCCATCATTGGATCATCTCTCTTCACTGGTCATTGCCCTTGCACTTGGGGGATTATTGTTGTTCCATTGGTAAATGCAGAGAGTCCCCCAGGATGGGAACCCAGCACTCCCTCAGTTGTTGTGTGAACCTCTCTACCAACTGTGTCAATACCCTACAAACATCTGAACATATCAGTATACTCTGTATGCGTGCCCAGGTGAACTCCCTCCCATGCATCCCCCCATCAATGAAACCCGACACCAATGCTCCTCCCTGCCCTAGTTGAACTCCACCCTGATCCAAAATTTCTTCAAAAATGAAGCTGAATATATTGCCAAATTCAATTCATAGGAAAATGAAGTAATAATGATAGGTTTAAAAATTAGAAATAAAACACACAACAATTTAGAAAAACTAAAATAAGATAAGAAATTGGGGGTATTAAATGAAAAATATTATTAAATTTTTTTTTTACTTTTTGCATTTCATCACTAATAGATGTTCTTTATGTACAGTGGCAAGGCAGTCTCCTCCATTTCTTCCTCAGTGTCTTATCTCTTTTTTTTTTTATGTCTTCAGAGAAGTTTCAGGTTAAGTCACATACAGAATATAGGGGCCTCCCATATACCCAACATCCTCCTCCTTCTCTCCCTTCCTCACCAATGATCTTTTTACATGTGGATGTTACATTTGCTACAACTGACATATAAATATTGAAACATAGCTACTAACCGTGGTCAGTAGTTTACATTATGGTTTCCATTTTAGACCATACACTTTTATCAATTTCTGGTGAAACTTAACATAGTTTGTATCCATCACTGCATGATCATGCAGAACACTTCCATTGCCCCTTAATTGCCCACTTTTCCATCTATTCTATTCCTCCCTTCCCCTCCCCTCAGGGCCCAAAGTAACAACCAGGCTTCACTGCTTGAAGGACAAGATTCATAGAAATGGCAACAATGCTGAGGGCTTACACACTAGTATGTCCTCTCCTATTAGCCATCCATGCTCCTGAGAGACACCCTCCCTTCTGTGAACATTGGGCATCCCCAGAATGGGAGTACAACACCTTCCCATGCATATGGGTCTCACCCACTGATATAAGGTACTATGACAAGATGAGCTTTCATACACTCCCTAGAAGCCTGCCCCAGGTGTGCCCTGTGCCAAATGGCCCCCATCCAACACTCTAAACCAGTAACCCTTCCTTATTATATTGCCAAAAGGGTTTTCTCAATATTATAGTTTAAACCTCGTACCCACCAAAACCCCGTGTTCACCTGCTCCCTCCCTCAACACTCCACCCAGTTCTAAGGACCATCCAAGCAATCCTCTCAACCCTAGCCCCAATCAGGCTTGCACTGCCCAACCCAATTGCAACCCTTGTCACATCCCTTCACTGCACAACTACTCACTTCCACCTTATCGTAGATTTTGTCCTTTTGTGGGCATTGGCACACAACGTTCTTTTCACTTTCTATTTCCTGTAAGCCTATATTTCAGAGTCTAGGTCTCTGAGATAGCTTGATTTGCTTAAGTTGTATCAGAGAGGTCAGGTAGAATTTGTCTTCCAATGCCTACCTTGCTTTAATCAACAATAAGATTCATTCATATCATCCCATGTGTTAGTACCACATTTTGTTTATCCATTCATCTTTTGATGGGCATTGGGTTCATACCAACTTTTGGCAATAGTGAATAATGCTGCTATGAACATTGGTGTGTGTGTATCTGTTCATGTCCTTGTTTTTAGTTCCTCTTGGTATAAACCTAGCAGTGGAGTTGCTGGGTCATATGGCAAATCTATAGTTAGTTTTTGAGGAAGCACCAAAATGTCCTACACAATGGCTGAACCATTCTACATTTCCTCCAGCAATGGATGAGGGTTCCCAATCCTCCACATCCTCTCCAGCACTTGTAGCCCTCTGTTTTTATAATTGTCAGTCAAACGGATATAAGATGGTATCCCAATGTAGTTTTGAGTGGCATTTCCCTAATAGCTAGTGATGATGAGCATCTTTTCATGTGTTTTTTAGCCATTTGTATTTCTTCTTTGGAGAAGTATATGTTCAAATCACTTGTCCATTTTTCAAATGGGTTGCCTTTTTATTTTCAAGATATAGGATTTTTTAATGTATGCTGGTTATAAGGCTCCTATCAGATAAATGGTTACCAAATATTTTCTCCCATTGGGTAGGCTATCTTTTCACTTCCTTGCCAAACTCCTTTGAGGTGCAAAAGGTGTTAATTTTGGGGAGGTCACATTTTTCTATTTTTTCTTTCACTGCTAGTGCTTTGGGTGTGAAGTTCATAAAGCCATTTCCTATTACAAGTTCCTGTAGATGCTTCCCTACATTATCTTCCAAGGTCTTTATGATCTTGGATCTTATTTTTAGATTTTTATCCATCTTGAGTTGATTTTTGTATAATGTGTGCTTTGGTATCCCTCTCTCATTCTTTTGCATTTGGATATCCAGTTCTCCAAACACCATTTGTTGAAGAGGCCATTCTCTCCCAGTTGAGTGGGCTTGGTGACCTTGTCGAATATCAGATGACTGTATATGCAAGGATCTGTATCAGAACTCTCAATTTGGTTCCATTGGTTGATATATCTATCCGTGTGCCAATACCATGCAGTTTTGACCACTGTAGCTTTGTAGTATGTTTTAAAATCAGGTAGTGTGATTTCTCTGATTTCATTTTTCTTTCACAATATGTCTTTAGCTATTCAGGGCCTCTTGTACTTCCAAATAAATGTCATAGTTACTTTTTCCAGTTCAGTAAAAAGTGCTGTGTTGATTTTTATTGGGATCACATTAAATCTGTAGATAAGTTTGGGTAGGATAGACATCTAATGATATTTAGTCTTCCTATCCATGAACAGGGAATATTCTTCCATTCCTTTAAGTCTTCTTTGATTTCCTTTAATAGTGTTGTATAGCTTTCTGTGTATTAGTCATTTACATCTTTAGTTAAATTTATTCCTAGGTATTTGATTTTTTAAGTTACAATTAGAAATGGTATTTTTTTCTTGATTTCTTCCTCAGATTGCTCGTTATTGGTATAGAGAAATGATAGTGGTTTTTGTACACTGATCTTATAGCCTGTGACATTACTGAACTCATGTTTAAGTTCTAGAAGCTTTGTTGTAGATTTCTCAGGGCTTTCTATGTACAGGATCATGTCATCTGCAAATAGTGAAATGTTGACTTCTTTCTTTCCAGTTTGGCTGCCTTTTATATCTTTTTCTTCCTTCAGTGTTCAAGCAAGTGTTTCTAAAACAATGTTCAATAGGAGCAGTGATAATGGGCATCCTTGTCTTGTTGCCAATCTTAGAGGAAAAGCTTTTAGGATTTCACCATTTTATATAACGTTAGCTGTGGGTTTTTCATATGTATCCTTTTATCATGTTCAGAAAGTTTCCTTCTATTGTATCTTTAGCAGTGTTTTTATCAGGAATGGGTGCTGTATTTTGTCAAATGCTTTCTCTGCATCTATAGAGGTGATCATGTGATTTTTTTTCTTTCAATCTGTTAATGTGGTGTATTACATTGATTTTCTTATGTTGAACCTTCCTTGCATAGCAAGGATGGAACCCACTTGGTCTCAGTGTATCTTTCATTCGATGTGTTGTTTAATATGATAGCAAGTATTTTGTTGAGTATTTTAGCATCTAGGTTCATTGAAGAGATGGGTCTGTACTTTTTCTTTCTTGTGGCATCTTTATTTAACTTTGGTATTAGGGTAATGTTGGCATTATAGAATGATTTAGGCAATGTTCCTTCTATTTCAACTTTTGGAAGATTTTAAGCAAGATTGGTTTTAGTTCTTTCTGTGAGGTTTGGTAGAATTCACCTGTGAAGCCATTGGTCCTGGTCGCTTTTTAGTTGGGAGGTTTTTAATGACAGATTCTATCTCTTTACTTGTGATTGGCCTGTTGAGAGAACCAGTTTCTTCTTTTATCAACGTAGGCTGCTTGAGTTTTCTAGGAATTTGTCCATTTCCTCTAAATTGTCTTTCTTGTTGGCATATAATTTTTCAAAATACCCTCTTATGATACTCTTTATATCTGTGGGGTCAGTAGAGACATCCCCTTCCTCATTTCTAATTTTGTGTATTTGCCTCTTTTCTCTTTTTTCCTTTGTTAATCAAGAGTTTGTCCATTTCATTTATCTTCTTAAAGAACCAGCTCTTGTTTTTTTAAAAAATATGTATAGTGCTTTCATATTTTCTATTTCATTTAGTTCTGCTCTGATTTTTAATTTCTTTCTTTCTTCTTCCTTTGGGGTTAGTTTGTTGTTATTTTTCTAATTCCTCCAAGTATGTGGTTAGGTCCTCAAATTTAGCTCTTTCTTCTTTTTAGATATATGAATTGATGGCTATGAATTTCCATCTCAGTAGAGCTTTTGCTGCATCCCAGAAGTTTTGATATGTTGTGTTGTCATTTTCATTTCAAGATAATTAGTGATTTCTTTTGAGCTTTCCTCCTTGGCCCACTGTTTGCCTAACAGTGTGATGCTTAACTTCCATATCTTTGTGCCTACTCTGGTTCTCTGGCCCTTGCAGATTTCCAGCTTCATTCCATTGTGGTCAGAGAAATTACTTTGTATGATTTCAATCTTTCTGAGTTCATTGAGAATTTCTCTGTGGCCTATAATGTGGTCTATCTTGGAGAATGATCCATGTACACTTGAGAAGAAATTTATATCCTGTTCTGTATTTGGGTGTAATGTTCTGTATATGCCTTTTAGGTCCAGATCTTTCAGAGCCTTTTTTTTTTTATTGACTTTGTAATAATATTACATTAAAAATATATATATATGAGGTCCCATTCAACCCCACCACCCCCACCCCACCTCTCCCCCCCAGCAACACTCATTCCCATCATCATGACACATCAATTGCATTTGTTAAGTACATCTTTGGGCACCTCTGCACCTCATGGTCAATGGTCCACATCATGGCCCATACTCTCCCCCATTCCATCCCGTGGGCCCTGTGAGGATTTACAATGTCCAGTAATTGCCCCTGAAGCACCATCCAGGGCAGCTCCATGTCCCAGAGACGCCTCCACCTCTCATCTCTTCCTGCCTTTCCCCATACCCATCAGTCACCATGTCCACTTTTCCCAATCCAATGCCACCTATTCTATGTGGACATTGGATTGGTTGTGTCCATTGCACTTCTATGTCAAGAAGAGGCTCAGATTCCACATGGATGCTCGATGCAATCCTCCCACTTTCAGTTGTAATCACTCTAGGCTCCATGGTGTGGTGGTTGTCCTTCTTCATCTCCATCTTAGCTGAGTATGGTGAGTCCAACAAATCAGATTGTAGGTGCTGGAGTCTGTTGAGGCTCAGGAATGGCTATCACATTGTCAGTCCAGAGATTCAAATCCCCTAGATATATCTTAAACCCCAACACTAACTGCAACTCCAGCACATTAGCATGAAAGTCTTATGAAGAGAGATCCCATCTGAGTCCAGATTCATCACACATTAACACCAGTTCCAAAGAGGGGCCATCTGACCTGGTAGTTAACCCCATCTGCCATGACCATAACTCCCATGGGTCTCTTTAGCCCTCAAAGGAACCAATACCTGGGGGTTGTATCTGCTTTATCTGTCTCTCAGAATCTGCTCAGTTGTGCATAAGGGCAATCCTTCTGACAGCCTCCAGACTCTTTTTTAGAGACTCGTAGCCATATAAACTCATTTCTCCTTTCCATTTCCCCCTTACATTAGGTCAAACAGCCTTTTAAAGTCATGTTATTTTATGTAGACAGGGATATTCTGCTGATCCGCATTGAACCTTCCGTATAAGGTCATTTTCCAGTTGCATCATCAGTTGGTAGTTGATAGTGGTCCCTTGGTGCCAGGGAGGCTCATCCCCGAGTGTCATGTCCCATGCTGGGGGGAAGGCATTGCATTTACATGCTGAGTTTGGCTTTAAGACTGGCCACATTTGAGTAATATGAAGGCTGACAGGAGGAAATTCCCAGGCACAATGCTGCTCTAGGCCTTGTTCTTATTTTAGGCTTATCAGCTCACAAGCATAGTCATTAGCATCAGGGGCTAACTGTTGGACCCTCACTCCCTCCTGGTCCCCGCCACTGCACCTGGGAGACTGTCACTGCTCCCCTAGGGACCACGACAGAGCACCACTGGCCAGGAACCCAGTACCCCCCCTGTTGTGGTTTTTAATTGTTGACACTATGAGTATATCCAAACATTACCATGCACCCTGGACATATGTTCTGTACAGCTCCCTGTCAGCCATATATCACCTGTCAATGGTATTCTATACCAGTATTCCTCCATTGCCATTGTTGAACCACTCTGTGATCCAGAACTCCCTGAAATTTGAAGCCCAATATAATGTCAGGGTCCCTAACTAGGAAGTGGCATATAGCGATGGGTTTAAAGGTTAGATAAAGAATAGATGTTGACTTGGAAAAAATTCTACATCCTATCTTTTTCTTTTTTTTTCCCCCTAATTATTGAACTTCTCTTCACAGGAGCCCTAGACCACAGCAATGAATATATAATATACAGCACTCCCATACATCCACCACAAAACCTTTTCCCTTCCACAGCGATACTCTTACACCCTATTCACATCATATTTACTTAACATGATGTACAGAGTCTGAGACAATAGCTTTCAAACAAGGTGACATCTGCTTACATTGTGGTGCATACTTTAGGATACAGTTTTTTAAATTCTTAGTTACCCTATGTTTTACATTATGGTTTACATTATCAGTCTGTCATCTCCTATATGTTATGGTATAATATTACATGTTTTATATCCATCCTTGTGTATTCTCACGAAACTCCTCTCCTACCCCCCATTTACCTTGGTTCCACACATTTAACGTCCATTTTCCCTTCCACCTTGGTGCCCACAGGGACAGCCAACCTCAGTTTCCTGAGGAGCCACTTCCAGAGATAGATGGAATAGTGTTCAGGGCCTAACTTGCTCAACTGCCCCAATGCCCTGGGAGCCATCCTTTCTATCGAGGGATACAGTTCCCTCTATTTGATGGCATTAAACCTCCCCAGGATGTGGGTCCACCCCCACTCTCACTACTTGGGTTTCTACCCCATGGTGTCACCCACTCTGGCAGAATGAGCATTTAGACATTCCCCAGGAGCCCGTTCTGCATCAGACCCTCCCCTCCAAGCATTCTAATCAGGTAACCCTCTTTATTATATTTTGATATGATTTTCTCGGCATTTTACTCTCCACCAACACCTGACACTCTCCTGTGTTCGTATGCTACCCCTCCCTCCCCCCACTTTTGGGCAATATTACCCATCCGCCCATCCCGAGCCACCCTCAAACCCGCAAAGCCGCAACCAAAGGCAACCCCTTGCCCCCATTTTATCTCTTCTTTGTGTTCATACTTACCACCATCTCGTCTTAAATTCCACCCCTGCAGACATCAGCTCACATCCTTCCTCCACCATCTGATTTCCTGTAAGCCTATCATTCAGTCTCTTGCTATCTAGGGCAGCTTGGTTATTTTATATCATTGAGGTCATGTAGCATTTGTCCTTAAATGTCTGGGTTGCTTCACTCAACATAAGGTTCTCAAGATTCATTCATGTTATCACATGTGTTTGTAGTGTGTTTGTTCTTACAGCCGAGTAGTATTCCATTGTGTGTATATACCACATTTTATTGATCCACTCATCTGTTGATGGGCATTTGGGTTGATTCCAACTTTTGGCGATAGTGAACAATGCTGCTATGAACATTGGTGTACATATATCAGTTTGTGTCCTTGTTTTCAGTTCTGCTGTGTATATACCCAGCAGTGGTATTGCTGGGTCATATGGCAAATCTATGGATAGTTTTTTGAGAAACCGCCATACTGTCCTCCAGAATGGTTGGATCCTTCTGCATTCCCACCAGCAGTGGATGAGTGTTCCCCTTTCTTCACATGCTCTCCAGCACTTGTATTCTTCTGTTTTTTTCATAGCTGCCAATCTTATGGGTGTAAGGTGGTATCTCATTGTGGTTTTGATTTGCATTTCCCTGATAGATAGAGATTTGGAACATTTTTTCATGTGCTTTTTAGCCATTTGTATTTCTTCTTTGGAGAAGAGTCTGTTTAAGTCTTTTTCCCATTCTTTAAATGGGTTGTTTATCTTTTTATTTTCAAGATATAAGAGTTCTTTATACATGCAAGTTATAAGTTTCTTATCAGATATATGGTTGCCAAATATTTTCTCCCACTGTGTGGGCTCCCTTTTTACTTTCTTGACAAACTCCTTTGAGGTGCAGAAGGCTTTAATTTTGAGGAAGTCCCATTTATCTATTAGTTCTTTTGCTGCTCGTGCTTTTGGTGAGATATTCATAAATCCATTTCCTATTACAAGGTCCTGTAGATGTTCCCCTACACTGCTTTCTAAGGTTTTTATGGTCTTGGCTCTTATATTTAGGTCTTTGATCCATCTTGATTTGATCTTTGTATAAGGTGTGAGATGGTAATCCTCTTTCATTGTTCTACATAGGGCTATCCAGTTCTCCAGGCACCATTTGTTGAATAGGCCACTCTCTCCCAGTTGAGAGGGTTTGGTGGCTTTATCGAATATTATGTGGCTGTATATGTCAGGTTCTATATCAGAGCTTTCAATTCGATTCCATTGGTCTATGTGTCTCTCCTTATGCCAATACCATGCTGTTTTCACCACCATAGCTTTGTAGTATGTTTTGAAGTCAGGTAGTGTGATTCCTCCAATTTTGTTTTTCTTTTTCAGTAGGTCTTTGGCTATTCAGGGTCTCTTTCCTTTCCAAATAAATTTCATAGTTAGTTTTTCTAGTTCCTTAAAGAAGGCTGCGTTGATTTTTATTGAGATTGCATTGAATGTCTAGATCAGTTTTGGTAGGATAGACATCTTAATAATATTCAGTCTTCCTATCCATGAACAAGGAATAGTCTTCCATTTATTTAGGTCTTCTTTGATTTCCTTGAACAATCTTGTATAGTTCTCGGTGTATAAGTTCTTTACCTCTTTAGTTAAATTTATTCCTAAGTATTTGATTTTTTTATTTACTATTGTGAATGGTATTTGTTTCTTGATTTCCTCCTGATCTTGCTCATTATTGGTGTACAGAAATGTTACTAATTTTCGAACATTGATCTTATAACCTGTGACTTTACTAAACTCATTTATGAGTTCTAGAAGCTTTGTTGTAGATCTCTCAGGGTTTTCTATGTATAGGATCATGTCATCTACAAATAATGAAATTTTGACTTCTTCCTTTCCAATTTGAATGCCTTTTATTTCTGGTTCTTGCCTCAGTGCTCGAGCAAGTACTTCTAAGACAATGTTAAATAGGAGTGGAGACAGTGGGCATCCTTTTCTTGTTCCTGAGTTTAGAGGGAAGGAGTCTAGGATTTCTCCATTGTAAACAATATTGGCTTTAGGTTTTTCATATATACTCTTTATCATGTTCAAAAAATTTCCTTGTATTCCAATCTTTTGGAGTGGTTTTATCAAGAAAGGGTGCTGTATTTTGTCAAATGCTTTTTCTGCATCTATAGATATAATCATGTGATTTTTTTCCTTCAATCTGTTTATATGGTGTATTACATTGATTGATTTTCTTATGATGAACCATCCTTGCATACCTGGGATGAATCCTACTTGGTCGTGGTGTATACTTCATTTAATGTGTTGTTGAATACGATTAGCAAGTATTTTGTTAAGTATTTTTGCGTCTAGGTTCATTAGAGAAATTGGTCTGTAATTTTCCTTTCTTGTGATGTCTTTGTTTCGCTTTGGTGCGAGGGTAATGTTGGCATCATAGAAGGAGTTGGGCAATGTTCTTTCTGTTTCGATTTTTTGGAATAGTTTCAGCAGGATTGGTGTCACTTCTTTCCAGAATGTTTTGTAGAATTCACCTGTGAAGTTATCTGGCCCTGGGCTCTTCTTAGTTGGTAGATTTTTAATAACTGATTCTATCTCTCTGCTTGTGATTGGTTTGTTAAGATCATCAATTTCTTCTTTTGTCAATATGGGCTGCTTATGTGTTTCTAGGAATTTGTCCATTTCCTCTAAATTGTCATTTTTGTTGGAATATAGTTTTTCAAAGTATCCTCTTATGATAGTCTTTATTTCTGTGGGGTCAGTGGTGATATTGCCTTTCTCATTTCTTATTTTGTGTATTTGCATCTTAACTCTTTTTTTCTTTGTTAGTCTCGCTAAAGGCTTGTCAATTTTGTTGATCTTCTCAAAAAACCAGCTCTTGGTCTTCTTTATCTTTTCAAGTGCTTTCTTATTTTCTATTTCATTTAGTTCTGCTCTTATCTTTGTTATTTCCTTCCTTCTTCTTCCTGTTGGGTTACTTTGTTGTTGTTTTCCTAATTCCTTCAAATGTGCAGTTAGGTCTTCAATTTTTGCTCTTTCTTCTTTTTTGATATATGAATTTATGGCTATAAATTTTCCTCTCAGTACTGCTTTTGCTGCATCCCATAAATTTTGGTATGTTGTGTTATCATTATCATTTGATTCAAGGTAGTCCTTGATTTCTTTTGAGATTTCCTCATTGACCCACTGTTTTTCTAAGAGTGTGCTGTTTAATTTCCAAATCGTGGTGTGAAATCTGGGCTTCTGTCCCTTGCAAATTTCCAGCTTGATTCCACTGTGGTCAGAGATATTGTTTTCTATGATTTCAATCTTTCTGAATTCATTCAGCCTTTCTACGTGGCCTAGCATATGGTCTATCTTGGAGAATGATCCATGTGCGCTTGAGAAAAATGTATATCCTGCTCTGTTTGGGTGTAGCGATCTATATATGTCTATTAGATCCAGATCCTCTAATATACTGTTCAGATGTTTTGTTTCTTTGGTGATTCTCTTTTGAGATGTTCTGTCCAGAGTTGATAGTGGTGTATTAAAATCCCCCACTATAATTGTAGATGTATCTATTGTTTCACTTAGTTTTTCCAGCATTTGCTTCACGTATTTAGAGGCACCCTTGTTAGGAGCATAAATATTTTTCATTGTTCGATCTTCTTGACAGATTTTCCCTTTCACTAAAATGTAGTATCCTTCTTTTTCTCTCACAATTGTTTCACATTTAAAGTCTATTTTGTCTGATATTAATATAGCTACTCCTGCCTTTTTTTGGTTATTGTTAGCTTGTATGATGGTTTTCCAGCCATTCACTTTCAATCTCCATGCATCTCTGGGTCTAAGATGTGTCTCTTGTAGACAGCATACGGATGGGTCATATTTCCTTATCCAATGTCCCAGTCTGAATCTTTTGATAGGAGAGTTTAATCCATTGACTTTCAGTGTTATTACTTTCAAGGAATTATTTGTGTTAGCCATATTTTGATTTGATTTGTGTTTGTCATATTTTGTTCGTTTTTTTTGTCTTTTTTTGTTGTTGTTGCTCTTATACTCTCCTCCAACTCTGCCTTCCTGTTTTTTCCTTTCTTCTTGCAGAACTCCCTTTAGAATTTCTTGAAGGGGAGGTTTCTTGTTGGTATACTCTTTCAGTGTCTGTTTGTCTGCGAATATTTTGAACTCTCCGTCATGTTTGAATGCTAGTTTAGCTGGATAGAGTATTCTTGGTTGGAAATTTTTTTCCTTTAGTACCTTCACTATATCATACCACTGTCTTCTTGCCTCCATGGTTTCAGATGAGAAATCAGTACTTAATCTAATTGAGCTTCCCTTGGATGTGATGGTTTTCTTTTCTCTTGCTGCTTTTAGGATTTTCTCTTTGTCTTGAGCATTGGATAATTTGACAAGTATATGTCTTGGGGTGGGCCTGTTGGGGTTTATGACTAGTGGAGTGCGCTGTGCTTCTTGGATATGTACATCTGTCTCTTTCAGTAGATTTGGGAAGTTTTCAACCATTATTTCCTGTAACACTCCTTCTGACCCCGTTCCCTTCTCTTCGCCTTCTGGAATTCCTATAATACGTATGTTTGAGCGTTTTGCATTGTCATTCAGGTCCCTAAGTCCTAACTGGATTTTTTCTATCTTCTTGTTGACCCTTTCTACTATCTGTTTGATTTCTGATGTACTGTCTTCCACATCACTAATTCTCTGCTCTGTCTCTTCTAGTCTGCTGATATTTGCTGCACGTGTATTTTTGATTTCTTGAACTGTGGTGTTCATTCCCATCATATCTGTTATGTTTTTGCATATGTCTGCAATTTCCCCTCCAAGTCATGTCTTCATGTTGTTAACCTCTTTCATTACTTCGTCAAATTTGTTGGTGATAAATGTTCTGAGATCTTTCATTGCTTGTGCCAAGTTATGCTCCCCTTTGTGATTTTTGGTTTGTTGATTGGATTCAGCCATGTTTTACTGATTACTGGTTTGGTTTGTAGACTTTTGTTGCTTTCTGGTCATCTCTTTATCTTGATGGATTTAATCAGTTCCTTAGCTTCTTTGTCTACTCTTAAAGGTTAATTAGCTGTTATTTTTGCATAGGTGTTATATCTTCTCTTTGTAACTTTTTTCTTCTTATTCTAATTTCTTGTTGTTGGTTAAGTTCACTTTAAAGGAAATTATTAGTTTTGGGGAAAGGCAATTGTGTAAGCAAGGGAAAAGTGTAAAGTAGTATTGGTGGTATATGTTAACAAAGCAAGAATATGAGATCTGGGAGGATGGAGGTTAGATTCATGTAAATTGTGTAGAGTTATAGCAGTAGGTAGAGTACCTATTATGAGGTAGATGACTGAATATGGGAAGATAATGGTATGAGCTAAAAACTATTGTTTTCGTGAGAGAGTGAAAGAGAAAAGAAAGGTAATAGTTTCAAGAGTGGATAACAGACAGAAAACAAAACAAAGGTATTAGAAATTAAGACTTAGACCCTTCATGAATCGAAGAAAGGGAGGTGGGAGGTGGAATATAGGAGAGACAGTAGATGGTGGCGGATATCAAGATGTAGGGGAAAGAGGATAGTGTAGGTAGCCTAAATCAGTTCACACAGAAATGAGGCAGTGGAGGATGAGAAAACTCAGCAAATGTGAGGTGTTTCCTGATGCACCTATTGTATAATTGAGTTAAAATAAACTAAGTAGAATATGAGGGACAAGAGGGAGAGAGACAACAGAAAGAAGAAGAAAAAAGAAAGAAGGGGGAAGGGACGAGAGGAAGAAAGGAAAAGGGGGTGGGCAAAAGGTGGGGAACAGTTAGGGGAAAGAAAGAAAAAAAAAAACCAGATTATACATGAACCAGAATTAAAACACCCACTACACAACACCTACCACAAAAAAAAAAAAACCCTTAAATAACTGAATAAAAAAAGACTTTGGGGAATATGCTGTGAGAGAAGACTAGTGGTTAATGCGGTGTTAGCAATCAGGAAATTGAAAAAAGTAAAGAATAAATCAAAATGAAAACAAAAAGAAGACAAAATGAAACGATAAAGAAAAAATGCCAACGTTGAAGGCTAGGGCATTTAAGGACCTCAGATGGACCTCAGTGCATGATGGATTCAGGGATGGAAAGTCTGAGATATTGAGGACTCAAGAGGTGTGAGTCTCTGTGGTGTGGGCCACCAGAGTTTAGGGAATTCAGACCTGGCATCCTCCAAGCTGGTCAACAGGAAGCCTGGGAGCCCCACAGTGTAGCACAGCCCTCAGGGATCCCCTCAGCTGGGTGCCAGCCCTATGGGGGAAGTCAGATCCGCAAACTCTATATTATGACTGAACCCTGCAATTCACTTACTTAGTAGGGCTCATTGTGTGGGTATCTCTCACTTCAGCTTTTGGACAGCTCCCGCCCTGTGATTCCAAAACACTGCCACTAGAGGGCGCCTCTACACTGCAGCCACTTTACTGGTACAGATCATCGGATGCCCGTCCTGTGATGCTGAAAACAGATTCCAAAACCGGAATTCCCAAGCTTCGCAAAATATTCCCTAATCGGCTTCCAGACGTGTCCCCCTCCCTTGCCGCAGCCTAAAACAAGTTTCCAATTATGTCCCTTTATTGCCTACAGCCTATTTGGGTTGGAGATCGGCTGCCGGGCTTTTGGGGGCATGGCTTCAGGCAGAAGCGCTATTGTTTGTGTTTGCAATCAAAAGTTTCTCCCGCTTCACAATAAAACACCGTCTATCTTCCCAAATCGATCCGCAAAGGCGACCCGTCGCATCAACCCGCCAACAACCCACCCAGAACTCGTGAACTTCTTAGCACCTCAGAGCCATATAAAAACGGAGCCGCCGGGCAGGACCCCCAATAGGGGGGAACCTGTGTGCGGGTCTCACCTGCGGGCAATAGAACCCAAATTATATCTTCTAGACCAATCCTCTCCATTACCTTTCCACCCAATCGATGTCCAGGCACTTCTGCCGTGCAAAAATCCTGAAAAAGCCCCGCCTTGGGGAACCTGCTGCTGCGCCCAGCTGTCTCTTCCCAGGACAGACCGCAAAGGCAAGTTCACTCAGCGACCATCTTGCCTCCCTCCCCGTTTGTTTCTTTATTGATTCTCTGTCGAGATGTTCTGTCTAATGGTGATAATGGTGTATTAAAGTCCCACACTATAATTGTAGAGGCATCTCTTTCTCCATTTAGGTTTTCCAATGTTTGCCTCATATATTTTGAGGCTCCCTGGTTAGGTGCATAAGTGTTTATGATTGTTCTTTCATTTGCAAGATTACCACTTTTACTAATATGTACTGTCCATCTTTGTATCTTACAATACTTTTGCATTTAAAGTCTATTTTGTCCAATATTAGCATAGCTACTCCCACTCATTTTTGGTAATTGTTGCTTGTAAGATTGTTTTCCAGTCATTTCCTTCAATTGCTGTGAATTCCTGGATCTCAGGTGGGTTTCTTTTAGACAGAATATAGATGGGTCATATTTCCTTATCCATTCTGCCAATCTGGGTCTCTTGACTGGTGAGTTTAATCCATTAACATTCAATGTTATTATTCTCAAGGAACTATTAATTAGCCACATTTTCTTTGGGTTTGTGTATGTCAGATGTTGATTTTATTTCTTTTTGTCTTTTTAGTTTCTCTTACAATCTCCTCCAACTCTCTCTCTCTCCTGTTTTTTCCTTTCAGCCTGCAGAATTCCCTTTAGTGTTTCTTGAAGGGCAGTTTTCTTAATGGCATACTCTCTTAGTTTTTATTTTTCTGTGAATATTGATCTCTTCATCATTTTTGAATGCCAGTTTTGTTGAATAGAGAATTCTTGCACTTAATCTTATTAACCTTCCCTTGTATGTGATGGGTGTGTTTTCTCTTCCCTCCTTCAGCATTTTCTGTCTTGAGCATTGGAGAGTTTGACAAGTATATGTCTTTGAGGAGGCCTGTTAAGATTTTTACTGCATGGGGTGCACTGCACTTCCTGGACATATATATCCATCTCCCTCAAGAGGGTTAGGAAGTTTTCAGCCATCATTTCCTCCAAACCCATTCTGTCAAACCTTTTCTTCTCCTTCTCAGTTGCCTATAATGTGAATATTTGTGAATTTTGTGTTGTCATTCAAATCCTTAAGTCCTTGATGGATTTTTTCTCTTTTTGTATCTGTCTGTTCTATTATCTGTCTTATTTTAGATACAGTATCTTTCACATCACTAATTATTTTCTCTGCTTGTTCAAATCTGCTGTAATTTGCTGAGACTGTTTTTTTTTTATTTCTTGGATTTTGCCATTTATCGCCATCATATTTGTTATCTTTTTATGTGTATTACAATTTCTTCAGTATGCTCTCCCAAGGTTTCCTTAATATTTAATCCCTTCCTTCACTTCATTAAGTTGGTCCATGATATTTGTTTGGACATCTTTGATTTGTTCAATTTTCTGCTTCTCTTCTTGGTTTTTAGTTTGTTCTCTGGTCTGGACCATGTCTTCCTGTTTCTTGGTATGGTTTGTATTTTTTTTTTTTTTTTTTTTGTTCTTGTCTGGCTATCTTTCATCTTTATGGGTTTATTCAATTGTTTATCTTCTCCCTTTAGTCTGGGGTTTTATTTAGTTGTTGTTTTTGTGTAATGTGTTAAGTTTTCTCTTTAACACTTTGTTCTTCTTATTCTGTTTCCTTGTTGTCTAAGTTCCCTTGAAGGAAAAAGATTAGGGCCAGAGAAAGCAGAAGAGGTAAGAAAAAGGATAATAGTAATAATAATAGTAAAAGATAGCAGAGGAACTGCATAAGACCTAGGAAAATGAATATTTAACTCATGTAAGCAGTGTAGAGTAATAAGAATAAAAAAGTGAAGTACCTACAATGAAATAGGAACCTGAATATAGAAAAGTATATAGAATGAATTAGAAGGCCAGAGTGATGAGAGAGAGAAAAGAAAGGACAAAAAGAAAAAGAATTAATAAAAGATAGAAAACAGAATAGAAGGGTTAGAAATTTTAAAAAAATAGAAAAATTGGGGACTAAACAAAGAGAGGTAGAATGTAAGTTGAACAACAGAAAGAAGATAGACAGATGTAGGAGGAAAAAGGGCATTGGTAGCCAAAACCAGTATATGCAGAAAAGAGAAAATTGAGGAAGAGGAAACACGGCAAACAAGAAACAAGTCAGTGGCACATAATTTAAAAAAAGAGAAAAAAAGGGGAGGAGGGAGAAAGAGGAAAGAAAGATAAGAAAACAAAATGACAAACCAACAAGCAAGCAGTCTAACAAACACTAAGGAAAAACAGCCTTCCCCCTTAAACCCCTGAGGAGCTTCTCAGGCTGCCAGTGTTTATCAATTACCCTGCAGCCTTCCCAGTGCAGATTTTGAAGTGGGTTTAAGCAAGTAAACTAAGTTAAATTATAAAACAAAAGTCACCTTTTTTTTATTTTTAGGCAAAATAAGAGACCCAAAAGAAGCTAATACAGGAATAATGTCTATGTTTTCCCTATCCTAAAGTATAAGCTGGATGTTTAATATTCTCGTGGGTTGCCACCAAGAGGAGTCAGGAATCAAACTAGGAATTGTGCATATTTAAGGCAGAAACTTCTCCACTGAGCTAAATTTCCTTGTTGGGTACAGTAGCTCTTCAGAAAGCTATCTAGTCCCTTTCCTTTGGGCAGGTTTAACTCTTTGCAATTGGATGAATTCCTCCTGATTAGGAATCTGTCCTTGCCCCCTTTCTTTTTTTGGCTTTCTCTCCCAGGGCAGAGGATGCAATAGCCTGTATGAGAGTTCCCTTTTGAAATTTAAATGAGACTGTGATGATTTAACTCACCGCAGAAAAAAAATGACTCTCAGCCATCTTCAATAGCACCCACTCCACACAGGGAGTGCTCTTAGAAGTTTATTAAGCCCTTAGAAGTTTATTAAGCCCTTCCTAATGTCCCCCTCCCTTATGGGAGTTGAAATTTTGGTATTTTTCACCTCCTGACTAGTTAATTGCCCTACTCAGCTTTTTGGCTTTTTCCCAGACCAATTTTCCCTATTCCAGGGCAGTTAGGTAAATCAGGCTGCCTCAGCAGATCCACCTCTCCCCTCTCCCTGGTGTCACCTTGAGCCAGCTGGTATGTTTCTCAAAGCTCAGAAAAAGGGGTCCAGGCAATTGAACCCCCAAAGGGGAAACTCCTCTCCACCCTTCACCATACCCCTCCCACTCTCAGAGTATGCCTCCTCAGGCTGGGTGACCAGTGAGAGTTGGGGCTCGCTGCAGAGTCCTGCCCTGAGGGTGGGGCTTAGCTGTCCCACAGTTCCAGCCTCAAGCGCCAGAAACTCAGGGTTTTACCTTGAGCAATCAATCTTTCTGTTGTGCAATGTCCAGATTGATGTCCTGAAGCCTACTGCTTTGTGGGTTCCCAAAACAGCTCACTTGGGCAGGATTTTGCCCCCACTCACCCTTTTTTTTTTGTGATAGATGATGAGTATGTGCTTACCCCAATGCCATCTTGCCCTTCCCCCTGGAAGGCCTATATATTTTTTTAATGTATAACTATCTCCTTGCTCCTAGCAATACGAACTTGGACTAGATAATTAATGTGTGTCTCATTTTCTCCACTTGTAAAATGGTGTTGAAATTAGCTGTCTCATAGAGTTAATGAGAATTTAAATAACATAATACATATAAATGCATAGAAAAGTATCTGACTTATTGATAACAGTCAATATACATTAGTCATGATAATTATAAATTGTTGTCACTTCACTGTTTTCCTCACATTTATTAGGTGTTATACTTTTAAGCAGCTATCTAAGGGGAAATGTCATGACCACGTTACAATGAATTCAGCAACACTTAAAGTGAATTCATTAACAATTAGGGAATTGTTTATACTCACAACATAAGAAATATATGTCCTGCAGACAAGGCTATAGAATCAGGCATACCTCGGGAAGGTGTGGCCACCAGTTTGGTATGCTGAAGTTCAGGGATCAGACTACATCTGTCACCAAACTCTTGGTCATTTACTTCTTTAGTGTACAATGAAAATTACTGTTCAGAATTATGATACCCTACCCATAGAAGAATGTCATTTACCAAAGAATGTAATTAAAAATTACATTAGTGCATTTTAAGAAAAAGTTGGAGGAAATTTGAATTTGAAACTCTTTAACAACAAAAATGTAAACAAACAAAATGGCCTTCTGATTCATTCTCAGAAAATTCAACTAAGCAGCATAACCCTCTCCTTGGCAATCTAACTTGCTAAAGTTTTATAAAATGCCACTTTAATGAAGCACCTACACAACCTAGCTGTCTTTTGTTTGGTCTAAATATTTATTTCTTGCAACTTCATCTTTTGACAAAATATTACCTAACATAGAGCCTAAATGCAACGGGAAATGTCTAAAGATATATAATTCTCTTCTCTGGTAGATTTTTTGGTTCCCTTATAACAAAATCTGGAAAAATAACATCTGTAATATGTGGTCCAATTATTAGTTTATAAATCGACTTCACATAAAAATAAAAGTAAACATTTATTTTGAATTTCCTAAATATTTATTAGGTATTAATGTAGGAGAGAAATTAGAGGAGATAAAGAGCTAAATATGTTACTCAATCCAAGAAATTACATTACTTACTGTCAATTTTGGCAAAGAATGAATTAGTTACTAGGTAACTGTTGCCTTGACCTAGTTTAACTTTCTGATTTGGACTTAACTTTACATGGTAGTAGAGAATTGCTATATTAAAGGTTGTAAAGAAACAAAATATAATATCTTGGGGAAAAAGAAAAGGGGATAAAGAATACTATTTAAAGTACTATTAATGAACCTATCCATCCTTATAAATATTCCCTTTGTGCCATTTTCACATTTTCCTTAATCTTAGGAACATACAAAATTCCTTAAAGGTGCAAAATCAAATGCTATCATGACATGTGATTACTAAGAATAATATTGTCTTCTGAAAAAAAAAACATATTACAGTTAATCTTATCCAAAATATGGATCAAAATGTTGACATTTTTGTCTTCCCTAAATTGGATGGCCACACCTATTTAAAGCCCCTGCCTTTGTTCTCTTGCTTGACTTGGAGTTAACATTCCCCCAGCTGCTATTTGCAGACTAAAGTTAGACTAGGGATGTTCAACCCAGGTCTCAGCTCTGAGAAAGTCTTGATTGTATGGGTTAATAATCTCTCATCTCACCTCTCACTAACACTCACACAATTAAGAAATATGAATGAGGAAAAAGTAGTTTTGTTCCCACACAAATGTTAGCTTTTAGCTTAAGGCATTTTCCAGATAACTGGTTGCCATGGTGGCAGGCACTTTGGACAAAGAACCTCAGAGTCAGTAAATATCATTAAAAATGACTAATTAACCATCAGATAGGAAGCTGCTATTTTCATGCTCAGGTGAGAATCACAATTCTCCTTCCAGATTTCATATACCTGCCATAAGTTGGAGGAGAGGAATAAATGTAAGGTAAAAGTTTCTACCAAAAACTCTCAATAGAATTTTCTTTTGCTGCTTTTTCTAGCACTGATAAAGACTCTATTTCAAAATCATAGTAGTCTACAAAATTTGCTTGCTCCTCTTGGTTACCTGAATACCAGTTATTGCTGCCTTTCTAGAATATCCATGCAAAGCCATCCTTTCATGGGTCAGTTATTTGTGATGTATATGAAAGCATTAGTACTTTAGTGATTATTCAATTCTGCAAATTTCCTCACCATTTCAAAGCTTATGATTGTATTTTCAGAGAAACATTTCTAAGCACAAGGTCTCAGAGACACTACCAATTTTAGTTTAACCTGCCTCTTCAATGGACTACTTAAACTGACAGCTCTAATTGTCCACTAGTGGACACATTTATGCATTGAAATGTCTAGTTACATTGTTCCAAACCAAAGGATAAACTGACTTCAATAATCAGGCCTGAATTTAGAGGCTAATTGCATCTCAACCTTTAACCTTTAAAATGAGCCACCCTTATAATTTAGCAGAATCCTCTGCACATTTGTCTAAAATCAAGAGTTATAAATGGATGAAAATAAAAAGAAGAGAATATTTTATGTGACTGGAAGTGCGAAAGCAATGACCTCCCCTGGTCTTCAATTTTAAAAGAGTTATGAAATCTATGTGCATATTGTGTACTTGTTGGATTTATAATCTGTTCATTGCCTACTGCTCTCATTTGCATAAAAATAATAGAAAGGTCAATATGTTTTTGTTAAAGTGTCTGAATTTCAGTTCCAGAAAGCACTGTTTAATGGGTATGTTTTCTATCAGAAAACAATCCCATAGTATTGTTTGGCTTCAGAAAAATCTGAGTTTTCATCTTAATCCTAAGAAGTCAAATGACCTGAGGCAAACTTCCATCTTTCTTTCAATAATATTAACTTCTTTAGTGTAAAGCATATTTTGAAACCCACTAAGTTACTATCAGTGTCTAGGATATGCTTAATAGACAATTACTAAATGTTTGTATGTTGTTATATCATTTGGTTACTTTGTAAAAGGCTGAACAGAAATGAAACTATGTATATTTATTTTTGCAGACACTGCCCCCAAGAGGTAATAACCATATACCTACAATGAAAATGTATCCTCAAAGAAAGATGAAACTATATGTAAATGCCAGATATTATTACTTGTTTAGATATACCTGGCACTTGTCTAGCCTGCTATACAAAAGAAATAGTAACTCATAACTCATGAGTTTTACTCTGATTCCTGGACTGACTCTCAATTATATATTTTCTCACTCATTCCAATTTTTTTTCCACATACAACACCACTTTCAATTGGGTAATATTAGTAAAAAATAACAGAATCAAGGAAAGTAAGAGGAGGAGGCAAGATGGTCGCTGAGTGAACTTGCCTTTGCGGTAGGTCCCGGGAGGAGACAGTTGGGCGTGGCTACAGGCTCTCCAAGGCCGGGCTTTTTTGGAATTTTTGTAGGGCAGAAGTGCCTGGACATCAATTGGGTGGAAAGGTAATGGAGAGGATTGGTCTAGTAGATATAATTTGGGTTCTATTGCCTGTAGGTGAGACCCGCTCACGGGCTCCTCCCTATTGGGGGTGGGGGGAACCGCGGTCCAGCCTGGCAGCACCACTTTTAGATGGCTCTGAGCTGTTAAGGAGTTCACGAGTTCTGGGCGAGCTGTGCATGGGTTGATGCGACGGGTCGCCTTTGCACGGCGATTTGGGAAGATAGACGGTGTTTTGTTGTGAAGAGGGAGAAACTTGTGATTGCAAACATAAACAATAGTGCTTCTGCCTGAAGCCCCGCCCCCAAAAGCCCGGCAGCCGGTCTCCGACCCAAATAGGCTGTAGGCAATAAAGAGACGTAATCAGAAAGTTGTTTTAGACTGCGGCAAGGGAGGGGGACACGTCTGGAAGCCGATTAGGGAATATTTTGCGAAGCTTGGGAAATCCGCTTTTTGAATCTGTTTTCAGCGTCACAGGCCAGGCTTCAGATCTGTACTAGCAAAGTGGCTGCGGTGTAGAGGCGCCCTAGAGGGCAGTGGTTTGGAATCATAGGACGGGAGCTGTCCAAAAGCTGAAGTGAGATATACTAATGAGCCCAGCTAAGTAAATGAATTGCAGGGTTCAGTCATAATATAGAGTTTGCGGATCTGACTTCCCCCTTAAGGTTGGCACCCAGCTGTGGGGAATCCCTGAGGGCTGTGTTACACTGCGGGGCTCCCAGGCTTCCTGTAGACCAGATTGGAGGTTGCCAGGTCTGAATTCCCTAAAATCTGGTGGCCCACACCACAGAGACTCACATCTCTTGAGACTTCAATATCTCAGACTTTCCATCCCTGAATCCATCACGCACTAAGGTCCATCTGAGGTCCTTAAATGCCCTAGCCTTCAACGTTGGCATTCTTTATCGTTTCATTTTCTTTGTTTTTATTTTCATTTTGACTTATTCTTTACTTTTTTCAATTTCCTGATTGCTAACACCACATTATCCCCTCGTCTTCTCTCACAGCGTATCCCCCAAAGTCTTTCTTTCACTCAGTTATTTAAGGCTTTTTTTCATGGTAGGTGCTGTGTAGTGGGTGTTTTAATTCTGGGTCGTGCATATCTGTTTTTTTTTTTCTTTCCCCTACCTGTTCCCCACCCTTTGCCCATCCCCTTCTACTTTCTTCCTCTCGTCCCTTTCCCCCAATTTATTTTTTTTCTTTCTTTCTTTTTTTCTGTTGTCTCTCTCCCTCTTGTCCCTCATATTCTACTTAGTTTATTTTAACTCAATTATACAATAGGTGCGGCAGGAAACACCTCACATTCGCTGGGTTTTCTCATCCTCCACTGCCTCATTTCTGTGTGCACTGATTTAGGCTACCTACACTATCCTCTTCCCCTACATCTTGATATCCGCCACCATCTACTGGCTCTCCTATATTCCACCTCCCACCTCCCTGTCTTCGATCCACGAAGGGTCTAAGTCTTAATTTCTAATACCTATGTTTTGTTTTCTGTCTGTTATCCACTCTTGAAACTATTACCTTTTTTTCTCTTTCCCTCTCTCACGAAATCAATAGCTTTTTAGCTCATACCATATTCCTCCCATATTCAATCATCTACCTCATAATAGGTACTCTACCTACTGCTATAACTCTACACAATTTACATGAATCTAACCTCCATCCTCCCAGATCTCATATTCTTGCTTTGTTAACATATACCACCAATACTACTTTACACTTTTCCCTTGCTTACACAATTGCCTTTCCCCAACACTAATACTTTCCTTTAAAGTGAACTTAACCAACAACAAGAAACTAGAATAAGAAGAAAAAAGTGACAAAGAGAAGATATAACACCTATGCAAAAATAACAGATAAGTAACCTCCCAGAGCAGACAAAGAAGCTAAGGAACTGATTAAATCCGTCAAGATAAAGAGATGACCAGAAAGCAACAAAAATCTACAAAACAAACCAGTAATCAGGAAAACATGGCTGAATCCAATCAACAAACCAATAATCACAAAGGGTAGCAAAATTTGGCACAAGCAATGAAAGATCTCAGAACATTTATCACCGACAAATTTGACGAAGTAATGGAAGAGGTTAACAACAGGAAGACATCACTTGGAGGGGAAATTGCAGACATACGAAAAAACATAACAGATACGATGGGAATGAACACCACAGTTCAAGAAATCAAAAATACACTTGCAGCAAATATCAGCGGACTAGAAGAGACAGAGCAGAGAATTAGTGATGTGGAAGACAGTACATCAGAAATCAAACAGATAGTAGAAAGGGTCAACAAGAAGATAGAAAAAATCCAGTTAGGACTTAGGGACCTGAATGACAATGCAAAACGCTCAAACATACGTATTATAGGAATTCCAGAAGGCGAAGAGAAGGGAAAGGGGTCAGAAGGAGTGTTGCAGGAAATAATGGCTGAAAAATTCCCAAATCTACTGAAAGAGACAGATATACATATCCAAGAAGCACAGCGCACTCCACCAGTCATAAACCCCAACAGGCCCACCCCAAGACATATACTTGTCAAATTATCCAATGCTCAAGACAAAGAGAAAATCCTAAAAGCAGCAAGAGAAAAGAAAACCATCACATCCAAGGGACGCTCAATTAGATTAAGTGCTGATTTCTCATCTGAAACCATGGAGGCAAGAAGGCAGTGGTATGATATAGTCAAGGTACTAAAGGAAAAAAATTTCCAACCAAGAATACTCTATCCAGCTAAACTAGCATTCAAACATTATGGAGAGTTCAAAATATTCGCAGACAAACAGAAACTGAAAGAGTATACCAACAAGAAACCTCCCCTTCAAGAAATTCTAAAGGGAGTTCTGCAGGAAGAAAGGAAAAAACAGGAAAGGCAGAGTTGGAGGAGAGTATAAGACCAACAACAACAACAAAAAAGACAAAAATATATGTATACAAAGAAAATATGACAAACACAAATCCAATCAAAATATGGCTAACACAAATAATTCCTTGATAGTAATAACACTGAATGTCAACGGATTAAACTCACCTCTCAAAAGATTCAGACTGGGAAATTGGATAAGGAAATATGACCCATCCATATGATGTCTACAAGAGACACATCTTAGACCCAGAGATGCATGGAGATTGAAAGTGAATGGCTGGAAAACAATCATACAAGCTAACAATAACCAAAAAAAGGCAGGAGTAGCTATATTAATATCAGACAAAATAGACTTTAAATGTGAAACAATTGCGAGAGACAAAGAAGGATACTACATTTTAGTGAAAGGGAAAATCTGTCAAGAAGATCGAACAATCATAAATATTTATGCCCCTAACAAGGGTGCCTCTAAATATGTCAGGCAAACGCTGGAAAAACTAAGTGAAACAATAGATACATCTACAATTATAGTGGGGGATATTAACACACCACTATCAACTCTGGACAGAACATCTCAAAAGAGAATCACCAAAGAAACAAAACATCTGAACACTATATTAGAGGAGTTGGATCTAAAAGACATATATAGATCTCTACACCCAAACACAGCAGGATATACATTTTTCTCAAGTGCACATGGATCATTCTCCAAGATAGATCATATGCTAGGCCACAAAGAAAGGCTGAACGAATTCAGAAAGATTGAAATCATACAAAACATTATATCTGACCACAGTGGAGTCAAGCTGGAGATTTGCAAGGGACAGAAGCCCAGATTTCACACCACAATTTGGAAATTAAACAGCACACTCTTAGGAAAACAGTGGGTCAAAGAGGAAATCTCAAAAGAAATCAATGACTACCTTGAAACAAATGATAATGATAACACAACATACCAAAATTTATGGGATGCAGCAAAAGCAGTACTGAGAGGGAAGTTTATAGCCATAAATTCATATATCAAAAAAGAAGAAAGAGCAAAAATTGAAGAACTAACTGCACATTTGAAGGAATTAGAAAAACAACAACAAAGTAACCCAACAGGAAAAAGAAGGAAGGAAGTGACAAAGATAAGAGTAGAACTAAATGAAATAGAAAATAAGAAAGCACTTGAAAAGATAAACAAGACCAAGAGCTGGTTTTTTGAGAAGACTAACAAAATTGACAAACCTTTAGCGACACTAACAAAGAAAAAAAGAGAGAAGATGCAAATACACAAAATAAGAAATGAGAAAGGCGATATCACCACTGACCCCACAGAAATAAAGACTATCATAAGAGGATATTTTGAAAAACTATATTCCAACAAAAATGACAATCTAGAGGAAATGGACAAATTCCTAGAAACACATAAGCAGCCCATATTGACAAAAGAAGAAATTGATGATCTTAACAAACCAATCACAAGCAGAGAGATAGAATCAGTTATTAAAAATCTCCCAACTAAGAAGAGCCCAGGGCCAGATGGCTTCACAGGTGAATTCTACAAAACATTCCGGAAAGAACTGACACCAATCCTGCTGAAACTATTCCAAAAAATCGAAACAGAAAGAACATTACCCAACTCCTTCTATGATGCCAACATTACCCTAGTACCAAAGCCAAACAAAGACATCACAAGAAAGGAAAATTACAGACCAATTTCTCTAATGAACCTAGACGCAAAAATACTTAACAAAATACTTGCTAATCGTATTCAACAACACATTAAACGAATTATACACCACGACCAAGTGGGATTCATCCCAGGTATGCAAGGATGGTTCAACATAAGAAAATCAATCAACGTAATACACCATATAAACAGATTGAAGGAAAAAAATCACATGATTATATCTATAGATGCAGAAAAAGCATTTGACAAAATACAGCACCCTTTCTTGATAAAAACACTCCAAAAGATTGGAATACAAGGAAATTTTTTGAACATGATAAAGAGTATATATGAAAAACCTAAAGCCAATATTGTTTACAATGGAGAAATCCTAGACTCTTTCCCTCTCAACTCAGGGACAAGACAAGGATGCCCACAGTCTCCACTCCTATTTAACATTGTCTTAGAAGTACTTGCTCGAGCACTGAGGCAAGAACCAGAAATAAAAGGCATTCAAATTGGAAAGGAAGAAGTCAAAATTTCATTATTTGTAGATGACATGATCCTATACATAGAAAACCCTGAGAGATCTACAACAAAGCTTCTAGAACTCATAAATGAGTTTAGTAATGTCGCAGGTTATAAGATCAATGTGAGAAAATTAGTAACATTTCTGTACACCAATAATGAGCAAGATCAGTAGGAAATCAAGAAACAAATACCATTCACAATAGTAAATAAAAAAATCAAATACTTAGGAATAAATTTAACTAAAGAAGTAAAGAACTTATACACCGAGAACTATACAAGATTGTTCAAGGAAATCAAAGAAGACCTAAATAAATGGAAGACTGTTCCTTGTTCATGGATAGGAAGACTGAACATTATTAAGATGTCTATCCTACCAAAACTGATCTACACATTGAATGCAATACCAATAAAAATCAACACAGCCTTCTTTAAGGAACTAGAAAAACTAACTATGAAATTTATTTGGAAAGGAAAGAGACCCCGAATAGCCAAAGACATACTGAAAAAGAAAAATGAAATTGGAGGAATCACACTACCTGACTTCAAAACATACTACAAAGCTATGGTGGTGAAAACAGCATGGTATTGGCATAAGGAGAGACACATAGACCAATGGAATCGAATTGAAAGCTCTGATATAGAACCTCACATATATAGCCACAAAATATTCGATAAAGCCACCAAACCCTCTCAACTGGGAGAGAGTGGCCTATTCAACAAATGGTGTCTGGAGAACTGGATAGCCATATGTAGAACAATGAAAGAGGATTACCATCTCACACCTTATACAAAGATCAACTCAAGATGGATCAAAGACCTAAATATAAGAGCCAAGACCATAAAAACATTAGAAAGCAGTGTAGGGAAACATCTACAGGACCTTGTAATAGGTAATGGATTTATGAATATCTCACCAAAAGCACGAGCAGCAAAAGAACTAATAGATAAATGGGACTTCCTCAAAATTAAAGCCTTTTGCACCTCAAAGGAGTTTGTCAAGAAAGTAAAAAGGGAGCCCACACAGTGGGAGAAAATATTTGGCAACCATATATCTGATAAGAAACTTATAACTTGCATATATAAAGAACTCCTATATCTTGAAAACAAAAAGATAAACAACCCATTTAAAAAATGGGAAAAAGACTTAAACAGACACTTCTCCAAAGAAGAAATACAAATGGCTAAAAAGGACATGAAAAAATGTTCCAAATCTCTAGCTATCAGGGAAATGCAAATCAAAACCACAATGAGATACCATCATACACCCATAAGATTGGCAGCTATGAAGAAAACAGAAGAATACAAGTGCTGGAGAGGATGTGAAGAAAGGGGAACACTCATCCACTGCTGGTGGGAATGCAGAAGGATCCAACCATTCTGGAGGACAGTATGGCGGTTTCTCAAAAAACTAGCCATAGATTTGCCATATGACCCAGCAATACCACTGCTGGGTATATACCCAGCAGAACTGAAAACAAGGACACAAACTGATATATGTACACCAATGTTCATAGCAGCATTGTTCACTATCGCCAAAAGTTGGAATCAACCCAAATGCCCATTAACAGATGAGTGGATCAATAAAATGTGGTATATACACACAATGGAATACTACTCGGCTGTAAGAACAAACACACTACAAGCACATGTGATAACATGGATGAATCTTGAGAACCTTATGTTGAGTGAAGCAACCCAGACATTAAAGGACAAATACTACATGACCTCAATGATTTGAAATAACCAAGTTGCCCTAGATAGCAAGAGACTGAACGATAGGCTTACAGGAAATCGGAGGGTGGAGGAAGGATGTGAGCCAATGTATGCAGGGATGGAATTTAAGACGAGATGGTGGTAAGTATCAACACAAAGAAGAGATAAAAGGGGGGCAGGGGTTGCCTTTGGTTGCAGCTTTGCGGGTTTGAGGGTGGCTCGGGATGGGCGGATGGGTAATATTGCCCAAAAGTGGGGGGAGGGAGGGGTAGCATACGAACACAGGAGAGTGTCAGGTGTTGGTGGAGAGTAAAATGCCGAGAAAATCATATCAAAATATAATAAAGAGGGTTACCTGTTTAGAATGCTCGGAGGGGAGGGTCTGATGCAGGACGGCCTCCTGGAGAATGTCTAAATGCTCATTCTGCCAGAGTGGGTGACACCATGGGGTAGAAACCCAAGTAGTGAGAGTGGGGGTGGACCCACATCCTGGGGAGGACCAATGCCATCAAATAGAGGGAACTGTATCCCTCGAAAGAAAGGGTGGCTCCCAGGGCATTGGGGCAGTTGAGCAAGTTAGACCCTGAACACTATTCCATTTATATCTTGAAGTGGCTCCTCGGGAAACGGAGGCTGGCTGTCACTGTGGGCACCAAGATGGAAGGGAAAATGGACGTTAAATGTGTGTAACCAAGGTAAATGGGGGGTAAGAGAGGAGTTTCGTGAGAGTACACAGGGATGGATATAAAACATGTAATATTACACCATAACATATAGGAGATGACAGACTGATAATGTAAACCATAATGTAAAACATAGGATAACTAAGAATGTAAAAAACTGTGTATCCTAAAGTATGCACCACAATGTAAGCACAAATGTCACCTTGTTTGAAAGCTATTGTCTCAGACTCTGTACATTACATTAAGTAAATATGATGTGAATAGGGTGTAAGAGTATCACTGTGGAAGGGAAAGGTTTTGTGATGGATGTATGGGAGTGCTGTATACTATATATGCATTGCTGTGGTCCAGGGCTCCTGTGAAGAGAAGCTCAATAATTGGGGGGGAGGGGGAAGTTAGGATGTAGAATTTTTTCCAAGTCAACATGTATTCTTTATATAACCTTTAAACCCATCGCTATATGCCATTTCCTAGTAAGGGACCCTGACATTATATTGGGCTTCCAATTTCAGGGAGTTCTGGATCACAGAGTGGTTCAACAAAGGCAATGGAGGAATACTGGTATGGGATACCATTGACAGGGGATATATGGCTGACAAGGAGCTGTACAGAAGATATGTCCAGGGTGCATGGTAATGTTTGGATATACTCATAGTGGTAACAATTAAAAACCACAGCAGGGGTGTACTGGGTTCCTGGCCAATGGTGCTCTGTCATGGTCCCTAGGGGAGCAGCAACAGTCTCCCAGGTGCAGCGGTGGGGACCGGGAGGGAGTGAGGGTTCAACAGTGAGCCCATGACGCTAATGACTATGCTTGTGAGCTGATAAGCCTAAAATAAGAACAAGGCCTAGAGCAACATTGTGCCTGGGAATTTCCTCCTGTCAGCTTTCATGTTACTCAAATGTGGCCAGTCTCGAAGCCAAACTCAGCATGTAAATGCAATGCCTTCCCCCCAGCGTGGGACATAACACCCGGGGATGAGCCTCCCTGGCACCGAGGGACCACTATCAACTACCAACTGATGATGCAACTGGAAAATGACCTCATACAGAAGGTTCAACGTGGATCAGCGGAATATCCCTGTCTACATAAAATAACATGACTTTAAAATGCTGTTTGACTTAATGTAAGGGGGAAATGGAAAGGAGAAATGAGTTTATATGGCTACGAGTCTCTAAAAAAGAGTCTTGAGGCTGTCAGAAGGATTGCCCTTATGCACAACTGAGCAGAGTCTGAGAGACAGATAAAGCAGAAAGAACCCCCAGATATCGGTTTCTTCAAGGGCTAAAGAGACCCATGGGAGTTATGGTCATGGCCGATGGGGTTAACTACAAGGTCAGATGGCCCCTCTTTGGAAATGGTGTTTATGTGTGATGAATCTGGACTCAGATGGGATCTCTCTTCATAAGACTTTCATGCTAATGTGCTGGAGGTGCAGTTAGTGTCGGGGTTTAAGATATATTTAGGGGATTTGAATCTCTGGCCTGACAATGTGATAGCCAGGTCCTGAGCCTCAACAGACTCCAGCACCTACAATCTGACTTATTGGGCTCACCACACTCAGCTAAGATGGAGTTGAAGAAGGACAACCACCACACCATGGAGCCTAGAGTGATTACAACTGAAAGTGGGAGGATTGCATCCAGCATCCATGTGGAATCTGAGCCTCCTCTTGACATAGAGGTGCAATGGACACAACCAATCCAATGTACACATAGAAAAGGTGGCATTGGATTGAGAAGAGTGGACATGTTGGCTGATGGGTATGGGGAAAGGCAGGAAGAGATGAGAGGTGGAGGCGTCTTTGGGACATGGAGCTGCCCTGGATGGTGCTTCAGGGGCAATCACCGGACATTGTAAATCGTCACAGTGCCCACTGGATGGAATGGGGGAGAGTGTGGGCCATGGTGTGGACCGTTGACCATGGGGTGCGGGGGTGCCCAGAGATGTACTTGCCAAATGCAATGGATGTGTCATGATGATGGGAGGGAGTGTTGCTGGGGGGGGAGAGGTGGGGTGGGGATGGTAGGGTTCAATGGGACCTCATATATATATTTTTAATGTAATATTATTACAAAGTCAATAAAAAAAGAAAAAAAAGGAAAGTAAAATAAATATGGCTATTTATGCCTACTTGATTGGCTTTTAATTAAACAGACCATTTAATTTATACCATTTTCCCTATTTGACTGTACCATAGAAAGGTATCCCCTTTACCACAGAACTACTCCATTAAAAGTCGAGGACAGTCTTTACTCCACAGGTAATTAGGAAGCCATTGGGATTTGAAGAAAGCATTTGAATGGTTGGCTATTTATCACTAATAGATTTAATAATAATCTGCTGACCTCCATAAGAATAGATATCTTATTTTTCTTCTCCCACAATGAGCAGACTATTTGACATGCTTGTTTGATATGCAATTTCTGGGACTACCAGAGATTCTTATTAGGCAGGTTGTCTTTGTGACTCCTACATCTGCATTTTTAACAGCACTTCCAGGATTTATAGGCAGAGATTGGCAGACCACACTTTGGAGTATGTACTCTAAATCCCAAGGATAGAGTGGGTGGATTCATTTATAATGCCTCTTATAGTTTCTGTTGAAACATACACCTAGGATACATTGGCTGGGGTGTACTTGGAATCATAAAATAGTGTAATATTAAGGAGTCAATTCTGGGAATAAAAGCCATGAATCTGGCACTGTTAATGACAACAACAGGTTGCCATGGTGACCACAACTATGGTTAAAGTGCCACACATAGTGAGTAGATTTTATTAAAAATGATGAATTTACCATGAAAAGGAAATTTACAAAAATAGCTATAATTCATGGGCAAGGTTGTGTAATAGAAGAAATAAAGAAGAAAAAGCTACCCTTAAATCTGTCAGATCTCAGTCTGTATTTTTTTAGAGATCCTTACAAATACAAAGAGATATCTGAATTTTGATGTTGGAACTTAAAACATTCATTTGGCTACTTTCAATTATGGTGTTACTAACAATGATTAGATTATTAAAATTCCAGGAGTTATTGTAATTTTAAAAAATCCTATTAAGAAATGCTGATGACAAGCAACACATGGATAAAATATATCCCCAAGCCACAGAATATTTCAAGATTACAATTCTCCTCCTTTGTCTTTCATTAGAATGAAGACATTTATTACACTCAAAAATCTTTAAATCACATTCATGACACATTGGTATTCTTGGACTATTTTTCTTTTTTTCTATGTAAGGTCTAATGACTATAAATAAAAAACCATCAAATAGAATCATGCTCCCAGACAATAAATTCCTGGATACTTGTATATTTTAAGATGTCTTAAAATATGTAAAAAAAAAACCCTTTCCTAGTCTGACCTGTTTCAACAGAAGTCTTGGAAAGTCTTTCATAATGTTTCAGTTTCTTTGGCTGCTTAGGCAAATACTATGCAACAGATTGGATTAAACAATGGGAATTTATTAGCTCACGGTTTTGAGGCTAGGAAAAGTCCAAATCAAGGTGTCATCAGTCAGTGGTTTCCTTCTGAAGATGGGCATTCTGGGGATGGCTGCCAGTGATCCTTGGCCCTGGAATTTTCTGTCAAATGGCAATGCACAGGGCTATCTCTCTGGACCTCTCTTTCCCTTCCTGGTTCCATTAACCATCAGCTCTTGCTACCCCTCTGTCTGAATTTCAATTTACTTATAAAGGACTCCAGGAATAGGATTAAGACCCATCCTGAGTGAGTTGAGCCACTCAAGATGTTATTTTATCTGAAGTAACATCTTGAAAAGATTATATTTCCAATGGGTCCACACATAGATGAATGGATTAAGAACATTTTTCTGGGGCTCATAGTGCCAAGCCATACTCACATAACATAGGTGATTAAGAAACCATTGGCGCTGAAGTCTGTTGAAGCTCAGAGCCTGGCTATCACATGATCAGTCCAGAGATTCAGGTCCCTGGGTATACACTAAACCCCAGAACCAACTACAGATCCAGTAAAAGTAACAGGAGAGGCTTGTGGACAAAGATCACATCAGAGTCCAGCTCCATCACACAGAAACACAAACTCCAAACTAGGGCCAACTGACATGGCACTGAACTCCATCTGCCATGACCATAGAACCTGTGGGTCTTTGTAGCCCTCAGAAGAACCAATACCTGGGGTTGTATCTACTTTATCTGTCTCTGGGACTCTGCTGAGGTGTGCATAAGGGCAACCCCTGTGAGAACCTCCCAGCTCTTTTTGGAGATCATAGCCATATAAATTCATTTGTTCTTTCCATTTCCCCCTTTTATTCAGGTCAAAAAGCAATTTTTAATTCCTGGTATTATGTGTAGACTGAGATATTCTGCTGGTCCGAGTTGACCCTTTTATTCAAGGTCATTTTCTAGTTACATCATCAGCTGGTACTTGGTAGTAATCCATCAGCACCTGTGAGGCTCATCCCTGGGAGTCATGTCCCATGCTGGGGGGAAGGCAACACATTTACATGCTGAGTTTGGCTTCAAGATTGGCCACATTTGAGCAACACGGAGGCTCTCAGGAGGTAACTCTTAGACACCCTGAAGCTCTAGGCCTTGTTCTTATTTCAGGTGCACAGGCTTACAAGCATAGTCATTAGTATCAAGGGCTCATTGTTGGACCTTCCTTCTTTTTTGGTCTTTGCCATTGCACTTGGGGGATTGTTGCCATTCCTTTAGGAACTGTGATAGACCTCCTCTAGCTAGGAACTCAGCACTCCCTCAGTTGTTGTTTTTAATTGTTTCCACTATAAAAATATCCAAACATTTTTATGTACCCTGGATACATGCCCTGTAGAACTCCCTGCCAACCATGTGTCCCCTGTCAATAACATCCCACACCAGTATTCCTCCATTGCCATTGTTGAAACTCTCTGTGATCCAAAACTTCTTCAAAAATGAAGCCCAATATATTGCCAGGTTCCATTAATAGTAAAATGGAATATAGTGGTAACTTTAAAGGTTAGATATAGAATACATATTAATTTAGAAAAATTAAAGTAAAAATAAATTGGGGTATCAAAAAATTTAAAAATGCAAAAGCTTTGTTTTTGATGTTCTGCCTTCCATCATTGCAGTAAATGTTGCCCTGTATGCGAATTTGCAAGGCAACTTCTTCCACTTTTTCCTCAGTGTCTACATCTTTTATTTTTCTTTCTTTTTTCCCCTAATGATGAAGCTTGTCTTCACAAAAGTTTTAGATCACAGTATTTCATATATACAATATACAGTACTCTCACGTATCCAACATAAAATCCTTTTCCCTTCCACAGCAATAATCTTTTTACATGTTCATACTATATTTACTGAAACTGATGTACAGATATTGAGACAGTAGCTTTCAAACAAGGTAACATTTGGGTTTATATTGTGGTTTATATTTTAGACTATACAATTTTCTAAATTTTTAGTTATCTTATATTTTACATTATGATTTACATTTTAGCCCATCAGCCCCTATACATTTTTGGTGTAATTTAACATGTCATATCCACCCTTGTGTAACCTTGTGGAACACTTCTATTGCCCACACAGTTACACTGATTCCATCTATTCAATACCTCTTTCCCCTCCCCTCAGGGCCCACACTGACAGTCAATCTTCATTGCTTGAAGGGCCATGTTCAGAGATACTTGCAAAAGTGTTGAGGGCTTGACATGATCCATTGCCCTAATGCACTGGGAGCCATCATTTCTCTCGAGAGATACAATTCCCTCTATTTGAGACCATCAGTCCTCCCCAGGATGTGGGTATACATTCACTCTCATTATATGGGTCTCTATCCAATGATATAACCCACTATGGCAAACTGAGCACTCACACACTCCCTACAGTAACTTTAAATACTATTTTCCTTCCTCATCTCTTAAAATTCTTTGTCCCCATCATGACAATTGTAATATATTTTTTTCTATTCTAATTTGGCCAGTGAGTTTTCTAAAGTCAGGTTCAATTTCTACTTAATTTAGCAATGCCCACGAGTGCATCTAGAATGTTACATTAGGTAGCATAGGTGTTCAATAACTGAACATAATCATTTCAAACCCCCATCATTGATTAGAGGCATTTAATAAATGCCCATTCTGAATTTTTAAAAACTTTTCCTTAGCTGTCTAAAGCAATTTATTAGTCATCATTATGTTAATAGAATCTATGAAATATTAGTTTCTATCCACGTTTCAAAAATTTATACTGTGAAATTTCTCATTGCTTATGACCTCTGCTTCTGGAATGAATTAAATAATTTGATTAATTATTTCAGTTTTAATTTGAAATAAGACAATATAAGAGTGAAACAAATCTCTGTTTCCAATGTTTCAGAATAAAATATTGTTATTGTTCTAGGAGCATTGTACCATAGTATAGTAAAATATATTGCATGCCTAGTCTCTTCTTCCTTGAGATGTCCTTATCTTCTGGCTCATTCCTACAATATTACAGCTGATTACACATGTATTTGTTGGATATACTATTAATGATGATTTTACTTATATAGAACTTGTTCTATTTTAATCTTTATTCTCTCAATTAAGTAACTAATGATTTAATTGTGAAGTTCTGATTTCAATATTATAGAGGTTATATGTTTTTTGTGGGAAAGGACATAAGTGTGGAAGCAATATGCAGACACCCAAGGGCCAAAGGAATAACGAGTCTGTCTTAAGGAAATCCCATCCCTTGGCTTGAATTTTTATGAATTTAAGGCATAACTACTTATACTTACCCTCAACCAAAATCTATAGATAAGTGTATCAGTTCCCTCACAAGACTCATCACAAAACATTTGCAATAAGATGCAAAATGGTAGAGTAGGGAATGACAGCTGTTACTCCAAAAACTGCAGGAAGGTAGGCAGTTTTACCTAGTAGGAGGAAAGTCATGGAATCATGGGAGCAATTGGAGAATACAACTAGCAAGTGGGCCCAGATGCCCAGGCTAAAGGGAAGGTGAAGAACAAAGGGAACTCAAACCAGCAGACAGATGGCTCATAATGCCAAGGAAGCTAGAGGTTTACTGGATGGAAGACCAGTGCTCAGGAAGTCAAAGAGTGAAGGAAGCCCTCAGGCAGCCAAGGAAGCATCCAGTTACCCAGTGGGCTCTTGAAGTGGGGGAGCTGCCCAGCAAAGAATTTGGGACCAGCAGTCAGCCAACTCGGGGAGAGAAGAGTAGGGATGTAGGAGGTAGGATAGGCAGTCCAGAGAGGGGCAAAAGGAGGAAAGACACAACCTGGCCAGAGCCGAATGGCTCCAGAGAGAGGGAAAGGTTGTCATACCTACCCGTCCTGGAAGAGAGAGAAACTGGGTCAGTGAGAGGGTAGACTGACAGGCACTTAATAGTCCTGGAGAGTGAAGCCAGGGATGGCAACCAACAAACCAACAGAAGTCAAACTAGCCTGAGGGAAAATCACAGCACACACCAAACTGTATACATCTTAATAGGTCTACCTCAAGACATGTATTTATCAAATTGCCCAATGTTCAAGACAAAGATAGAATATTGAAAGCAGCAAGAGAAAGGAGATACATCACATACAATGGAAGCTTGATAAGATTAAGTGTTGATTTCTCACCTAAAACCATGGAAGCATGAAATGGTATGGCATAAAGTACTAAAAGAAAAAGCTTCTAGCCAACGGTTCTCTATTTTGCAAAGTGGGCATTCAAAAATGAGAGATATTTCCAAATATTCACAGATAAACAAAAAATAAGAGAGCTTGTCTATAAGAAATATGCCCTTCAAACAATATTAAAGAGCGCTCAGCCAGTTGAATGGGAAAAGAAAAAGAGGAGCTAGAGAGTTGGATGAGAGTGTGAGAACAAACCAAAAGATAAAAAGAGAAATAAAAGCATCACTTGGCATACATAAAATTAATGAAATATGGTGAATGTAAGTAATTCCTTGGCAGTAGTGACTTTTAATATAATGATTAAACTCTCCAATAAAGAGCCACAGATTGACAGAATGGATAAGGAAATATGCCCCATCTATATGCTGTTTATAAGAAACCCATCTTAGGCCCAAGGACTTGAGGGGGTTTAAAGTGAATGGTTAGAAAACAATTTTAAAAGCAAACAATAATCAAAAAAGGCTGAGAGTAGCTATATTAATACCAGACATAATAGAATTTAAATGCAAGACTATTGTAAGAAAAAAGAACACTATATGTTAATAAAAGGGTACTCTATCAAGAAGAAAAAAGAATCATAAACATTTATGCACCTAATGAGGGCACCTAGAAAGACATGAGGCAAACCTTGATAAAAGTAAGTGGAGAAATAGATGCCTCTACAATTACAGTGTGGATCTTTAATACACCATTAACACCATTAGACAGATCATCTCAACAGAGGATCAGTAAGAAACAGAGACCTTGAATATTACATTAGAGGAGCTGGACCTAATAGACATATACAGAACATTACACCCCAATACAGTTGGACAGACATTCTTCTTGAGTGCACGTGGATCATTGTTCAGGATAAACCCCATGTTTGACCACAGAACAACAGTGTATTCAGAAAGATTTAAATTATACAAATAACTTCTCTGATCTCAAGGGAATGAATCAGTAAGGGGCAGAGAAGCAGATTAGTCACAAAGATAGGGAAGTAAAAAACACACTCTTCAACAATCTGTTAGAAAAGGATGAAATTGCAAAAGAAATAAGAAACCATCTAGTGATGATCAAAAATTACAACACAGCTGGGGTTTTAGATATATTTAGGGGATTTGAATCTCTGGACTGATAATATGACACCCAGGCCCAGAGCTTCAACAGACTTCAGCTCCTACACTTTGATTTATTGGACTTACCCCACTCAGCTAACATGGAGTTGAAGAAGGTCAACCACCACACCATGGAGCCTAGAGTGTCTACAACTGAAAGCAGGAGGAGTGCATCCAGTATCCATGTGGAATCTAAGCCCCCACTTGACATAGATGTGCAATGGACACAACTAATCCAATGTCCACAGAGAAAATGTGGAATGGGTGTGGGAAGGGTAGCCATGGTGGCTGCTGGGTTTGGGGAATGGGAGGAAGAGATGAGATGTGGAGGTGTTTTCGGGACGTGGAGCTGTCCTGGGTGGTGCTTCATGGGCAATTACGGGACATTGTAGATCCCCCCAGGGCCCACTGGATGGAATATGGGAGAGTGTGGGCTATGATGTGGACCATTGACTATGGGGTGCAATGATGCTCAGAGATGTGCTTACCAGGTGCAATGGATGTGTCACGATGATGGGAGAGAGTGTGGCTGTGGGGGGAGTGGGGGGTGGGGGCAGTGGGGGTGAATGAGACCTCATATTTTTTTAATGTAATCTTTAAAAATAAATAAATAATTTTAAAAAATTACAACACAAAGTATCAAAACCTGAAGGATGCAGCACAAGCTGTACAGAGAGGAAAATTCATAGATATAGATGCCTATATTTAAAAAGACAAAAGAGATGAAATGAAAGTCCTAAATGCACACTTGGGGGAATTAGAAAAGAACAACAAACTAACTGCAAAGCAAGTAGAAAGAAGGAAATAACATAGATTAGAGCAGAGCTAAATGAAATAGAAAATAAGAAAGTGCTAGAAAAAATAAGCAAAACCAAAAGCTGGTTCTTTGAGAAGATTAATAAAGTTGACAAAACCTTAGCTGGACTAACAAAGAAAGAAAAGGAAAGAAGATGTAGATAAATAAAATAAGAAATGAGGAAGGGGATGTGATCACCAACCCCATAGAACTAGAGTATCATAAGAGGATACCTTCAAAAGTTGTAAGCCAATAACATGGATAATTTTGAGGAAAGGAAAAACTTCCTTGATGCACACAAGCAGCCTACATTGACAAAAGGAGAAACTGATGAACTCAACAAACCAATCACAAGTAACAAGATAGAATCAGTCATGAAAAACCACTCAAGAAGAAGAAGAGTGTAGGACCCCATGGGTTCACAGATGAATTATACCAAACATCAGTAAAGAACTAACACCAAAAAAAGACATGGAGGTAACATTGCCTAACTCATTCTAGGATGTCAACATCACCCTAATAACAAGGCAAACAAAGATGCCAAGAGAAAGGAAAACTATGGACCAGTCTCTCCAATGAGCTTAGATGCTAATGTCCTCAACAAAATACTTGTTAAACATATTTAACTGCACATTAAGTGAATTATACAAATTATATCAAGTGACAAAGTGGATTATACAAAATTATATCAAGTGACAAAGTGGATTATACAAAATTATATCAAGTGACAAAGTGGATTTCATCCCTGGTATTCAAGGATGTCTCAACATAAGAATCAATCAATGGAATACACCATATAAAGAGATTGAAAAAAAATCCACATGATCATCTTAAAAGATGCAGAAAAAGCATTTTGCAAAATAAAGAACCTTTTTATGATAAAAACAGAACAAAAGGTATGAACAGAAGGAAGCTTTCTTAACATGATAAAGGGTATATATATATATAAAAGACATCTAACATCATATTCAAAGGTGAATTCCTAAAATCTTTCCCTCTAATATCTGGGAAAAAAAATAAGGATGCACACTGTTGCTGCTCTTATTTAACACTATGTTAGAAATACTTGCTCAAGCACTTAAGTAAGAAAAATATGTAAAAGTCATCCAAACAGGAAAGGAAAAAGTAAAAATTTCCCTATTTACAAATATCATGATTGTTTATATTGAAAGCCCAGGGAAATCTACAATAAATGAGTTCAGTAAAGTAGCACGTTATATGATTAATGTAGTAAGTAGCATTTTCATTCACCAATAATGAGCAACCTGAGGAGGAAATTTTTAAAAATCTCATTTATAATAGCAATTATAAGAATCAAATAATAGGGATAAATTTACCTAAAGATGTAACAGACTTATATGCAGAAAACTACACAGCACTGTTAAAGGAAATCAAAGAAGGCATTAAAAAAAATGGAAGAATATTCCCTGTTCCTGGAGAGGAAGACTAAACATCATTAAGATGTCTATCTTATGCAAAATGATTTACAGATTAAACACTATTGCAATAAAATTTACCACAGAAATTTTTAACTGAATTGGGAAAGCAAACTTTGAAATTTATTTGGAAAGGCAAGGGGATCCAAATAGCCAAAGACATATTGAAAAATAAAAAAATAAAATCAGAGGAATCACTTTAAAATATACTAAAAGGCAATAGAGGTCAAAACTGCACAGTATTGACACAAGGATAGTCATACTGACCAATAGAATCTAATTGAGAGTTCTGATATAGATCCTCACATACACTGTCAACTGATATTGGACAAGCCCAGCAAGCCTACTAAACTAGGTAAGAATGGTCTCTTTGACAAATGTAGCTGGGAGAACTGGTATCCAGAACCAAAAGATTGAGAAAGGAACCCCATCTCACAATTCATACAATAATTAACTCAAGTTGAATAAAAGATTGAAATATAAGAATGAGAACATAAATCTCTTGAAAGATAATGTAGGGAATCATCTACAAGATCAAATTGTAGGAAATGGTTTCATGAACTTTATACACAAAGCATTATCAATAAATGAAAAAAAAATTGGACTTCTTTAAAATTAAAAAGCTTTGCACCTCTAAGTAGTTTGTCAAGAAAGTGAAAAGGCAGCATACTCCATGGAAGAAAATATTTGGTAACCATATATCTGATGGAGGTCTAATATAGCATATATAAAAAACCCTAAACCTCAAAATAAAAAGACAGAAAAGCTATTTAAAAATGGGTAAGTGATTTGAATACACACTTCTAAAAAAGAAATTCTAATTGCTAAAAGCACATGAAAAGATGCTCCAAATCACTAGCTATTAGGGAAATGAAAATAAAAACTACAAGGAGATATCATCTTACACCCATTAGACAGGTGGTTATCAAAAAAAACACAGAACTACAAGTGTTGGAGAAGGTGTTGAGGAATGGGAACAGTTATCCACTACTAGTGGAAATGTAGAATGTTGCAGCCATCATGGAGGACAGTTTGGCAGTTCCACAGGAAAAATACTATAGAACTGCCATATGATCCAGCAATCCCACTGCTGGGTATATACCCAAAAGAATTAAAGCAGGAACAAGAAGAGTTAAAGGCACACCAATGTTCAAAGCAGCATTATTCACTTTTGCCAAAAGTTGGAAACTAACACAAATGTCAATCAACAGATGAAGGGATAAACAAATATTGGTATATAAACACAGTGGTATATTACTCAGCTGTAAGAAGGAATGCAGTGTTAACACACAGAATTACATGGATGTATCTTGAAGACCTTATAATGAGTGAAGCAAGCCAGTCACTGAAAGACGAATATTACATGACATCACTAATATGAATTAAGGTAGTTGAGCTGACTCACAGAGATAGAGTCTGGAAAATAGGTACCAGGAGATAGAAAGGGAGAATAAGTTTGTGAGCCAATGCCCAGATGGGAAAAATTTATGATAATGTGGAAAGCTACTGTGCAGTGGATGGGCATGAAAGTGGTATAGTGGTACAGTGATGATTTTGGGTAGGGAAGTGCTAGAGTTTGAGGGAGTTAGTGTGGGAAGGTGGGTTGGGTTGTCCATGAAACTGAGAGGAGAGATAGGGGAGGGAACAGGTGATCTCTGGGGATTTGTGGGTACATGGTTGAAACAACATTGGGAATATTCTTTTGAGAAATATTGCAGGGAAGGATTACTGGTTTAGGATGGGGATATGTGTGGCATGCAGGACTGGGCACCCCTGGGGCAGGCTATTAGGGAGTATGTGAAAGTTTACCTTGTCAGAGTTTGCTGTATCTCTGTGTGGAGGCCCACAGAGTGAGTAGGAATTTGTTGGATTCCCATACTGATGAGTCCTTCTATGTTCTCAAATAATAGGGCTGGATTTTCGTAGGAGCATAGGCAGTGCCTAATGGGGAAAGATGGGCCAGTAGGTCAAGCCCTCAAAGTTGTTGCAAGTAGTAATGAAGCTGGTGGTTGTCATGGTTTTGAGGGGAGAGAGAGGAAGAAATAATTGTATTGGAACATGTGTATTTGAATGTTGATGGAATTGTTCAACATGATCTCACAATGATGGATACAGGCCATGTTAGGTGGAGTGAACCTCATTATCCCAGGGTCCACAGATGGAGGAATAAAATATGACTAGAGTGGACTTACTGATATTCTACTATAGAACTATTGTGACTCTAACAATGAAAGAAATTGTATCATTGATGTGGAGACAGTGGTCACAGTAGTTGCTGAGGGCAGGGAGAGGGAAGAAGAGAAATGATATGGAGCCATTATCAGGACTTGCTGTTTCCTAAATGATAGTGCAGGGTTTGGAGGGGAGAGAGAGGAAGAAATAATTGTATTGGAACATGTGTATTTGAATGTTGATGGAATTGTTCAACATGATCTCATAATGATGGACACAGGCCATGTTAGGTGGAGTGAACATCATCATCCCAGGGTCCATAGGAAGGAGGAATAAAATATGGACTAGGGTGGACTTACTGATATTCTACTATAGAACTATTGTGACTCTAACAATGAAAGAAATTGTATCATTGATGTGGAGACAGTGGTCACAGTAGTTGCTGAGGGCAGGGAGAGGGAAGAAGAGAAATGATATGGAGCCATTATCAGGACTTGGTGTTTCCTAAATGATAGTGCAGGGACAGATATTGGACATTATATATCCTGCCATAACCCACTGAATGGACTGGGGGAGAGTGTCAACTGCAATGTCAATTATAATCCATGCAGTACAACAGTCCTCCAAAATGTACTCACCAAATGCAATGTGTTGGAAACTAAGGAACAGTGGCCTCTCAAGGAGAGACGTGCTGTCTCCATGCTGGTGCTGTCTCCGTGACTATGCTTGCAACCTAAGGAATGCTGTGATTGGGAATTCCCAGCAAATGGGTTGAAACTGTTAAAGGCTGAAAGAAAA